>NC_136902.1:15230342-15381357 GCF_949606895.1 Notothenia rossii
TGGCTTTGGCACTTCAGGGATAAGATTTAGTCTGAAACAAACACAAAGTTGATATTTTCGAGTATGTGGCCTCTATAGAAAATATAAGTAATTTGGATACATTTACACAAATTCTGTATACATGGGCACCAAAAGTAGTTACAAACTGTATTTACAACGATGCAAGAGATGGTAGAAAAATACATAAACGTTTAGCTACAGTTTTCGACTGAATCTTGCAAAGTCGTTCCGTCGGTTCTATCGGCGGCTTCCAAATCAGCTTCCAGTTTTCCACAGATGACCGTGAGATATCCGAAAATAACATTCTGGATCTTCTCTTGTTATAAGTTACTCCACTCCTTTCATGAATTCCAAGAACTCTGTCAAATTAAGGAAGACATGGTTAGAAAATGCAGATGAGTTTATCAAGCAAATGTGTTTTTCTGTATGTACTAGTGGAATGAAAAGAGAGCGTCTATCTCTTCTACTATGAGACATTTTAAACTCCTAACCGTCGTAGTCGATTTTGCCGTCGTTATTCTTGTCCCCGTCCTTCATCAGCTCCTCGATGTCATCCTCAGTGATTGGCTCTCCTGTAGATTCCAGCATCATTGTCAGCTCGTCCAGGTCAATGTAACCATCTGCGTTTCTGTACAATCAAAGCAGTGAGATGTACTAATGCACATAACTTAACCTAAGTTAGGCTTCACAGATGGCAGTGGAGGAGTAGTGTTATTTGTGTGACATGTCACTGATCATATCTTGCATTCAAGTGTTTGGAAACCATCATTGTGTGAGAAAGAAAGTGTGTTCTTTGATGCTCAGACGAGGTGTCTGGCTTACATAGAGTGGGTGTTTGAAATATTCTGTGCCGTCAAAAAGGATTACAGAGAAAACTGCATGCTGTACTATGCAGAGCAACTTGGCATTTTGTCAGTACACATAATTGCACATGGAGAGACAACTTTTCTGGAAACACTCCATGAAGAATTTGTTACTGGTGTAAGATGATTTCCCCATGATAGCATCCTCTCTTTGTTTTTCTTTAATGGGACAAACTAGCAAGAGTGTTTAAACACACAACTCACTTGTCAAACATGCGAAACAGCTCTGCCAGTTCTTCTTCTGACTTCCCTTTGCTGTCGTCCTTCATGCACCTCACCATCATGACCAGGAACTCATCAAAGTCCACCGTGCCGCTCGCTGGACACACAGGAAATACACTCCATCATATCCTCATAGTCCACCCTGGGTAGACTTTTGTCTCATGTAACAACCAGAATTCCAATGTTTTCCTTAGAGGCCCAATATATAAGCATACCAAGTAAACAGATATTTAAAACACAGAACTGCAACCTTCAACAACATATTAGGCCTTTAAATGTCCCCTAATGTGGAGTGAGTTACACTATATTACAACATGACATACACATTGAAGCTTTACAAAGGAAATCTAAGATGCTATTCTTTTGGTTTGATCATCACAACACATGGAACATTAAAGATGACTTGTGCATCATCCAATACACATTCCCTTTTAACTCGGTCTGACAGATCTTGTTGCAGCAAGACCCTCGACAATCATCTGACATTAGGTTCAGAGGGGTTGCACTGCACATGTCTGCACCACATGATTATGCCATGATTGACTTGCTAGTTGGTCCTTGGAGATGAAGAGGTCAACAACAATCAACCAATCATTTGGTATGTTGTACTTTAGCGCAGCTGTGCTTTGATTTACCGTCTTCATCCACCTCGTCAATCATCTCCTGCAGCTCCTCTGGTGTAGGGTTCTGGCCTAGCATCCTCATCACCTTCCCTAGCTCCTTAGTGCTGATGCAACCGTCCTCTGCATCTTGCACGAAGATGTCGAAGGCGGCCTTGAACTCTGTAACAGCAGCACACAGGGAATTAACTAATACACTAATACATATGTTATGGTCCTGGATAGGGTGAGCCACACTTTGTGACTAGCGTTTAGTGTTGTACAAAATGTATAGATGATTAAAATCATATACAGAGAAAAAAAACACGAGTTTCTGAAATAAAAACAGAGACTGAATACATGTGAACATTTTTAAGAATTTGTCATTTACGCACCATTTTTCTGTTCGTCTGTCAGCTGCTCAACCTGCAACAAGTCAAACGTTTAAATAGTTAATGCTTTAGTTACCTGATTATTGCCATTTGCGGGTATTTATCTTACATCATATTATATTTCTAATGCTCAAAAAAGCCATAGAAAAAAATGCATTACGGAAATGAGTTAAGATATCTTCTCCTTATCTGTTCTGATAACTTTTCTATCAACAAAGGTAACATTCCCACACGCTGGGCCATCCTTGACAAAACACAGAACCTATACATCATGTGTGAGAGCCAGTTAGAGGAGGAGGTAAAAATAAACAGACAGGATCAGGAACCACCGATAAGGACACAATACACAGCGCTTTAAATTAGCATAGCTGTGGATCTGGCCCAACAATGGAAAAGTAATCCTGGCAAAGCTACCACGAATGAGAGAGGGAGACAGCTGCTTATATAAGAGTTATTGTCTGTCGTCCACAATACATTAAACACAAACACATGCATACGCACTTACGCACACACACACAAAGCCTCACACACTCCTCTGGTATTGATGTATTAAAAGTCATCTAAACAAACGCTAATGTACATTCCTGTGTGTGTTTTCACTGTCTCAGATGCACTGCTCATTTGGGATGTGAGTGGACGGGACAGCCGGTGGACCATCGTGCGGAGGAGGACAGAGACAGCCACACAGCTTCGGGCTCATAGATAATGCTGGAATTCAGCCGTGGGGGGTTTATCTAAACCTGAAGCCCTTCTCTGGCACCACAGAACCAGGGATGTATGAGCAACTGGCCAAAATTAGCCATGTGAAGTGGGACTGCTCCATTTGAAGTCATGAATGAAGCAGCACAAAGTAGAGCGGGGTCCTGTCCTGTCAGTGACCTCCTGAGTGGCTCCTATCAACTCTGATAGGGCTGAAGTAGGAGAACATCTAGAGACGTATATGGTGTCAAAGGCTTTTTTGACCTCAGCTGGTGATGGACGCGTTGTGCTGCGCATGCCGCATCAACAGGGATTTGTCAACCATTTAAGTAATGTCAGATGTCAGATAAACCAACTGATGCTGGACTTTGTTATACGACAAACTAAGAAGTGCCCCAATATCCCATATAACGACCTCTTAAATAGGAAAAAGTCCAGTCTTAACATTATAAATCACTGAGCGTGTGTCACAAACTAATAATAAATGACAGGGATTATGGTTTGTTATCCAAAACAACATCACCCTCATACCAGATTTAGTACACAAACAGATTTTTGTTGAGCGTCCAACAAACTAAAATCACTTCATCGGAGCCAAGTGCACACTTGAGCATATGTACGAGTTGTGGGAAGACGTACCGCTGCCTTGTAGATGTCGTTCATGATGGAGGCTCGTCTGCTGCCTGTCCTGACGGCGTCCTGGCACAGAGGAAGGAGGTACTGTCCAGCTCAGGGCAGGACACTGGCCCCATCCTGGGAGGGTTTTATAGCCAGAGTCTGGCGCTGTCTGGTCCCTCCCCAGGCGGACCAGCCTTCCCTCTGTTTGTGCCTCGGCATGTGTCCACAAATGTGTGTTTGTGTATGTGTGTCATTTTGGCCAATCTGTCACAATCACTGGGCTCAGATAAAAATGCGGCAGCTCTTAGGGGGCATACTTTGAAATGGAATGAATTGAGGGGGGCATGGTGAAGCCTAATCTCCAGAGAGGGGGCTATAGAGACACTCAACATTCCTCTAGACCTGGGCCAGAGACGCAGAGGGCTCAGGAGGTTTGTGTGTGTGTGCGTGGGTATGTGTCTGTAGGGCAGGGGGTGGTGGAGGAGGTGAGAGGCTGGAGGCCAGGATGGGAGACACGCAGCCTTCAGCCAGCAGGCCATGAAGGGAGCAGAGAGAAGGAGGGCAGAACTGTGGACTCAGAGCAGAGGAAGGTGTGAGTGTGTAATAAATGTGGCTCAGAAAGGTATGTGCACGTGTGTATGTGTCATATAGACTTTTTTCATGGCGGACATTTTGGCTCGTCATAGTAGGAAAAGCATTGGGGTAATTTTGATGATGGTTCCATTCCATGTAAGGCTCCTAGTAAGCCGTGACACTGCACAACACTGGGGCCTTAATCATGACACACCTACATGAATTGCAGCCGTTGTTATTGTCATAGTTACACCTGTGGCTTTATTAATATGACATGTTGAAATGTCTGCTGTGAAATTGGAATATAAGGTGGGACAAATCACCTTTTCTGCAGCTCATTGAGTATTATCATGTTGTTTGCTGTAGAGAAAGACACAAATATGAGATGTACCAAAATGATGAAACATATTCATATTCTTTCACTTACAAGCTATCTCGAACACAGAGAACCCAGAGCAAGCGAAACCAAACATACCTTTAACATACATTTCAAACCAGAATATATACCTGCGTTTATTTACATCCAATGTTCCTGAAATCATGCACATTAGATTTCGCCTATGAAAAAGACAACTCAGGTAATTCCCACTCTACATGATTCATGAGGGTTTTTCAATCTTAGCCTTCGTGTGCAACACAGATTTCGTCAGCAGAGGGTGCTGTTCACTATATATCAAGTAAATTAAATTGTTGCGCAAGGCTGCCTCAGGATATCCAATTTATCAACAGTGGGGTAGGTGAGAAATCTGGGTCAGACAAACCAAACACTTGCAGACACATTCAAATTGAATTGTACACAGTGCAAGACTTTGCAGCATTTTTTTTTTTCATGTTCTTTTGAAACAAGGCCATCTCAATCACTTGACTTTGTGAATCACACACGTTCACGCACGTGCTCTCACAAAAAAACTCACTTAAGCACACAGGCACACATGCATGAGGGATATACAGACACACACACACACACACACACACACACACACACACACACACACACACACACACACACACACACACACACACACACACACACACATATACACACATATA
The DNA here is from genome assembly GCF_949606895.1 of Notothenia rossii. Classification (NCBI taxonomy): domain Eukaryota; kingdom Metazoa; phylum Chordata; class Actinopteri; order Perciformes; family Nototheniidae; genus Notothenia; species Notothenia rossii. The sequence goes on from NC_136902.1 coordinate 15,235,359, forward strand.
CACACACACACACACACACACACACACACACACACACACACACACACACACACACACACACACACTCACACACTCAGACACACAACGCATGCTGTGGTAGGCAGTCTTAGTGACGAGTGATCATGCTGGTTTATAATGGGATGCTAATGGGGACTGGCACAGCTTACAAGCATCATACAGCTACTCAGAGAGAGCACTCACACTGAACAACATACATGTCCTTCTCTTACAAATACACAGATCTCCTGACAAAGACCTCACATCAGTCACATGCAAAGGTGGAGCCTCCATGGAAATAGACCGGTGGTGAGGTGCAGAGGGGATCCGAGGGGGGGCAAGAGGCAAAATGAGATTTTGTACTAGTTTTCGATGTGTGTTTTCAAAGTCGTTCGTCACAATTTGTGCAATGAAAACATCCAGCACTGTGTACAGGATTGTGTACTTTGCTGTTGGATTTCAAAGCAGAAATGAACCGTCATCAATGGCATCGGCTCCATCAGCTGAAACCCAAAGCATACTGCCGAGTCTACATGGTCAGCCAGACGCATCGGTTTGGAGAACTGAGTGCCGTCTGGTGGGTGCCAGGAGTGATGAGCAGCTCTGCAGGGGGCACTATATTCTAATGTAAAGCTTCCATGAGCGTGCACACACATGCACTCGTGCACACACATTCACTCAGCCACACACACACTGGAGTACCAAAAACTTGCACACACACCAGAGAAAGCATATTGAGTGCTGTTTCCTTGGAGCTCTCCACCAATTTCCTCTTACAGAAGAAGGCTGACGAAAGAGCCAGCCATCTCCTCCACACAGCGCAATCAGACAGCGCATCTCAAATCCACAATTCACCGCACACCGCTTTTTGAGGGGTTGCCATAGAAACTCTGCTGGGTAGAAGCGGGCAGAAAATGAGAGGAGATGAGCGGGGCTATTTCCCCCTCCACCTCCCTCAGCCTTCCTGCCACCACATTTTGTCCTCAGAGTGACTGTATTATATTTCTATTCCCTTAATCGCATACGTGCTCACATAAAATGTGCATGCATATACAGTATGGGGGTCACTATTAGGTTAACAAAAGCTATTTGTGCTTCAGAACCATTCATGCAAATATACTAAATCCACAAGTCCAAATGATTACATTTCATGTATTAGGCTTGATACTGGAATAAACTGCTTTCATTTATTTTGTACGTGCATCCAACCAGGTTATGTGAAAGGTTTTGAAGTTACACAAGCATGAACTTTGTGTTTATGAATTGTACTCAGCATGATAATAGTTATCTGACTGGCTTGTTAACTGAAAAGCTGAATTCCCATCAACCAAAATCGTTTCCTGCACACAACATTATAGATGTTGTATATGTCAAATGCTTGAGGCTAACATCTCCTGCTAGCAGTACTGAATCAGCTGGACTAAATTTGTGAAGATCTACTACTATACACAGCATACATCATGTCAATTTCAATTCTCCTGTGATATAAGGATTGAGTTGACGTGCTGCTGGGCTTGAAGCATACGTAGGTCCTTCTCTCTCTCCTCCTCCATCGCTCTGCATCCTCACCTCCTTGATTGCCAAAGGGAGGAGGGGAGCAGAGCCTGTCAGCCTTTCTTTCTCTCTATTCTTTACTCCTGTGCTTTCTCTACGCCTTTCTTCTTCCCTTTCTCAATCTCTTCTCCACTCTCTTCCTCCTTTCATTGATGACCAACCTGTCAGCAGCTCCTGTTGAGGCAGGCTGTGAATGATCTGCATGTGACTGAATGCTACACAGTGTTTTTTCTCCATGAACGCATCTCTGCCGGTCCAGTGAGGGCTCCATCAGAGAAGCCCAATCTCTGATAAGCGACAACCCTTAACCCAAATTGAAGAGGGACAGGGTATTCTTGACTTTGCTTCACTGCGCTCAGTGGTTTCTTTCTGAAACTCTTTGCGCTGAGGCGCTTGGTGTTACGCAGTGTTCCTTACATCAGAGATCTAATGAGCCAGTGGCCACATTAGCTCCAGCGCCAATAGAGCCACGCACTGATTCTCTGCCAGGGGCCAGAGTTTTCCAGTCCACTGGACCACCATTTCCACCCGAACCCGACTCCCCCCCCTGGCCCTCCAACCTTTATAATAGTGTAGGAGACACCCAGAAAAGATTTATGGCAGAAGAAGTTGCCTTCAAGCAAGATGGAAAATGTGTTTCTTCTATGTGGCAGAAAAAGGAGCAGTCAAGATTCTGTCTGAGATTCATCATCGAACACAATGTTGGAAAAAATGGAAATGTTTTGTGAAATTGGAAAACATTCTGTAAGGTTTCCTTCCATTGGGACTCCGCAGCCAATACTGTATTTTCGACATGTCTGCAAAATGTCGCATTCTTAATGCCAAAACATACAAATACAAATATCATCCTGGTGCCACTGGTCTGATGAGATAAAACAGTATTGATTTCTGATTAAGGTAAAAACCAAATGCAAATAATATATTCATAAACAAAGCACATAGCAGTAGCAGTCAGTTCAGAGCATCACTGCACTACAAAAGCACATATGTACATGCACAAAACCACAAACAAAGAAACAAAAGTAAACCACAAGATGTAAATATCCAAAAACCTGATCATCAAAAATGTATTTGACGGAAAATAAATTGCCAAAATAATATTTTTTATTTTAAAGGAACAGAGCAAGTAATAATAAAAATAATAATAATACATAATATTTATATAGCGCCTTTCACGAAACCCAAGGTCGCTTCACAAGTCGGGCAGGGGGGGGAGTAGGGGAAAAGAATCATTTTATGCAATCACTTTATTAATAAAAGCTTTGACAAGAATTGCCTGTCTTGGTAAATATTTTCCCTGCCAGCAGACACACACACACGCAACAACTAACACACACACACACACACACACACACACACACACACACACACACACACACACACACACACACACACACACACACACACACACACACACACACACACACACACACACACACATATTTGGGATTTGTCAGCGTCCTTGCCTTCTCCTCTTCCCTTCAAATAGCAGCTCTCTGAAATGGAGTCTGCAGGCCCTCAGGGTTTCTGACAATGTTTCAGACATTCCTGAGTAAAATGAACAGCGGTATAACTTTGGCATTGCTGCGTTTAAAAAGTTTGCTCTTTTAAAAGTATATTGAGAGAAACTGGGTCACAATTACCACCAAAACCTTTTTCAACAGTTATAAAATATATGCAATTAAATGGCAACATCAATATTGTAAATAATCATTTTTATGAAAAGAATCATTGAATGGTGCATCTATGTGTATTACAGTTTTTCTCGATTGCTAACACACATTTTTTTTTTAATTGTTCAGTTTCTCAGAACACGAAACACAATTCACAAAACCACACACCCAAAGTGCAAAACACCTCATTTCTCCTGCTAAATGAAGAACTGCACTCAAAACTACATAAACACTTACCAAATGCAAACTTTAGCACCAAATATAACACACTTCATTCATAATACTGGATTGTTTGACCACCCAACTACACACTGCTGAGCATAATCTAAAGCACTTTCATCTGTTATGGGCTATGCTCTGTACATAGCGGTTTCTGCAGAGAAAGATTGCTTGAGTATACAGAAATACAGTAAATGAAGAAATACAAATGAGTTGTTGAAATAAATCACATTTTATTCAAAAATAACATTGTGCCACATGCATCTCAGCATATGGTTACTGTGCTTCGGATCTCTCTAAGTGTGATGGCATTGTTTGCAAAAACCCAGTTTGTAACTGCTGCTTCCTGTGCCTCATTGAACATCCTTAGCCTTCCACCTGCACCTCTTTGTTTCTCAGTCCTTCAGATAAACAACGAAGATATAGTGGTTGGTCAGTGTCTGTGTTGCACAAAAGTACGTTTACCACAGTACATTGTGCGGGATTTTTGTACAGTTATAGTATGTAACATGTCAACAATTCAATGACAGTAATGAAGTCAATACGTTTCACACAACAGATATAAGCACTGATATATCATGAATTATGCAGAGCTACAAACTGGTAGCTAACCTGTTTTCAAGTCTAAGTGTCCGGATTACAGAGGCAACAGTTCATCGGCTTAGATTAGGCTGAACCCTCTGTCCAGCCTCTCTCATCGTCACACCATGGTTGATAACTTTTCATTTCATTAGAGTATTCTTCTTTGTCCACGTCCTCTCCCTCCAGCTCTTCCTCTACCTCTCATTCTTCCTCCTCTCACTCCCACCCCACCTCTTCTTCCTCCTCCTCTCACTCTCAGCCCACCTCTTCCTCTTCCTCTTGCTCTTGCTTCCATGTTGGCTTCCATTGTTGCTGTAAGAAAGTAGCTTGCTCACCTGTGGTCTTTTTACAGTGCTAACATCCTGATTGATGAGCCAACAATTATGCTATCAGGTGTTTGGTCAGGTGGAACGTGTTTCTTGATCATTGGTCCACGTGTGAGGCATTTTGAATATCAGTGTTTTAAACCATCTAACACATGACTTTATATCAGATTCCTGTGTCTCACGTGGAGAAACGTGTGCAGTGGTTTGCAAAAAGTGCCATGTTGATTTGCAAATTGTGTGAAAAGCTGAAAACGTGTTTAGAGTTTTGGAGATTTGAGCCGATGTTTTGCTCTTTTTGTGTCAGTTAAAATAATTGTGGTTTATGTATAATTTTAGTGTGTTAGCAATCCAGAAAAACTGTAAGTACCCCGTTGAAAAATGCATGGTGTGAGACCCCTTGCAAAGTTGTCGGACGTTTTAGCTTTATCAAAGAGATAAACCTCTACAAAAAGTACTCTTGATGTTTGAATGTAACAATGAACCTAACCTCAAAAAGTATAATACAAAGTGTATCCTGGGTTACATAACATTTTGTACAGATATCCATGTTTCTCCTAAGAGTGTATCCTATTGCCGTTGAAGAACCTATCGTCAGGTTTTTATTGAGAGCATATTAGCATTTAACATTTAAGCATTGCTGTACATCCTCACAGAGCAGCTAGCCAGACTGTGGATTTGTGTTCTCGTGAGAACAAGAACGCTGTATTTGTGTCCATGTATTTGCTTTTGGCCAATGCTGATCTGTGCTCTATGTGTTGTGTGTCCAAGAGAAACTGTTTTAAAATGGCTCTGTACCTGGGAAACTGTCTGAACTCCCCAAGAGACTGTCACCAATAGAGCTGCACAATGCAAGATTCTGTGTCACAATAAACCAATTTAATCGGCCTAACACTCTGAAATGAAAATGCAGGAGAGAAAATGTGCAACATCCCAAACAATTAATTCATTTGGTTTTGGCTATTTGGTCTTACACGGACATTTAGGCTATAAAGGAGATCAGTATAAAGCGACCATGTTTATTGGTCTCTATAATGCTGCCATTTCAATCACGCAACGTATAACGACCAACTAGTTCAGCCCTGGCAGCAATACAGCATGTCAGACTGTTATCCCTGCTCCACAGAAGATATACATTTTGTCCAGACAAATACTAAAGTAATAAGGGGAGAGAATACATATCTAATTTGATCACTGAATGCATTGCTTCTTTAGGTCTAACAGCTGGAGAAAAAAGACGTTTCCACCTCCGCCCTCGGTGAGATGGGGGTCCAGAAGTACAGTTTTGTTTGTCATACAATCCATGGAGCTGTCTGGGGATGAACGCCCTCCAGAAGCTCATTCATAAGATAAATTGGCCTGAAAGTCATGGGTCCTGCAGACAGTCTGTGTCTGCCTTTATATGTCTCACTCTCTCTCCTGCTTTTATGATACAAACACACACTAACATACACAGACGTCCCCTAATGCCCTCATGTTCTTCCATGTTATTCGCGGATGCAGTACGCCGGGGCTAAAAGAGGAAAAAGAAAAACACCTTTGCATCTGTCTGAGTAGCTGAAGTCCAGCCTAGGGCCTACAACGCTTCAGTGGAGTGTGCTGTGATTTGACAAGGCCAGTGACAGGAGGCACTGTAAATATCCGGCTGTCATGTGACTCATTTTTCGGCCTCAAGGAACCAACGAAAGGTCAACGTTTCCTGATGCCATTGCCAACAACTAAATTAAGTGACTTCATCTCTTGCTCATACATATGTACCATTTTAGGAGATGGAGACATTGAAGGTGTTGCATCACGCTGCTCATGCAAGGCAATGACCATTCACATTCACATTTATAGCGGAACACACAACAAACATCCATGCATACACACAAACACACACAAGTACACACTGGGTTTGTTATACAAGCTCATCTGCCATGCTGAGACGTAGGTATATATATACGAACAAACACACACTGTCACGCAATCACAACCTTTGGGTTTGTCTTCATGCATGTCATGTCTGACAGTGACAGCAGAGCATTAACACGTCTGCACAGCTTCGCTCATAAATCAAATTATGATCCATGTTCTTTATCCGAATGTGGTGCTAAAGGTTGAATAGAATAATTTGTGTCAATAATACAACAAAGATATTAAACTTGAAATGATCTTGCATTTTTTTGAAATGCATGCCTCTGTTTTTGTAATGTATCCCGCATACATGTGTCCAGCTTTTAGTCGAATACTTGTACTTATTTGCAAAGGCACCACAACTTTTCTGCTTAAATGGACACAACAAAAGTGTAATGCACAAGGAGAAGAAAGACAATCCAGTAAACAAAATCGTTTCTATGTACATTCAGAAATAGATTGAGAACACTCCAAGATAAGATCATTTGTTGGAAGGAAAAGCAAAGCTGGGGGACAGCGCTAGAAGTAGTGGGTGTTTTAAAGCAAAAATAGAAGCTCACAAATGACCAAAAACCCTGAAACTCTCTAATGCACCCAGTGGAGTGGCAACTAATGGAATATCTGCCCATGTTTTAAAACACTCTACTGATTAATTTGGAAACTCAAATACATTTTCCAGACCGCCACTGGTTTATTTCCTTGTTAATCTGACGCTCTACAGATAAAATGCAGTATACTTTCTACAATTTACTGTGCCATGGGGAGACGTGAGAGATCATGGAGGAAATATGTTAGACAGAACAAGCAGCCAAAGCAATAAGCAATAGCAGTAAGTCATGGGTCTCTCTAAGTGGAGGCTGAGGGGGGAGAAATACAACAAGTTTGGGACTTGCATTTTTAAGTGGATTGCATTTATAAAGCGCTTCTCCAGTCTTTATGACCCATCAAATAGCCTTTTGCAACACATGTCATCATTCGCCCATTCACACTTCCAAACCATCTGCTCATCAGGAGCGATACACATTCACACACACTCACACACCTTTCGCAATGCCATCAGGAGCAATTTGGAGTTCAGTATCTTGCCCAAGGACACTTTGGCAAGTGGACCAATGGGGTCTGGGATCGAAAAACCACACACCCATGGTGGACGACCACTCACACTACGGCCAATGATCAGTTGAGTAGAATTGAGAAATGAGCAGCCAGGTTCAGGTTAACAGTACACTCATGAGGGCCTGAGGTACAACAAGCGAAAAAGAACAAACATAAAGCTTTGCCTTTTTATATATTGTGTCAAAAATCTATTGAGAATAAATCTACTGGTTGCTAAGTTCCAAACAACTGACTAAACTAAATAGCATCTTTTCTGCAGCATAAAATAGCTATGTGACAATAACAGCATTTTTTTAAACGTTATCTTTTTCCTTTTTTGTGGAGAGGTGCTATGTATGTACAGTACAGTATGTAGTCAAAGACACTTATCAAACACATTTCAGTCAGACAACTCACGTGTTTCTTTAACATGTTTATTAGAAGCAGCATATAGTTAGTTTGAAGACTAGGCTCGGGCATCATCACTCCGTAGATATACATAGCACGATGAGTGATGATTAAATAACTAGGCCCCCCCGAGCCTACAGGTGGAAGCTGGGGTGGAAGCTGGGGTGGTGGTGGGGCAGGCAAGCAGCAGCGACGTAGAGGTAGCTGCGGCAATAGCAGCAGCAAGCAATGCATGGAGATATCTGGCAGGTTAAATAGAGCGGCATATTAAGGAGACTCTGTTTGGTTGGTTGTAGAGTGGCAAGGGGCGTTATCTATGAATGCAGCATAAGTGCTCGAGTTGACTGCCTGAACTAGCTCGCAGGCTTCGCCCCATTACTCCAAAGCAAAATACAAGTATATTCCAAACATATTCCCTAATATGGCAATAAATCAACATGATTCTCCATTTTGCTTAAAGTGTAAATCCAGCAGCCTCATGCTGATGGATAAATGACTGAAGGCCCTCCCCACACACAAGCTGAGGGCCAAGAGTTCAGACGGCCCCTGAGGCAGAGCCTGGATCTCGGATTCTGTGGATGTGGTAAATCCTCCTTTGTCTAATGTGCATCACTCTTACTGTAAGTCACTGCTATATCTAATGTCAACAAATGATGATACAATCTTTAACTGTCCCTACATACAGCAGCCAACCTGGCCTCAGGCAAGGACCGTCTAACCCCAGAGATAATCACATTCATTATTTATTGTGACCATATATCACCTACATCTTCAGTGGTGTATGTAGTCAATTATTGAATGAAGTACAAACTTAAAATGGTGTGCATTTACATTTAAGATGCAATGCAGGGTTGTAAATGTGTTAAGAACTTACTAAAAGTTGTATTAATCAAATATAAAATGCAATAATCTTTTACCAGGGAAAGCTTGCCCAGGAATATTCGTTTTTCTTGCAGCTGCAAAAGTAATCATTTGTCCATGATGTTGTGTTGGCCAAACAGGTCCAGGTGTGTTTTCTCCACTGAGAGTCGGCGTCTATAACATCTGAATTTGTTCCTAAAACATCGTCATACATGTTAGAATAATTGTTGCACTGCGAGATGTGAATTTGTAGGAACAAATGGCTTATGTATAATTTATAAAAAGGTCTTTATTGAATTATTTCACACTTCACTTTTAGCTGTTGTAAATGACATTTTTTTTCCTGCGGAAGTGAAAACATTTTGTTCATACTTTACTTTTATGTTAATAAGCCTATTTTGTGTCCAATGCTTCCGATACTTTTATACATTTCGGGCAATGGGTTTATGTCAGGTAATGTAGTCAAAGAAAATAAATATATAAGTCTGTATAGTGTTTGGTAACATGTGGATCAAGTAATTAACGATAAGTAAGGACACATTTTTGAATCAGATCGTATTGTTTTCATGGAAAACGTATTATCATAAATAGAGTATTAAAAAAGGTTGTGATAACCAATTAGTCGTGTTCAGTCTGTGAAGGAAAAGAGGGTGTGATGAGGGTAATTTCCTGCTTTATTTCCAGAGGCTTGAATTCAAGTTGCATGTAGCAGAGTCATCATTTTCACTTTCCTATGTTTAGGTCATGTTCATCTGTGGGCTCTGTTCTTTTATCTAAGGCTACCAGTGTTAGCTCTGACCAGGCTGATGGTGCCACTGATAACCCTGTCTCTCCTTTTAATTAGCAATCAACAAAGCTCTTCTCCAAGATGTTGAGGGGGTTGAAGAAGTGGTTTGGGATGGATTAAGGCTGTCGGCAATGCAAATGCAAATTTGCTTCTCCAAGCTTTACGTTGAAGCTCTGAATTGAGAGCTTAGCTGGGGAATTCTGTCCGCATGCTCCAACCCATTCTTGTGAGTGCTGGAAGGATTGCGTGGTCTCACTGATAGGTTGGATGACCAGCTCCCGCAGCTTTAAAGCTGATAAACCTTTTAAAACCATGACAAATATTCTCCTGCCATTTTGCCAGAGGAAAGGCAAATAAATGGAATAGGTAGCAGGCGCAGGAATATGAAAATGTGCTTCATCCACCTCAAACTCCCCAGCATACGGCTAAGTTAGTCTTTGAAAGGCTGAAGTGCTTACTAGTGCACAGCGCTGAGCTTATGCTACAGTGATTGTCTCTTCCGGAGCAGTCTTCCAGATTTGAAAGCACATTAACCTTAAGGTCCTGCAGCAATATGGCAGCCCCCTAATAGCCAATAATGTCACAGTATGAAGACATGAGGCGTGTTGTGGAACGGTGATCAGGCATTTAACTGCACCACTGTCAGCGGCGGACGTGGCTGCATGGCACAAGTTAGGCGGCAAGGGTGAGACATCCAGTCAGTTTCCATAGTGATGTGGTTGAATGGAGAGGATTAGCAGGGGCAGTGTGGTGAGAAAGGATTGCAGGCTTCTGTCAGAGCTTGCATTTAAAGAGCTCCATGTCTCGGCTCCCTCCTATTTGGTGATGCTGATGATGGACCCTTCGTCTCCCTTCACTCCCCACACTCTCAGACGTGTTTTATGTGCACGGAAATGGCTGCCTCCTTTTTCTGTGGCGGTTTTTCAGGTGTACAATATTTGATCAGTGTTAGCCATGTTACAAACCTTGCTGCCAAAAACACATCTTCAGAATGAACAGCCATACAGATATTCTTAATTTAATGCCATTCAACTGTTAGAGGGGTGGCTGTTTCATACAACTTTTCTGAAGTACAACTTTCCTGCATGAGAAGAGGCTTTATCACTACTCACTTAAAAGCTTCAGATTATACTGTATGGATTAGTGCAGATCTGAGGTTCACATGACACACTGGCAGTCATTTTAGGAATGTAATCCTTATCACAATGATTAACCATTATGTGTCAGTAATCTCAGTCTCGTTTCTCGGACACATTATAATAAATAAATGATCCGCAAAGCGATTATAGTGGATTTGTAATTATTTGTTTTAAAATTGCTTTAAATCCTATTATTTTTATTTTCTATCGATTCACTTTTTCTCTGGTTATAATGAGAATAACCAAGGAAAAATAATTATGGGAGCTGAAATGCAACTCCTAATTACAGAAAGCGGTTTAACAAGAAGAAGCCAGAAGACAAATGGAAATGTAATAAGTATCATTTTAGTCATTATCCAACATTGTACCCTAAATAGGGTTATATTTACTTGGTCACTTTGTTAAAGCATTTTATTAACATACATTGTTTTTGTGATTATTAAGATTATTCAGTCCATCTCAAATATCTAACCCAATAGCCGATGTAAAGTCTATCTAAAAAACAAGAAGCTTTAAATACACCTTGTTATGTTTGAGAAGCTATTAATGCTTTCAAATGACCAAGCACAGTAACCATCCACGTCTAAGGACACGTTTCAAATGCCATCACTGAGCGGGCAGCTTTTTTAAAACATTAATTTAAAATGAATTATTTTAGATAGGAAAACATAAAAGGCTACAGACACAAAGGGGTTGAGGCAGAAGCAGTGCCGGTTCAATGCCAGGGCTGAGGATGACCTCGGTGAAAATGGCTTTTCTTTTGGAGGAATTCAGAGGCTGCCAACGTATGCTTGAATTAATGTAGGATATATCAAACAGTAGAAAATTGTAATCATAATTTCTACAATATTGGACTCATGGTTGTCATACTGATGCTCAACAGCACTGCCTTAAAGATGTATTTTTTTTTTTAGAATAGCAGACATTATATTATAAGAAGCTTGCTGTAAATGAAAAATTAACCTCTAACCCATTCTTTGGTGCAATTTCTATGTTTTGATGATTTTACTTGACCAACTCATTTCATATATTGATTGAATAGTTATTAGTAAATAATACAATATATAGTATTTGGGTGAAATGCAATTGATGAGAATCCTAAAGTGTGTTTGTACATACATGATCCCATAGATAATGTAAAGATGATTTTTTGCATAGCTGTGGTCAGCAAATATTAAATAAAAGCAAAGCATAGTAAGTTGAGTAAAAAAAAGAATACTACACGTTTATAAATGTAGACTATAAGTTTGTGACGACGTGTTTAAACACACATTGTTTTTCTGCAAGTATAGCATTACAGAATGTTATTGTATTACATGTTTTTTTCTCATTTGGTGAATCAATCAAACCAGATTATCCCTGTAAATGAGTTGCTCAGTGCAGAAACCACTATGTCCAATTTGCCACTTAACCTTTTTGGAATACAGATAATATTGTTTAGAACCATGGCTGTTATTGCTAGAAAACAACCAGATTCCTGGTTCTAGGATAATTCATTTCAAAGACCCTTTGGATCTTTGACATGCATTTGTATGTTGGCGTATATTCCTGCGTATAGCCTAGATGTGCTTTGTAAACCTCAGAAGCCTAATCTGCACCATTAATGGACTTTTTGTAGAAGTTAATTAACCATTTTCAATGATAGCAGCTCAGCAATCCCAGTAGAGAGCCATATAAAGGAGCGAGAGATGGAGACCGATTATACTGTTGCCTAGCAACACATGTACAAAATTTGAAGCGATTTAGTGCCCCCATACTGGTTCTCATGGAGGTCATATGTTCACTAAATCCACACTGTGTACTGGCTGTCACACAGGGCTGTCCACAGATCAGCACAGGTACCGGTCCACGTCCGGCTCACTGCATGTTGACGTGTCGATGTAAAGCATGTTAAACCTGCAGGCTGATTCCTCTAACATCATGGCGGTCTAATTCCATGGATTTGTGAAAACTGCATTTCTTTTGAGAGAGTGGCAAATGCTACATCAGAATCCCAACGGAGGGAAAAGGCTGTCTTTTGGAGCCATGGGATTGAACTTCTTTGCATAGTTGATCCCTCCAGGAAGGTAAAAAAACACCCCAGAGGAAAACAGAGCATGCTCCACAGATTTGTTGGATGATTCACCCACTATTCCTGAAATATCATTGGCCAGCCCACCTCACCGATTCCTGCATCCAACAATACTTCACTATGTAAATAATATCTGGCAAAGGCTGTTTGCTATAAAAAAATTTAAAAAACTGTCCTCTCAGCTTGTATTGCTTGTTTGTAAATGGTGTGTGTGTGTGTGCGCCTGTGAGAGAAAGTGAAAGAGAAAAGGAGGCTTACAAAGACACAGAGAGACGTGGGGAGGGAGAAAGAGAGAGGCGAGACAGAGCTGCTGAGACACTCACTTCACAGCAATTTGGGTCATGCTAAACAAATGCTTTACTAAAGAAGCACAGACAAATACGAGCATCTAGCCTTGAAATGATTTCAGTATATCTGAAGCTACACACATATCACAATGCATTGACTCAGAATGAAACAAAGCTGTACATGCAGAGACTGTCTCAGATGTTTAAGTGCAGCAAGTGTGAGGTAAATGTGATTAATCATACCTGGGTGGGCCAAATTACATTAAGGCTTAAAATTAAAATATTGAATGAGCGGTTATTCAGTTATGCATTACTTCCCCGGTGGAATATTCCAATCCCTTTAAGCATCAAGACACAAGTGGTACACCACAGCGGTATAATACTCTACACTCTCTCTGTGCTCAGAAGTCAAGGAGGATGTACAGGAACAATCCAGGTTAGAGCCAGATGAAAACAAAGAGCAGACAGCAACAGAAAAGAGGCAGCACATCCAGGCTTCTGACAGCATAACTCTTTGTGGGATTACCTAAAAAGACATATTTATCTTTCAAATACTCTGTTGAAGACTGCCTTGCTGTCAAAACAAAAAGGGTTTTGTAAACAGCAAGTGATTTCTTGTTTGTGAATTGTATTGTTCAACTTTTAAGCAACCAGATTTATCCTGAACGGGGGTTAGAAGCAATGTTTTCTTATTTTTCATCTTTACCATTTCATTTATGTTATCTTTGTCTATTGTAAGTACAAATGGGAACATTGGGTTTAGATGCACTATGTGTACACATCACCATTCTCACTGGTGATTGTTAAACGTCACCAGATTGACTGCATTTTTACAATATAAAAATAAGGGCTGTGTACACAATTTTACCAGAAGGAGAAAAACAAGTCTGCGACAATATGAATAAAATATGTGAATTGCTTATGATTAGCATACTAATGACTAATCATCATGCTAATCAGTTCATTTTGTGGCCTCAAATTGCAGGCTGGTGTTGAGGAATATGAGTCCATGAAAATGGATTCTGAAAAGTGAGAAATGCTCAGAGAATTAAACAAAGATAAGCAGCTAAAGCAATAATTTCAAGGTAGATTATGTAACAGTACAAACGATGGGAGAAAATGTCTTATAGAGTGGCCTGTACTGCCTGAGACACATACAGAGGATATCAGTTAGATACAAAATTATCTATTATTATCTCATGTTTTTCAAATTTAGCTTGAGCTTAGAAAACACAATTAAGAAATACATGAGATTTATTGGATCTATCTTTTTTAAAATATTTTGTAGGCTTTTATATTACATGTTTAGGTTTAACTTTAAGTTTATTTACTGTCATTTCTAAACATATTTTGACAATAATACATTATGAATACACAAGAAACAACTAAGGTGAAGCACAGCACTTTTCACATCATTCTACCAATTCTCCGCCTAACATTAAGATTATTTTACAACCAGTGGGCCGGTAAAGAGGGACAACCCAAGAGTCAATCTCAGTCACACTTTAAAAGCCATCACAAGAAAGGACAAATAATCTCAGCCTAATGGAGCCCGTACAACAGCCACATACGAGCTTCCGACTGAAATTAGCAGACTGTGGGCTGCTGGAGAAAAAGGGCAGTGAGCTGTATCAAAGCAGAGCTGCGGGGTTAGCAGGTCAGCTGGCTGAGCTACATGTCACCAGCCTATTGGACATGCCTGTGTGCTCCATCAGCAGGTGTATAAATATGTGTCATGTTTCACACCCTATGTCCGCAGGGACTGCAACCCAGATGGGATTTTAAATGCTGCATTTCATGTGGTATCATTTAGTAGGTTAGTTCACCCCTCATTGGTTTGCCATCTGGTGCCCTCTCAGCCTGTGATAGGGAAATTCACACTGCAATCTAAACGCTCCTGATCTTGCGCCAGAGCCTTTCCAGAAGTTTGCACAACAGTCAGTGTGCACTCCCAACCTTACTGAAACTTATCCATTCGTATTATGACAAGTGAAGCAGCCAGGACACGTGGAGTTTGAAAACAGACTACCATGCCTTTAAATGTAGGAAAGTTTGTAAATCACAAACAAGTACAAGCTAACGTGACATCACAGTTCACGCAACAAAAACAGCTGAGCTGAAGAGAAACTTAAAAACTTAAGTAAATCAAACAAGTGGGCCCGTTTACATTAGTATCACTTACCGTTGCTCTTGAAATTGACGATCCGCTCTTTGAAGTCATAGTTCTTGTAAATCACTTGCCAGACGGTTTCTGTAAAAAAAAAAAAAAAACATGATAAAAAAAATCCGCGGCTGGATCCACTTTTCGCTGATTAGCTTTCCCCCGTGTGTTTTCCCGCTGATTTTAAAAACAGTTGATCTTTTACTTTAAATATGTTTTTATTCATATTTATATTCCTCGAGTTTTTTCTTCCCCTCATTTGTGGAAGACGCCGGGCTTTGGACGCTGAGTTAGACACCAGACACTGCTCCCTCCCTTTATTGACGGGTTCCCCTTATTGCCAGATTTGCAGAGAGCCGCTGACTGGCCTCACCGTCCACATATACGCGTTTGGACCAGATAATGCTGCTTATATCACCCCCCATATGTTTCCATTTTGCACCTCGACCATACATTTCATTACTGGAGGGGAGGGGGTACTCTTTTTGTGGAGGGGGTATTTTGTGTTGCTGGGCGTAGAGCCAATTGCATTTTAAAAACAGTCAAATCCTATAAGTGTTTGAGGTAAATAACCTGAATTAAATATCTTTAAAAAAAAAGCCCCAAAAGTGACCAATTTTGAGAACTTTAAAATTGGGATAGTCTTTGTTTTCTGCAGTTTTTAGGATTGCAAAACGTGAATGACTATATGTATAGGTCAAGGCAAAACATGTGAATAGGTTTTTATTATGAAAACGGAGGGAAATAGTACAATTTTTTTTTTTAAATATTAAAAAAACAAACAAACTGCAAGTGCGATGTCAGTGTAGTCTATAGATGATGATGATGAGGAGGAAGAGGAAGAGGGGGGGCGACTTTGAGATGACATTGAGGCTGTGTAGATGGGAGTTGAGTCTCTGGTTGTTGATGTTAGACAGTCGCACAAGGCGAAGCGGCTGCTGCCCGTGTTGATTCAGCCTCCTCCTCCTCTTCCTCCTCCTCTTCCTCTTCCTCCTCCTGGTCTTCAGTACTGCTCCCCGCTGGACAGCTCCTGCTTGGACATCTCTAACGCTGCATGGTCCCTTTAAGTCTTTTAATGGAAGTAACATCTATTTATGTTCCAAGAAATATTGGGAGTTTACAACTTCATCCACAGGAGGAATCTAAGGATACCTCGTTTCGAGATTTGTGGCAGGCAGCGTATCCTCGGCGGCACACAACACAGATTCATTGTGAGTAAACTGGTTGGTGAAATATTGAGTCTGCGTGTGTGCGTGTTTGGAAACCTCATACTAACGAGTCTGGTTAATGCATGTCTCTTTTCTAATGTGTCTTTGCAGCGATTGTGCGTGTGATTAAATTGTGAATGAGACTGTCAGTGTGTTGCTGGGGTCAATGTAATGACTGCACGATGAGTTCTGCACCTACACGCTACAGCCAATTAAATGCCGAATTGATCGCTGTTTGCTCGTCTATTGGATGGTGCAAATGTGGAGACGCTTTTTCGTGCCGTTTGATAACATGTTTATTTCTCAATTAAGCGCATAGAATGGGGTGGATATTTGTGCAGCTTGGTGCGTAAAGCTTTTACGCATTGGACATCCCTTTGTCTCCAGAATGCGTTTTGTGTCCCAGTTTATTTGAGACCTCTCCGTATAAATTCTGCTTGCAATTTTGTATGTGGATAACTGTTTGGAGAATCTGCAGGTGGGAATTGTTGGACTCCACTTTATAATGCGTTATTATCGCCGGCTGTCTTGCTATTGCTGCGGTGCGTCTTGCGCCTGGAGTGCATGTTTGGATCGTGTCATTTGTCTTAAAGTTTTCTTTTTTTGTCAGAAACATCAATTTCACTTTTTTTCTGCGGCTGTATTAATTGCAGACTTTGTTAAGGCGATCATGTGTGTGCTGATCTGGTTTTGGATGCTGTTAATTGACGCGAAATATGTCGTATGTGTTTTAGTTATGGGGTAAAATCCAGCATTACTTTGCCAACGATGTTTTTTTTTATCAGTGTTTGCTGAGTTTGATATGAATGAAAATGTGTCAGGCGGTCAAATGTTCACGAGATGATAAGTGCGAGTTTTCAAATTTCAGTATAAAAGATACTGATACCTAATTGCTATTCAGTAATTCAAATGCATTGTTGAACCTGCCGAGGAGTAAATAAATGCAGTGGAAAATGTGTTTGCTTTACAATGACCGTATTTTTAGCGCCTACTGAAAAAACCGACCAAATGCTCTATTCACGATTGCAGGTTAACGGCGATTGAAGAGCCGTGTGTGCACAGGCTTCACCTCCAGACAATTGATCTAAGGGTAAGCTCTAGAAATTGCGAAACTGCTGTCTACGTGGACTGGTGTTGAAGCCTCTCGTCCGACTGCCAGGACCTTTGCAAAACCCAGAGACATGGCGACGAACGGCACCAAAACGGACGGACAGGTCACAGAACTGAACGAGGTGGCCACTAACGACAAGCCCAAGTCGCTGGACGTGAAATCCGAGAATCTAAAGGATTTGCCTGTTAGAGAAACATGGGGAGGGAGATTTGATTTTCTCCTGTCGTGTGTGGGTTATGCAATTGGACTGGGAAACGTATGGAGATTTCCCTATCTCTGTGGAAAAAACGGTGGAGGTAAACAATATTTTCACTGCTAATTTAAGCAAACTGCATGGCCCATTCAGCTCCATGATACATATTGGAGCATTTAATTGACAGTGTCGAATACATGAAAATAATAAATATCACATATATTTAGAACCATAATTAATAGACGTTGTGCTGAAGTGTTTTAAGTGATGCGTCAGTGCAGTTGACACTCTTTTTTTTAATGTATAACTTGATTTACTTTTATCCATGCAGGAGCCTTCTTGATTCCCTATTTTTTGACCCTAATATTTGCTGGGATGCCCTTGTTTCTACTGGAAACCTCCCTTGGTCAATACACCTCTATTGGAGGGCTTGGTGTGTGGAAACTGGCTCCTATGTTTAAAGGTATACTTCAAAATATATTTCTGGACAAAAGTGTCTTTATATGAAGCCTGTCTTAAAAATATGTATGGTGTTCGTTGCTTTCAATGATTTAAGTCAGGATTTATGGAGGCCAAATAACACATATATCCAATGATAGTTTTACACTGCCTAATTCATTTCTGTATGATAGGTGTGGGCCTTGCAGCAGCTGTCGTGTCCTTCTACCTAAACATTTACTACATTGTAATCATTTCGTGGGCCATTTACTACCTGTACAACTCCTTCACATATGTAAGTATTACATAGTATGCTCATGTGATTCATACAAAAGCTAAAACCAGCATAGGTTCAAGGTTGTTTCATTAGGAATTATAGCCTGTGATACGTGTAAGAAATGTAACATCCATAAAAGTGTCAAGCAGGAAAAAACATCATCATTTTTGTTTTGCAGGACCTTCCATGGAGCTCATGTCACAACGCTTGGAACACAGAGAAATGTTATACAAACTACTCCATTGTAGATACCACCAATCTCACCAGCTCAGTGGTGGAGTTTTGGGAGTAAGATATTGACTGCTTTCTTTTTGCTTTAACAACAGCAGAGCTTGCATCCCAGATACACATAAAAGAGAGCCTCCTCTGCTGCATGCTTTTTTTCCCCTGTGTGTATAATAGTCCCACTGTTGCTCGCTCTGACTTACAGGCGCAACATGCATGAGATGACCGATGGCTTGGAAAAACCAGGCCAGATTCGAGCACCACTGGCAATAACACTGGCCATCGCCTGGGTCCTTGTGTACTTCTGTATCTGGAAAGGGGTTGCCTGGACAGGGAAGGTAAGACGTTTGCCAAATGTCGGTATCCAATACATCTTATGCGATACTGCTACCCAAAAAAATTCAATATTTATCAGTCTAATATAACCTCATCATTCATTTAGACTGCAGTTAAAGTTGTCAAGATGATTTTATAATAATAGAAGAGACATCAAACACTCATGTCCACTAATCCCACTCTGCCTCATGGTGGCTCCTCTAATTCCAATTCTCCTGACATGGTGTCTATACCGAGTGTGGATTCATGATAGGAGGAGCATACGCTACAATCTGGTTTCCTCCTCTCCCTTTACTTGGAGCAGTTTCCTTCCCTTGTGATGCAGCATTTCGAAAGTTCAGTAAATCACGTGTCCATGGCAAATAACATTTGTTTTGGTCACAAAATACCCCATCCGCCTGCACACGCTGCTCACAAATTGCTTACACAGTATTATAAACGCACACAGCAATTGAAAGTGAAACTCCAGGGAATTCTTTGCCAAATATTTGGTCTCTTTATCTGTTTAGATGTTTTCTTTATTCGGAAGAAGACAGAAAATCTTAAAAACCTTCATGAAAATGTCTGTATGGTGCTCAAATTCTAAATGTTTCAATTCTGTATGCATCATACATTTACTTATAGTTCAGTGGTGTAATGATGCTGATCCTGCTGTCTCACATTGTACAGGTCGTTTACTTCTCAGCTACATATCCCTACTTCATGCTGTTTATTCTCTTCATCCGTGGGGTGACTCTACCTGGAGCTACGGATGGAATTATGTTCTATATCACCCCTGATTTCGCAAAACTCAAAGAATCTGAGGTAATCAAATATCATCATATCATTCATACCTATGTACTGCATGCCTGAGAGAGGAGAGCTCGGCATCATGCAGCTAAATGATGTGCTTCTTTGTCAGGTATGGCTGGATGCAGCTACGCAGATCTTTTTTTCCTACGGATTGGGATTGGGGTCACTTATAGCTCTGGGCAGCTATAATCCTTTCAAAAACAATGTTTACAGGTAAGACTGGTGATGATTCACGACTAAAGATAATCTCTGAGAAAGAGATAAAGAACGCTGGCAAATTGAATTTAATCAGAGCAAGTCATAATGGCGGAAGATGGCGGTAATTCAATTGCTGCTGTTTAACTGTATGGTGCTCCCATTAAAGACCATATTCAATGATACTTGGTAAGAGCCCTTTAAGGGTCTTATTAATGTGAGTTGCTGCCATGAATTGAATAACAATCTAAGGAGAAGACTGTTTCTCGATGTGAGTGCTAGAGGGAGGAAAATAACAACTGTGATTGCAAAGCCTGAATGTTATCTCCTGCAGCACCATGGTTCTAGGTCACATCAACAATTAGTTACATCAAAAATAATTGTGTTTATTTTGTGCGCTCTAGATCTACATCTACATTTATGAAACCTACATGAAATCATTTTCATGATTTATCATTAGCTCTTTAATAAGATCTGTTTTAGTCTGTCATAAACAATACAAATGTTCAAACATCTGTATGATCAAAAGAAAGGAATAGCAGTGATTTATCCTCACAACTGACCCTTTCAGACCTCAGACTCTTTGCAATGTTGAATGTTTATGGAAGCTCGATACAGAGAAAGAAAAGAGTCAAGATATCAACGGGTCTATTTCATGTTCCCTCTCTCCAGAGACTCTATCATTGTGTGCTGCATCAACTCTTGTACCAGCATGTTTGCTGGCTTGGTCATCTTCTCTATTGTTGGCTTCATGGCAAATGTGACAAAGAGATCCATAGCAGACGTAGCAGCTTCAGGTAAGATGTTCTTCTTCTTTAATGTTTCTGTCGCTGCACACACAAAAGGAGCACTGTCATTGATACTGACTACTTAATACATCATTTATCATCACTTCTATGTGAATGTGTGTGTTTGCTGTCATATCAGGGTACTATCAGTATAACCCTGATGAAATATGATTCTCCTATTTGCTATCCAGGTCCTGGCTTAGCTTTCCTGGCCTACCCTGAGGCTGTAACCCAGTTGCCCGTGTCTCCTCTCTGGGCTATTCTGTTCTTCTCCATGCTGCTCATGCTGGGGATAGACAGCCAGGTAAGGGGCTTGGGGATGATCTGCTCATGGGCTGACCTAAATATTTAAATGCAGGTACATATCATGCTGCCCACCCCTGGTCTCTGCATGATAAGCATGCAATTTGCTCCTTACGGACAGATATAGCTGAGCTTTGACATCAGCTGTCAGGTCTTTTTAAGGCAATTATATCACCTCTATGTGCCGCAGGTCTTCCTGTCTGTGTGTCTTACCCTTGTGTATGCTATTTCAGTACGAATAGGGCCACATCAACAAACAAACAAAATGTATACATGCAGTAATATAACCACCAGAACTCAAAAGAATAAGACAAAAAGGTATGACCAAATTGTAAATTGGGTAAATAGTCTTTGCATATCCGAGCTATTGCCAGAATGGCCTCCAAGAAGTGGATGCTTGGTCATTCAGAAGATTAGGTTAGTGTTTCTGTCCCATGGTTCAGTGCACACAGCAACTCTTTATCATCATCAGTCAACCTAAATACGAACATAACACTGAATAAAAAAAAGTTTCTACAAAACATTCACAGACCTCTACAAGATAAACAAAAATAACAATGCATGTATTGGAAACATATTTGTGGTAAAGAACAAAAAAGCATCAGATGCATATAGTGCACATGTCCACACTATCTTGATTTTGTTTCTATTATTCTGTTTTGCAGTTTTGCACTGTTGAAGGCTTCATCACTGCACTGGTGGATGAGTATCCCAGAGCTCTTAGGGGAAGGCGAGAGATCTTCATCGCGGCCGTCTGTTTCGTGTCCTATATAATTGGACTTTCAAACATCACACAGGTATACAGCAGAGGCGCCGTTTTTGTCATTAATGGCACAAGATAAGATTCAGCGCAGGCATCTACTTTGTGTAACTGAAGTTGTAAAACATTTCTTGTTTTTCTGTAACCAGGGTGGAATCTATGTGTTCAAGCTGTTTGACTACTACTCTGCCAGTGGAATGTGTCTCCTGTTCTTGGTCTTCTTTGAATGCATCTCCATATCCTGGTTCTACGGTGTGTGTCACAAAAACATTTAAATGTTCTTTACAATTTAACAGATTAAGGTAACTTACTATCACACGTGAAAAGTTGGGGTAGATAGGAAGGTTAGAAAGTGTCACACCTATCCAGACATGTTTGCGCATCTTCAAACGTCATTCAGCCTCAAGGTCAGGAGAACTCATGTGTTCCACCTCACCGTCCTCATCATCATGCATGGCAGACTGGCACAAAATTGAAATAAATTGGTTATGAATATTTTGATCATAGATTCATTTGTCTCGCAGGTGCGGACAAGTTCTACGACAACATTGAGGAGATGATTGGCTACAAGCCTTGTATATGGTGGAAGCTGTGCTGGGTTGTGTTCACCCCTCTCATTGTTGGTGTGAGTACTTTGAACTAATACAACCGTACATCTAATGTCATGACATGAAAAATGAAACAATAAATAAAGTCAATATTACCTGCCTGCAGCCATGTCGCAATGAGACAGTGCTGCCTGTAGTCAGTGTTGTCAGGATGCATAAAGCGTCTCGTGTCTCCCGCAGGGTGTGTTCTTGTTCAGCGCCATACAAATGGTTCCTCTCAAAATGGGAGACTATGTGTACCCAGGCTGGGGTCAGGGAGTGGGCTGGCTCATGGCCTTGTCCTCCATGATTCTCATACCAGGATACATGGTCTATATGTTTCTGGGACTCAAGGGAACTTACAAAGAGGTAAGAAGTGTATTTTCTGTTGGGTTTGTTAGGTGAATATGAGGTCTTGCTAGCCTGTTTCACCATATTTCTATCTATTCTGATTCTGCAAGTTAACCCCTTAATGATTTGTCTTGTTCTTCTCTACCAGCGACTGAGGATAATGCTCCACCCTCCTGCAGTTGTCAGGCGACCTCTGGAGAATGGACCTGAGCAGCAGGCAGAAACCAACACCGCTACCCTATCGAGCCCTGTCAACCCCGCCAGCCCTGTCAGCCCGGCCCCGGCCCCGGCTAACCCTGCCAGCCCCACCACTCCAGCTCCAGTCAGCACCACCAGCCCTGTGACTCCAGCTAACCCGGCCCCTCCGCCAGCAAATCCAACCACTGCCACTAGCCCGGTGAACCCGGCAACTAGTCCCACTGTCACCATCACCACCGCCACCACCACGGCCAGTCCGGCTAACCCTACTATCACAACTGTTAGCCCGACCTTCCCACCACCCAACCCAGTAAGCCCAACGGAGCCTATTATCCCCCCAAACCCAACGAGCCCGACCTCTAACCTGACCAATGCAGAGGCCAATGTGTAGACAACAAAGAAACCCTCATGGAGCACGTTGACAAAAGAGAACATTACAAAGGACTTCCAAGATTTTAATTGATTCACCTACCTCCAGGGGCAATATGTGATCAAAGCTGATTTTCAAACCATCTTTAATTTGTTCTGCATTTGTAAAAACCAAACCAATTATGTCTTATTGTTGGTTTTCATTCAGAAAACAATGTCAAAGACTGTTAGTGTTGACAAATACAACCATACATCTGAGTAAAAAAAAAAAAAATGTAAACATACTGTGTAATACTGTGAGAAAAGAAAAAAACAGAGATATAGTTTAGAGATTTGTTGAATATCTTCATGATTCAAGTAAATACCGTGTGAATATAGTAGATGAAGTAGTGAAAAATTGACATCATTGAAGAGTGGAAGGGATGTCAATTTTATTGTGGATGTTTACTAAACCTCACAAAGTTGTCTCTTTTCCAAACGTTGCACTCTGTGAGGTAAACTACAGGCCACAAGACAAACGGGGAGCAAGCACAATGCCAATAAGAAGTTCATGTTTAGGAGCTCTTGCAAAAGATTTTGTGTGTGAGAGAGACTGTTATTTTTCCTTCCTTTTTTTTCAGTAAAAAAAAAGGGAAAACTTTTATGTGATCGAAACATTTTTAGAATTATTTTTAGGATGTTTTATACTATATGTGTTGTGATGGAGGACCAAAATCAATAGGCAGACAAAAGCAAAAACTATGCCATTTAGTGTTTGGTTGGCAAAGCACAGGGTACAAAGAAGTACAACAAAAAAAAGCAC
The DNA here is from genome assembly GCF_949606895.1 of Notothenia rossii. Taxonomy (NCBI): domain Eukaryota; kingdom Metazoa; phylum Chordata; class Actinopteri; order Perciformes; family Nototheniidae; genus Notothenia; species Notothenia rossii. Next base: position 15,259,345 of record NC_136902.1, read on the forward strand.
AGGGTTAGAGAAGTGATTTACAAACATTGACTATCCTTTAATGCTGACAGTCAATCCTGTTTACGTCTTGCATGCTTTCCTCAGGAACATCAGTGAAAACGTTCTGAAATGTCTCCTGACAAACAATAAAAAAAGAAGAAGAGAGAAGGCCTTAAGCCAATACACCAATTTCAACAAAGCCATAGTCTGTTTACATGACTGGCAGAATTACAAAATACAACTTTGTATGCTAGCACAAAAACCTGGACCAACTCTGTGTTTAAGTAAAGTCTTTTTTATGTGTAATGATCAATTATAGTTTGATCAATATGTATTCAGCAATACATATGTAGATGTATAAGTCCAGGCCAGTAAGCAAGTGGTCTGTTTCTCTTTTTGTTTATGTTGTCTTTGCTTTACTAGTGAAAAGCACAAGCTTTAATTGCCCCAGACTTTTGCCATGGCTTGTTAGGACAATGTTAGTTTGCTTCTATGGCAGCTACTGTGAAAGGCATCTGGTTGAACAGAACATGTTTACTTTGAAAAGCAAAACAACTGAGCGAAAATGTGAAATGGCTACAGTTCATGTCCTGTGAATTTTGTATAAAGTTACTCTACCACAGTTTTCTCTGGAACTTTGTTGTAAAACTGTACTGTGTAAAACATGTAACTGTGAATGTCTGTAATACATTGGAAGTTATTGTCTAAATGTTGAAAAAATGGAGTTGCTGTTTTCTGCAATAATATTTTGATCACAGAAGCTAAAGCACATATCTTACAGAAATATACGAGATGATGATGACAATGAAGATACTGAGGATTATATTAAAAATAGATACTATGTCTAGTAAAACAATATTGTTTTGTATATTTTTAACTGTCTCACTGCCTAATGTAAAACATAATATAAACATGATATGTATTTAAATGGTGTCACATGATAAAGCACGATTGTTATGTTATACAAACAGAAACAGATTGAAAAAATAAAGAATTATAGAAAATATAAATTCAATATATGCCTGGCATATGTCCCTTATAGCTTGTGTGTTTCAAGTAGCAACCCCACGCTTTAACCATTACAGTCAAATGAAACATCAAAAGAGAAATAGAGAAAAATTGTTTCAAGTCCTTCCTTATGGTTTATTAAGTGTCAGAAACACAAGCTGATAGAGAGGCCTCTGCATGAAGAACATCCCCACAGAACAGCTCCTGCCCGGGGGCCTGGCGTGCCCACCCGCCCCATCTCCCCAACCTCTTATAGCTCTGTGTGTTGATTCTGTGTATTTGAGTGTGTGTGTGTGTGTGTGTGTGTGTGTGTGTGTGTGTGTGTGTGTGTGTGTGTGTGTGTGTGTGTGTGTGTGTGTGTGTGTGTGTGTGTGTGTGTGTGTGTGTGTGTGTGTGTGTGTGTGTGTGTGTGTGTGTGTGTGTGTGTGTGTGTGTGTGTGTGTGTGTGTGTGTGTGTGTGTGTTTGTGTGTGTGTGCCTGCATCTTCTCCCCCACCTCCTGCCGTGGCTGCTTCCATTAGCTTCCAGTGTGATAAAAGAGACAGCACCAGCTGACACCACCACAATGACTCGCCGTGGATAAAAGAATGAGATGTCCCCTCTAGTAGCTCGTGGCAAACTGTGTGTGCCTGTGTGTAGCTGTGTAATGGGGGGGGGGGGGGCGGGGGGGGGGGAGGGAAGGGAGGGGGGTGGTTGTTATGGACAGAAAGCTCTGTTGGAGTGGACTGGGGTTTGAATAATGCCCCTAATGGCAGCTCAAATAAACTATCCCCCTTTATTCCCTTATTCCCAGTTGTGTCATTGAGCATCATTACCTATGAAAACCAGTCACCAGCATGATAACCCAAACTGATGTCTTACATCAACAGGAGCCATAGATCATTGTTTTTGGCAGGGGGAGGACAGCGACGAGGAAGCTCTTGATTAGTTGGGACCAATCTAGCAGAACACAATTAGTCTTCCACAGCTTCAGCAGTGATGGATCAAACGTCTTTACAAATGTACCAATATATATTCAGTATATATATTTTTTAGTTTTTTCCAGAGAGGATGTACAAATAGCTGACCTAATTCGTAACTTCTTTCTCCAACAACCAATACTTGCTGCAACCTTAGTGTCATGCTAAGTCCTGTGACTCATTGATTGAATTAGGAATGTTGGCTTCATTGCCTCTTCAGAGGTTTGATCATAGTTAACACATCACTGAAAATGGTTCCTCTATAGTATTTAGATACTTTTAAAATGTGCGAGCTGCAGTAAGACATTGTCACCGAATAATATCTGGATTGGGACTAGTGATTATTTGTGTATAGTTGCTTTTAGAAATCGATGTTACGGTTTTATTGCTTACTTAAAGAGCCCTGAGAGACTGTGAGCTATTTGTCTGACCTCTTATTGCCCTATGTCCCCTCCTGCACCATGAGATCCTCAGAAGCATGGCTGCTGGTCGTCCCAAAGTCCAGGTACAAACGTTGAGGAGATAGCCGTCGCTGCCAGGGCTGCCTGAGGAGATCAGAGCGGCAAACTCTTTTTAATCTCTTTTAAAAACCCACATTTTCAGAATAGCCTCTATTTTATTAATGTTTTTTCACTGGTTTGTTTTACTGTGTTGTACAAGGTTTGTTTTACTTCCTTTGTTTCAATAAGATTTCTACGTCATTTCATTATTTGTATTTAATTGTGTTCGGTTTTTCTCTAAAGCACTTTGTAACATTGTTTGAAAGGTGCTACGAAAATAACCTTTATCATTATTAAAGGTCTGCCTAAAGAGACACCTCACCTGTCAATATTTGGACAGTCTATTTTATATAGCTGACCCCGTTGTGTCACTAAATCTGACAGGTCACACATTCCAGTGTAATATTTGTTGCTAAAATGACTGACCCTTTAAGATAGCAGTTGAAGATGGTGGAAAAGTTGATGCTGATGTCTAAACAGCTTGGATTTTCATTCAATCACTCTTACTGCTTTTTATTATTCTGTTCTCATTTAGTCAGCCCATGCTCATCAGTTTTCTCTTTCTCGCCTTGATGAGCAAATAAAGAGATCAACTCCCAAACCCCCTCCCCATCATTTCTTATCTCATTATGTGAATGATCTGCAGCCCATTTATTCTGTCACTGTGATAAAGGGGTGTATTCATGAAATGGACCATCAAATATGTACATTTTGCATGTGTATGTACCAGCACTGTACACATGAATAGATATAAAAAAGCACTAATTAATACGACACCATTTTTTATGCAATCTCCGGGTCTGTCAGCTCCATTTTGTGGCCGGATCTGAGCAAGGGGACATTGTTTGGTGTTTAGCATTTCTTGGCGCTCAATGTGGCGAGCCTATTTTTAAAGTTAAAAAGTGCTTGCAGTTTGGCCGCAAGAGAGGACACTGAAGAAGCAAACTGGTGATCCATGATGCTTTTATGAAAGGATGACAGAACGCTACAGCTTATAAACTCACACAGGCTTCAATGATTAATCCTCATTGCCCACTTAAAGGAAGGAAAACTAATTCTGCTGAAGATGAAAAGGCAGATAATTATGTTTATAGTTTCTGTTTTTAACCCCAGTGCCAAAGGATTTTTTTTTTTTATCGTAACGCCCTATTGGGTTTATGTTGTTGTGGGTCACTGAACCTGCATATTTTTGATGTGGATTTTGTGTGATCATTTGTGACATTTTTCCTCTGGTGCATTTGGTTTGCTCCAGACTTCTGTCTGAGGTACATTCACGCGAGAATTCAAAGCAAATACATTAATGAATAACTAATCTTTGCAGATGCATGAATCTACATATCAATGTAATCAGAGGATGTTGTGTGCATGGCTATTTCCAGCAGAGGGGCTGAGAGGATGTCAAGCATGCAAAGCCTCTCTGCATATATGCTAATTGGGCTCCATTTTCCAATCTGAATATGAACCTTTCTGAAATGAACTTGTTTACCAGTTCGCTTTTTAAGGTGTCATTTTGCACATGCACGCAAACTGCACTGCTGCTTACTTATCAAGCATTTATGCCGTGCAGCTGGGTGAGATTTGAGATTACCGGGTGCACTCTGGGAAATGTGAAATTGTGGATTCCCAATGATTTTTTCCGTTTGATACTGTGCTCTCGTGACACAGCAAATATTGCAGTTTGTTCAGGCAGCGAGGCTCGGAGACAAGCAGAGCATATGATTTCAGTACAGATGCAAATGTAAGTCTGAATCCTATCCCACAGAGGTTACTCTGTCACAAATCATAAGCGCTTATCACCCGCGCCGTAGAAAATCTATGGGTTTGAATTAACAAATACATATAGACCCTTCAGAAAGGACTTCAATTTACATGACATTACCCTTCCCCCACTTTGCCAGCTCATAAACCTTCAACATCCCACGGAAAACCTTGCACCTGTCTGATGTCTAATGAAAATATTTGTACTATTCAAATGTCTGTTTCTGTACACACAACTGTATAGTTTTCCTGTATCATCTAAAAAGGGGACGGCATTTTCAATGAAGGAATATTGAAGCATCTGTGACCAAAGTGAATCTCTGTGAGTTAATTTTAATTCACAATAAAGAGGCTATTTCAGCTAATCAGGAAGACTGTCCCCAGCTACTTTCAGTTTGCTGTAGCGCTTCTTGTCTTTTGACACAGCTTATAATGTCTCCCCAATGTGCCAGAGGCTTATGGGGGAGTCATTGTAGATTACTGCCTTGGTCAAACACTGAATGCAAATCAGGCCGAGTAACAGGCACAGGAAACTGGAATCACATATAGGGAAAATAAACTGCAATATTTGTCTTATTGTACATATGTGTCGTATAATTTTTTTTTAATTTCAAGTGTGTTTGGCTGAATGTGTGTGTATGGACTGGCATATATTTGAATATAGATTTTGTTTTTATTAAGAATATTAGAGCCAGGGTTTTTTCTCATAGTAATCGACTATTATCAGAGCAGGCTTTTCCAAAGGTCTGAATAGTTTATGGGAAACGTAAGCGAAGGGGAGAAATTCCACATGGTGAGCAAGACATGTTAATCTGCCTGGATGTCACGCACAGTGGGTGCTCTGAATGATCTTGTGCTCTGATGTGAAGCTAGTGGGAGGAAGGGCTATTTCTCCACTGAAGCTCCTCTAATGGCTTCCTCCTGGATTCCCTGCCCAAAGGGTTTCAGGCCCTGTGCTCTACCCTGGGCCTCTTTAGGCTGTGCGACTTTGATAATGGCTGACAAATGAAAATCTCTGCCGACATCAAACTGAGCTATTTGTTTCCCTGCTCTTACACAGAATGGACAACAGAAGAAACGCACAGTTTTTTCCACTGAATTTCATTATTCTATAGCAAATGTCCTGGAACTTAACCCACACCGACTAGCAAAGCTGCACCTCTGTGTGTCCACAGTGTACCCATTCTGTATGCTTGTATATGCCTGTAGTATGTGTACAGTTTGCTTAAGCGGATGCACAAACAAGTGTGAATATGTGAAGTGTACAAAAACTCTTGATAAGTGTACAAGGCAGGCAGCTGCTCCAGGCAAAGCGTTATAAAGACCTGCTTTCTAAATGAATTCTTGTCAGATTACGCCAGCACACACATAACACTTCACTCCTCAGGATGTTGGCTGAGTCTGCTCAGTTTAGTACAGCTGGGAAGTGAATGCGAGGTGGAAGGTGAGGCACAGGTGAGTAGGAAGGTTCATGACTCATGACTGTTAATTCAAAGTAATGTTAAGTCAATTGAAGGTAAGCAAAAACCCTTGCATTGCTGTTTTGTATTCACAGTAGGTGAGAATCACAGTTTCATTGTCTTTGTGCTTTTGGGTGTTGTTCTGTTTGCTGATGTGATTATTTTTGGCCCTATTTTATATGCAAATGTGACGAAGTGACCTCCACACGTGCATTGCATGCATTACCCCTCCTGTTGCATGACATTTTCACTCATGTAGTTATGCCCTTGACTACACTTTATGAGTGATAATAAGAGGCAGATATTTAAGCTGACCCACATACATAAATATCCCCGCTCCCTCAAATATGAAGCGAAAACTGAGGCAAACACGAGAGACACGTACAATGCAATGCTCTGGGAAACATTTTGAAGGCCTGTTCAGATGCGGTTGACTCTTTCTGACATGTTAAAAACACACGGGCAACTTTAATAGAAGCACTGTCGTATGCTCACAAGCTCATTCATTCCTTGTCTGTCTCATTCTCTTCCTTAAACAACATGCACACACAGAGGCACACACGATGATTAAGAGGTCTGAGGGCCTTCAGCGCACGTGTGGACTCAGGGCTGCAGTGATTCATAGCTTTGATGTGGTGCATGCTTTCTATTCTAATCTGTCAGAGAGGAAACTGTGCTCACTGATGAGTGAGCCGGACCAGGAAGGGCCACAGAGTCCTGCCCAGTCTGTCCTTCCTCCTCCTCGGGCACCTCAGCCCCGCTCTCTCCCTCCTCTGACATAAACGGTGACAGGTGAGACGCCCCGAGAGCCGCCTGCGAACTGCAGGGCTGAGAGACACGGCAGGGATCCCTGAGGTCAAGAAACAGCTAAAGAAGTGGTGCAAACAGAGTCCACTGTCAGAAACTTACTATGACACACGTGAAGGACACAACACATTTCTACTCAGCAGCACATAAGACATCATCTCACATGGGCAGATGCTATGTTATTTCATATTAAATTAAACCACATCATATTTAGTTATTCAGTGCTAATGTATTTAATTTAAAATATATCACATCCTCTCCTTTTGTGTAGTGCTTACACAAGGTATAGCAGATCTTTTATCTATTTAGATTACATTCCTACTCAAACCTCAATCGAACTTTGAATGCCACTGCTGATTTTCTAAAGATATCATAAGGAATACTAGTGTTATTTTAAAGCTACAAAGATTTTATAATTTAACTGTAAAAAAGCATTTGATAAAAAAAGTTTGGATTTGTGGAAATGTGATACTTTGAAGTAACTTTACTTTAAAATCAATGGCCACTTAATTATTTCATCATGTTTCCATATTCTGGCCATGAAATACAACCCTACATTTGATAAATAAGACCGTGGATCTGAGCTTGGAACTATCAAATAGGTCTGACAATATGAAGGGAGGCAAAGTGTTGGAGTTGGAGTGAAGTTCCTGTGGTCTGTCAAACACATCCTCTGGCCGGGCCTAATGTGGCGTGTGACACGTCATACTCTATCACTCTGCCTTACAGATGACCAGCCGCTTACGTATGCCACGTGCACCACTGGATCCCAAACCAGACACTGTCAGGTGTGATAACAGTTTGAGCACCAAACCCACTCTGAAGCCTTGCCCTCTCCCATTCCCCTACTTTTCATTTGATGCTGCAGCCGCACAGCTCACAGTCTGCACTACTGCAAGCATGTGCAGTGCCCTAAAGATACTTTTATTCCTGGTTCACCTGCACGTTCCCCCGATGCTGAGGACAAGAGATAACCCTGATGCTCCGCTCTCTCACACCACCAACCTCTCTCCATCACTGTTTTTTTTTTACTGAAATAAGGACTGCTGCTGATCCCAGCTCTTCAGAGGAAATCAAATAGGGCTGAGACACACTGTGGGGGGACAGTCAGCGACAATGGTGCATGTTATACATACACCTTCAATCACCAACTACAGTTCCTCATCCTGTTAGACTGCTGCACACCACCTTGCAAAGGCTGAACACAATCCTCCTCTTACAGAGTAACTACTTCCTCACACTTGTACACTAACGGATCAGCTTTTTTCTTTTCTTTATCTTGTCATTAGTGCCCTTTAGTCTCAAAATGCATGCCTACATTTGGCATTGGAGGTAAATGTTCCCCCAGCACACACTCATTATTTCAATACTTACAACGCAGTGGACAGACCCGGCCTCTTTGACAGCGTTTGATGCTCTTGCTCTTTCTCTCTCTGTGTCACCATTTCTTCCACTTGATGGAGAAAGGATTTGGGTTTTTTCTAGTTTTGACCTTGTTTTCTATTTATTTCTATTTCTGTTTGATTTATCAAGGCTACCTGGCTTTGTGTGAGGATGTGTGGTGAAACATTTAGCTGAAAATGTAACTGCGTCACATTGACAATCATTCTCCCTGTGCACAAAGAAGTTCAAAAAGAGATCTGCAAAGCCCTTTCTCAATAGTTATTTCATCAAAATTGCATCATTTTTTTAAGGATGTTCTTCTTTTTGTAAAAGAGGCCAGCCCCTGTGGATAAAACATTAAAGCTACCACGTATTAAATAGTTGTGTTGCTTTTCCGTGAAGCGATCACATTTTTTTAAATTAAAATCAATCTCCACAGCTCACCTAATTTGATCCTTTCCTCTGACTGGGTCAAAGTTAAATTCCCTGTATTTGTGTATAATATACATTAAATGTGAATGAAAGCTCATCAAAAAGCTGCAATCTAAAGATGTATGTACATGAAGAATCTTGTCTTTCAGGTCGAACCTGGGGCTTTTTTTTCTTCTTTACATTGAACCTCTGACCATTCCCCATTTGCTCTGTAAGCGTTTCAACATGAAGGGGAATGTTGGAGCAGATAATAAAGCAGTCTACTGTACAATCTCTGCGCCCTTAAGTCTGATAAGACAATGCGCAGGTGGAAGAGAAGAAAAATCAGTAAGGAGCCATTTTTCTGTGCTGGATTTTTCCCTTTGATCTGGAGTGCAGTGAAAGGAGGGCATTATGTAACGTCTTCAGCACACACATGGCCGACTGTGTGACTGCCAAACACACGGGGGGAGTGGTAGGGTGGTGCGCTGTGGTAAAGGCGGGATGGGGGGGGGGGGGGCAGACAGATCAGAGGAAAGAGATAGGGCCCTGGAAGTCAGGAGTAGTAGATGGACTTGTGAGGGAAAGCATTGCTGCTCATATTGGTGTTCGGTCACTTTCCTTATTACAGCTGCTTAGTCAAGCAGCTGTAATGTGGGCCCTAACAAGCCTCATAATGAGACATGAGAATGCCCTTTAGTGACGGTTCAAACATTGATCTCCTGCTCAGTGCCCAGTTCTAACTGTTTCAATACACATCCTTTTGGTCGATTGTTAAGAGAGTTCATTTGAATAATTACATGGGTTCCTGATCTTGTAGGAAAAATATAGTCTGTAACACAAAATATTAGCCCATCATTTGTAGGCCCTAATTGGAAGCAATTCATTATCTTGAAGGAACAACACAATGGCAGCACAGTCATTCTACTGCAAAAGCAGATGGCCCTAAAAATCAATCATTTACAAATCAATCAATAATATATAAAAGTATGAAGTGTAAGCCAACTGTATTGGTAAGAAATGACTGGCTGTGTCAAGCACCATACGGCCTTATGGCAAGCCAAATGTGGCGCAACAAAACGGGTCAAAGATGGAGCTGAAACAGCATGCAACATGGAGGGTTGCAAAGGAGAAATGTATTAATAGGACCCTACCAAATCAATGTAACATGCACGCCACACAAGACGGCCTAATCAAGAAGGAGCTGCCTTAACTGATCGAAGGAGGAAGTGAGGAAAAGGCAAAGGGCGATTGGGAGAGTGTGTTGGCGGTGGTGTGCAGCTGAGAGCTGATGTTGAGGTGGCCTGACAGGGTCTGTTTCTGTTCATCGTGAGACTGTTATCCAGAGTGATCGTGTTGTCTTCCCTTCCCTCCACAAAGGTTATGCCATTGCCAGCAGTCCACATGACAGAATGAATGAGCCACAATTGTTGGAGTCAGAGATGTTCCATCTTAAAGTACGCACCGACCCTGCACTCAATCAATACCACATTCAACAGTCACTCATAGGTAAATCAGCGCCTGATCGCAATCATTCCGCCCTTGTATGCGACCTATAGTGAGGCTACGGCTGCATTTTAGAAATGACGTGCTTGGTAATCGGGTGTGTTGGGCTGTCAGCTTAGGGTGCATGATCTTGCCAGCATGACTCAAGTGTGCCCGTGAGCTGCTTCCTGTGCCTGTGCATCTACTCCAGTTGCTTGTATGATCTATTTTAGATTCTTTTTGCCCAAGGATGTGTGTGTATCCTCACAGCAGAGAGCCACAGAAATAAGAAAAAAGAGGAGGGGGAATGGATAATGTTGAAATAATCTACAGGCAATCATGCAAATTCCCCAGACGTTGTGCACTCTGGGATGCTGTAGATACGGGTGCAGCCCCGCATTTTATTCAGGCATAACAAATTTGGAATTATGCAAATAATAAGATCTTTATCGGCCATTTGTGTAGGCTATGTAGGCAACATTTGAGCCAACATGTGTGACACTGCTGGGGCAACTTTTTCCATTCAGTCTGGAGTAAAATCATGCATTTATCCATGTGGATTAATTATCACTCCATACCGTGTCCACTCTGTTGAACCGCTTCCATTGGTTCCTTCCTTTTATGTAACCAAGAGCAAAACGGAGCGAACAGTGTTCAACATATGTGTTTCTTGAAAGCAGCAGGGTCCATCCTGTCAATAACAGGGGGCAGCGGCTGAGAGACCAGTCCTCCATCGCAGGCCCAGATGTCATGCTCCTTGTGGCCTTCACACATTGAAGGGGCCAAGTCTAAATTGGCGTGACCCTGATGTGTCATCTTGAGTTAGACACTATTTTCATGCCGGCTTATCAATGTGGCCTTATATCTACAGTATGTGCGTGCAGTAGTTTGTCGGTGCGTGGATCTGCGATTGGTTTTGCACAAGTAGGAAAAATGTGTTCCCCTCTCTATAATCCCACAAGAGCAGGCTTCCTTGGAAGGCATGGTGCAGCAGAAGCAGGGGCATTGTGGTTGGTGAATGGCTTGTTCTAATCTCGTGGAGGCAGTGGTCTGTTGGAGGGGCTTTTGAGCAGATTTGAGCCCGAGGGGTGAGAGCAACAAACACCAAAAAGAAAGAAAAAAAAAGCTCTCTTTCTAGTTTAAAGATTTGCTTTATGAATGGTGCTCGGCAAATTCAAATTAACCAAAGTGGAGGTATACTCATTTGCATTTCCATTCAGCCTTTAAGGGATCTATTTATATCCTAAGATTTAAAGAGGGATATGCTAATCCGACACAATGTTTCCCATACATAAATACATCTTCAATTACATTTCAAAAAAGATCCTTTAATGCAATAGTCTGGGATATGGAGCCATGTTGGGTAACATCTACAATCCATTCTGCTCTCAGTACTATGACAGCTATTTCTTCACACCTATAGACTCTTTTTAAAACAAAAGGACATTTTCACATTACTAACGGACACATTGAAGAAATGCTGCATCCATATCACTCTTCCCAAAATGATGACGCTCGTGGATTTGTTTGATCTCCAGGGAATAAGAGAATTTGGGTGTGTGTGTGTAGAGTGGTTTAACACTGCCATCTGCTGGTTGGGAAAGAGAATCCCGTTTTTCTCTGATTTAACCACAGCCTGGTCATACAGTATCTCATTTCCATTATAGCATAATAATGTTGAGGCTGAAGGCTTATTAGATCAATGCTCAAGTCTGAGTCAAAACATTTTTATCACCGATAATCCTACCCTTTTCTCTCTTTAAAAGCAATGGATTTTTCCAACAGCTATCATCCCATTCTTTGTTACCATGACACCAGATCAACCAAACAATGTCTCTAGCCAAAGCAGCTTCAACTTTAATATCTGTGGGAAGACGTCAGCTGTTGGTCCAGGACATGATGTGTCTGCCATAGAATTTATTACGCACTAACAGCCATTAAGTACAAATAAAAGGTGTTAAACATACAGCTGTTATGAGACTATTGTCAACATACGTACAATTATGGATGCACCAGGAGCACTGTCCAATACACTATTTACAGATAGTATCATCACATTTAATATCTATGGAGTAGTATAAAAAGGACATTTTTCCAATGTTGGTCTCTCCGAACAAAACAGTTCTGGTTAACATGTTGTCAAATCACTTCCTTTGTGGCCGTGGCAGCGCTGGTCCAATGACAATAGAGAAGGAGCCATGACTCCTTATTGCTTGTATTGGGCTCTAATCAGAGTAACCACCTTGTTATTGTACATTGAAGCAACAAGATGTCTTGAGTTTGACAATTAACCAATATAACAGTACTAGAACACAATTTGTATGTTAATCAGTAGTCTGCAATAAACAATAACCTTACAACTTAAAGCGGTTTCTTTCCAAAGCACCCTATTTTTGATTCATTGTCAACAAAGACACTTGGATGAGATTGAATTGCATCCTACTATCCTAGCAATCCAATTGATAAGTATTTGTATTTATACCAACCACAAGCTTCATTATTTTAACTGCTGATTATAATTAACATTATGTATGTAGCTGAATGAGTGGATTGTTTCACATTTCACAAGAATATGCAAAAGGTCGGCATTTTTATGTTTATTTGGAAGAAATTAAGTACAAAACAGTGGCATTTTCTTCCAGAGAAAAAAAGGACAAAAGTGAACAAATATTACCTTTTTTTCTATGTGTATGACACCTGGAGCAGGTCATTTCTGCAAACAGCCTTAAAAGTACAGGTAGTCTATATAACAATTAAATAACAATGGACTAATACCCCAAACATCTTACTGAAAACTCTACTTGTGTCAAACAAACAGATTTCGATTGATAATCCCTAAACTCCGCTAAGGTACGCACAGAAGCTAAACTAACTCTTTTACTGTTAGTACAGAAGTCTTTGACACTGTACCAAGAAAGTCTTTGATCGAAAGACTGTTGTGTTCCTGCACGTATTCATCATCTGACAATTCTGGGAAGATAACCAACTTTAGGAAGATACAAAAGCATGGTTAGAAGATAATAAGCACCCATGCTACATAGGAGTACACTACTCTGAATCAAAACAAAATATCTATGATCATTCCGCGCGGCGCAACGATAGTCTTAAATGAGTAAAATAAAATATATAAAGACAGGATAGTGTATGTAACAATTTCAAAAACTGTAAGATATTAATACAAATGTATATGACAGTTAATTGACATACAAAGAAAAACTGAAATTGCAATACCATATCTTAATCAGTGTTGACAAATAGGTTAGGCTACCTTAAGTAGAGAATTTCAGAAGGGTGAGGGAAAAAAAAAAAAAAAATCAACAAAACTAATCTGCACAAAAAAAACCTTTGTTACACACCGACACCTTTCTCTATATTTAAAAGGAAGATATGGCAGCTCACACCATGACACCGTCTTGATCATAAAAGACAAACATACTTGTCATTCTTAACAAATCTGGAGAGACGAATAAGGGTCAGGCAGCCATGGTGTAATAATAATAATAATAATAATAATAATATTTGTTCAGGAATTGCATGGGCATTAAATCTTAGTCCTAAGGGAAATCAACTGCTTTGCAATTGAAGCATTGAAGACATTTATTAACACAGTTAGTTTGTTGTCACCATTTTTAGCCAAAGTCCAAAATGTAACTATTGACATGTTCAAAATAAATAAAGCCACTGCTAGCAGACTGCTACCGAAAGGTCAGATGTTGCTGTATTCAGTAATTTAGAGAGCGTAAGCATCCAGGTCCACAGAATAACAAAGCAAGTTAGCCTTTTAAACTGCATTCAGACAACCTTTCCAGAGGCTGCGATTTGTAGGTCGGTGCTAAGATATACACCTACATATAGTAATGAAAACCAGATACAAAAAATATATTGAGTACAACTGTACCAGCAGTGAGTATTTCTAAAATGTTACAGATAAAAAATAAATTCTGAGTAAATATATAGTATAGAATAAGGTTTGTAATAGAAACCAGCTATTTGAAACATGCTTTCTAGTTAGGCACATCTACTATGATTGATATTAGTTTACTAAGTAATCAGCCACAGTTAGCATATAGACAGGAAACTAAAATAATTCAGTTAATAGTGGATAAGTCCAGTTCAGAATCATAAATAAGACAAATTATTAATGTCTTCAGAAAGTACAAGGGGGGTGGGGGGGGGGGGGGAATTGCATGTCCACAATTTCAAAACAAGGATTGTTCTTGAAGACATTGATTCAAAACGAATCTATCAAGGTAACCTGCTACCTAAACGTCAGAATTGTAAAAAGAGAGAATGACATCTGGCTGACTTTTTCAAGTAAAAAGAGATGAAAGAGGAGCAGTGTGATTTCAGAAAGGAAGATCTATGGCTTATATGTTGATGGGACATGAAGGGAAATTCTTTGGCTGTTGATGCAAAGTAAAGGCAAGTCAAACAAGAACATGAGCTCCTAAACAACCAAACACTTTGTGAATCTCATTTGAAATGCAAAATAAAAAAATTCTGATTGTACAGTTTCCACATCTAACATTGTCAACCCAACTACGCAATACTTCTTTTCTCAACGAAGAGACCATTTTTAGAGTATAAATATGAACTGAGCGTTCTAAAAAGTCGACCTGGATGTCCACAAGGGAACAGCCTATGTGAGCACCATATGACTTACATTGTTCTTGGCTAAGGGAAGTTGATTCTTGGCAAGACATGATGGTGGGCCATCTCCACTCTCATATGGAAACAGTAAGGAAGTGATGGTAATGTTAACTTCCTTCTGCTTCATTGATCTGCCTCTGGGGTTTGACGACCCCCATCCTTAGCCTTGATTTGAAGCCAGGCATCTCCCAGCGCCTTGGCAAAGTGGTCGTCCACTGAACCGGTGATGGACACGGAGTTGGACACAGGCTCTGCTTCTTTGTAGTTCTTTCCAAGGCTGCGACGAAAGTGCTCCTCAATCACAGGATCGCATTCTGTGTTGGCTGAAAGGCCATTATGTGTGGAGGCAATAAAACCTGATTATTATCATGCATGTAATATATCACAAATATTACACTACTATATATAAACATTAGATTATTATTATTATGATGTATAGTAATGATTGTCTCACCGTTGGTCTTCATCTCATCAGCAGGTGGGCTGGGTGAACAGCCGTTCATGTGGCAGTGCGAGAGGTTACAATTACGGTTGCTCGCAGGGGCACAGGTAATAACAGAGGGACGATTCTATAGGTGGAAAACATTCATACAATCAGCTACAAAGAACTATGTAAAATACTCTGCACAGCTTAGCATATTGTTCCGGATTGTTCATATATTGTACACATCATTACTGAAAAGAGTTTAAATTGAGAATTCAACGTTCTCTGAATATGTAAATACCAAGATAATTGTCTCCAGCAGATTCAAGGTATTACAAAAAAAAAAAAAACATGACAGTGGTACACCCAACAGACTAATCTGAAATATAATACAATTAGAATCAGGGGTTATTAAAACAATATGTATACGGACAGTTGTAGACTTGCAAGCAATCTTATACATACTACAGTCTGGGATCTGTGTACACAGACAATAGCTAATAAGATGCCGATCTCATTGCAGCAGGAAAGTGTTTGGTTAAACAACAAGAAGAAGGAATAAAGGGAAAATGGGTGTGACCGCTTATTAAAAGTAGGACCAAGGAGATTCAAATATATCAGTACATCGTCGGAGGAGATGAGAAGCATCGACGTGGGGAAGTGTCTCGCTACAGCTTGCGCGGTCAAAATGTTTCAGTTGCAATAAGGCTGGTGGACCTTCACGCTTATAATCACACGATAAAATGTACATCACGTGGATCAATCATGGCCGCTCAGATACAGCAGGCATGAATACCACTTGAATTTATCAAAAATGATTTAATGTTTATACCGCGCACTCTATTGTATCACTCCCCCATTAAAAGTTAAGTGCTTTCTTTTTTCTTCTTACTGTTAACTTAAATTATACCATAAATAAGTTCTAGAAGTTGACATACCTGCTGTCGCTCCACAGTCCCGCTAATGACAGACCTCCCTTTGGTCCTGACTCCAACGTCGTGGATGCTTTTGGTCAGAGCCAGAGGCTGGTCTACAGCATAGCTAGAATAAGAAGCATACAGGTGGTTCCCATGGAGACCGTTGGAGGAGGAAGTAACATGCTCCATAGGAGTGTGAGCAAGGCTCCAGTGTTCATTACGATTGTCTCCAGCAGAGGGACGGGCCCTAGAAAAAGAACATTCATATTAAATATATACCACAAACAGTTTTACCTTTTCATAGACAATCAATAGCTGCATCTACACAGCGTAAACTGGGGTGGTGGTCTTGTCTTTTGTATTGTGCAGCACATCAGTGGTTGTAGGCATCTCTCAGAAACTGTTATGATTTTTCACTACTGCAGAATTTGTTTTGCTGCTGATCAAGTTTTCTCCTAAAATCATGACACTTTATAGCCTGGAGGTGATCCTTGCATTCCACCAGAGTTAATGCTGTAAGGTCGCATTCAGACATTTGTTTAAAAAAAACTTAAAAACGGGCTTTTTCAAGCTGAATGGTTTGATATGTGTTTAATACAATATGTCTGCTGTTTAAGGCAAGGCAGAGAATAAATAACAATGTTGGGGTTTAGGGAAATGGATAATACTAATAGAAAGCAGTACTGTTGAGTACACACAGTACCTTTAAATATTCGTAAAGTTGCCTTGTGCTACGTATTTCAATTTGTTGGCAAAAGAAAATGCATAACTGAGCATAATGAGTTCTGAACCAGCTACATATCTATTTTTTCCACTTTAGGTGGTTGATGTAGGTTAAAGGTGGGGTAGGTAAGTTTGAGAAACCGGCTCGAGATACACTTTTTGTTATATTCCATTGAATGGTCTTAACATCCCGATAGCAATGAATATCTTAAGTGCGTTGACAAAAAATCCATTAAAAAAAAAATGGCATCTGTGGAAGCCGTAGTACTGTAAAAAGCATGACCAATCATTTTAGCCGGCTCGGCTAAAATATCTGGATGGCCTACCTGCCTGTCAGCCTTCCATCTGTGCACAAACTTATCTCGTGCCCTCATTGGTCATGTGCGCGTTCGTGTGTGTTGGAGGAGGGGCTCTGTAAGGAAGTGGCAGATTTGTTCCGACTGTGTATTTTCAAATTCTAGCGCACTCGAGCTGGTTTCTCCAAAATTACCTACCCCACCTTTAAATACTTAAATGATACACTGTACGAAAAAATGTATGTGAAAAACTAAACTGAATTTTTTTTAAAGTATTTTCGACATAGTTTTGAGTATAGGTTCTTACAGTTGAGTGGCAAACAATCTGCTCATTTTGGTCATGGGGTCATCATCACAGTTGATTTGATCGTCCATTTGTTCTTCGCCGTACTTCCGTTTGCTTGGGCAGTGAGGAGGAGGGCCAGTGATGTTGGACATGGGAGTCGGCAGGGAGGGTGTCCTGGACTCATCTGTGGTAAAGGAATCAGCAGTATAAATAACCTTGATTAACTTTAGATTCATGAACATGACCACAGCTAATTTGGTGTTTGCCTGCTAAATAAGAGCAGCAAATTGTTTAATTAAGCCTATTAGCTTAGTCATATCCTCTTGAAAAATTATTGTTAAAAAGGCAAGTAAACTGTTTTCCAGATTACCCTCCTAATTATGGAAGGTTGAGGTCTTTGTTTATTTCTGAAGGCAGCTTTGATTAAAATTGTTGTGCAATCAACAAGAGATTCCTTTTGTTTTGAAGTAAAAACCCTCTGCTTAAAAACAAAAACAACACTGTTATTGTCAATATATTTCTCTAGAAACTGTGTTTATTCATATTTTAACAAGATGTATTTTGGAGGATGGCCTCCCCAAAGACACTATCAGCAAACACAGACATAAGTCCTTCCTACATCAAATTAGGCCATATTTATAGTGTTTCATATTATGTATCTTCATCATACAGTATTCACATCTTTGTGTGTTATTAGGTGTGTTTAGTTTCTTATAAGCTTTGAAGGGAGGGTATGAGAAAAACCGATGGTCATTTTTTTTGTAGTATTTCCGGTATTTAGAATTAGTACTGAGTAATTAGTGACTTCTAGTCTTTCCAACTAAGAAGTTAAACATGCAGACAGTAGTATTCACTTTATCTCGTTAAAACAAGGTGAGTTTAACATATTCCGATGTATCTTTATTCCAAATTGACGTACAAAAAAAAAGTTGTGTCTCCGAAATAGCGTTAGTTGAAAAGCAAAACACCAAAAAAAAAAGACATTTTAATTATAGAAAGACACCTAAACTTATTGGTTCAACAGAACACGTGAAATACACAGTATTTGGACACATAACAGCACGCAAACAATGTCAAACTAACCTTCGTAGTGCAGTCTCCCGATGTTATTGTTCATCTTGTCCAGGAACTGAGAGTTCAACAGGTCCATTCTAGTGAATAGCATTTACACGAACAGGCTTGTTGCTAACATTGATGTTAGCAAGACACACCAGCGAAAGCAACAAAAAAGTTATATCCTATAAAAGAGAAACAAAGGAAACATCACGTAAACCAATGTGTTAGATTAGCTTATATTTCAAGTAATTTAACGGAAAAATATCATGTTCCCTTGACGTTAGTGGGTAGCTTGCTAACGATAGGTATCCTCCTGACGTTGACGTTAACGCTTTGAATGCTAACAGTTAGCAGTCCTGCTAGTTAAACACGTAGCTTCAGCTAACCGCTACAATGTTATGTTACCTTTCACTGACACATGAGTAAAGTAGATCAGAAAGTTACGTTGCTATAATAATTGTACAATGATTGTTACAATAGTTACGGAACTGATGTCTTAGTTACAGGAGCTAACAAACTGGAAAGCTAACTTTAGCGACTTTGACAAACTAACGTTAGCCATTAGCAGCTTAGCTAGTCCAAAACTTTGTAGTCAAGCTAGTTCGCCTAAACAGAATAAACGTTGAACAACCTTACACCAACTAGTCAAGTGAGCACTTACATTACGGTACATTTACTGGATGTATGCCCAACAACACCATTCCAAAACAGCGTAACATTAAAAGTGATGTTAAAGTTACTCACTTTATCGACAAAACGCTTCACAGCCTCACCACTACCATGGCTAGTCCAGCTTGCCTTTACACTGCCTTCACGTACTTTCCCACCGCACCAGTCCCCAAACAAAAGAGTGGCGAGCGGCCCTAGCGGAGACCAGGCGAACAGGGAGTAAGGTACCGGTGTTGTGCCGTAGATTGAAGGTTTGCCATGGATTGAAGCCGTGTTCGCGGCGAGGCAAAAGGCTGACGTCATTTCAATTATTGGGCGTTACGTCTAGTTTTTCTAAGCGGTAGAACGAAAGAAAGGTTTTACTCTGTAACATTTTTCATATAGGAATAAACGTCAGTGTTTTTATGTTTTATTCCTACAGAATACATGGTGAAAGGATAATATGTGTTTTGTCAGTATAGTACTATTTTATAAAATATTCTCTGTTGTTTAAATGTCTGATACTTGATAACCACGAATACAAAATACGTAAAAAATGACAAGTAATGATAACACATATGATTGAGTCAGACATTATTGCCGGATTTGGCACCTCCGCTAACTTTGTCCAGGGTGGTCGTACTCCCACCAAAATCCCACTGGTGTTTGCTGTCCCCCTCTAGTTTGTGCACACAAAAGCATTTTACTCTGGGCTCAGCAGGTGTAAAACTAAAGAGGGGCTTCCACATGTGGCAGACCAGGTGATGGTGCTGCCGGATCTGGCACCCCCTCTATAACTTTTCCAAGATAGTTGTATTTTCACCAAAATCACACTGGTGTTTGCTGTCCCCCTCTAGCTTGTGCACACAAAAGCATTTTACTCTGGGCTCAGCAGGTGAAAAACTAAAGAGGGGCTTCCACATGTGGCAGACCAGGTGATGGTGCTGCCGGATCTGGCACGCCCTCTATAACTTTTCCAAGATAGTCGTACTTTCACCAAAATCACACTGGTGTTTGCTGTCCCCCTCTAGTTTGTGCACACAAAAGCATTTTACTCTGGGCTCAGCATGTGTAAAACTAGAGGGGCTTCCACATATGGCAGACCAGGTGATGGTGCTGCCGGATTTGGCACCCCCACTCGGCTATCCTCGGCTCCTACTGTATACTCTTCTCATCTATAGACATATCAGTGACTTTGATCTTCTCTACAATGTGGAAGTTGGTATTAATGTTTCACTACAGCGCTGCTACCAGTGGATGTCACCCAAGTATCACTGAATAAGAACCCTTATACAGGACTGTCTCAGAAAATTAGAATATTGTGATAAAGTTCTTTATTTTCTGTAATGCAATTAAAAAAACAAAAATGTCATACATTCTGGATTCATTACAAATCAACTGAAATATTGCAAGCCTTTTATTATTTTAATATTGCTGATTATGGCATACAGCTTAAGAAAACTCAAAAATCCTATCTCAAAAAATTAGAATAGTTCCTCAGACCAAGTAAAAAAAAAAGATTTATAACAGCAAAACACAATCAAACATTTGAAAATGTCCATTAATGCACTCAGTACTTGGTTGGGAATCCTTTTGCACGGATTACTGCATCAATGCGGCGTGGCATGGAGGCAATCAGCCTGTGGCATTGCTGAGGTGTTATGGATGCCCAGGATGCTTCAATAGCGGCCTTTAGCTCATTAGCATTGTTGGGTCTGGTGTCTTTCAGCTTCTTCTTCACAATACCCCACATATTCTCTATGGGGTTCAGGTCAGGGGAATTTGCAGGCCAATCGAGGACAGTAATGCCATGGTCAGTACACCAGTTACTGGTGGTTTTGGCACTGTGGGCAGGTGCCAGATCATGCTGGAAAATGAATTCCTCATCTCCATAGAGCTTTTCAGCAGACGGAAGCATGTAGTGCTCTAAAATCTCTTGGTACACAGCTGCATTTACTCTGGGCTTGATGAAACACAGTGGACCAACACCAGCAGCTGACATGGCTCCCCAAACCATCGCTGACTGTGGGAACTTCACACTGGATTTCAAGCAACTTGGATTTTGCTCCTCTCCAGCCTTTCTCCAGACTCTGGCGCCTTGACTTCCAAATGAAATACAAAACTTGCTTTCGTCTGAAAAGAGGACTTTGGACCACTGTGCAACTGTCCAGTGCTTCTTTTCCTTAGCCCAAGTCAGACGCCTCTTCCGTTGTCTTGAGTTCAGAAGTGGCTTGACCATGGGAATACGGCTATTGTAGCCCATTTCCCGGACACGTCTGTGAACAGTGACTTTTGATACCTGGACTCCAGCTTCAGTCCACTGTCTTTGAAGCTCCCCCAAATTCTGGAAGCGACTCTTCTTCACAATGCTGTTAAGGCTGCGGTCATCTCTCTTGGTTGTGCAGCGTTTCCTGCCACATTTCCCCCTTCCAACAGACTTTTTGTGGATGTGCTTTGAAACTGCACTCTGTGAACAGCTTGCTCTTTGAGAAATTTCTTTTTGTGTCTTACCCTCCTGATGGAGGGTGTCAATGACGGTCCTCTGGACAGCAGTCAGATCAGCAGTCTTCCCCATACTTGTGATTTAGTTTACTGAACCAAGCTGAGTGTTTTTCAAGGCTCAGGAAACCCTTGCAGGTGTTTCGAGTTAATTAGACGATTCAAGTGATTCGTTGAACACCCTACTAGTATACTTTTTCATGATATTCTAATATTTAGAGATAGGATATTTGAGTTTTCTTAAGCTGTATGCCATAATCAGCAATATTAAAATAATAAAAGGCTTGCAATATTTCAGTAGATTTGTAATGAATCCAGAATGTATGACATTTTTGTTTTTTTAATTGCATTACAGAAAATAAAGAACTTTATCACAATATTCTAATTTTCTGAGACAGTCCTGTAAGTACGGGTGTGTGGTGCAGCTTTTCTCAAGTAAAAATACAACTAACATTTAGACTCTCCTTACCACTGTCTGTTATGATAAACGTTCAAAAAGTAAATGAGACACCCTTGTCCTTTACATGGATATTCAGTCAAGGGGTGCCCCATATCCTCATCCTATACATATACTGTTCTTCAAAATGTAAATACACTTTAAATTCTTTATTTATATATCACCAAATATGGTCTCCACTTATCTCCTTAGACCATAGATTCAATTAAGAAAACATTTTTATTCAATAACAGAGAAACATTTGACTGTAGAAAATAGGTATGCAACAGATGTTGTTTAGAATAACCAGAATGAGTGACAGCAAAATTACAATATGGGGAAACAGAATGGCAATATTAAAGTGCAAACAAACAACCTATAATTAGAGCTGGAGTTTGTCACTCATGGATTCAACAAAACTCCACTATTCATGTTAAGCTTTTGACAAATGGTAATTTTTTTCTGTATGATTTATTGTTAAATATCCAAATCTCCCTTCTGTTCAATTTCCTTGAAACAGAGGAGTAAGCTCCATCCCCAAATGAGTGACATGTGTGTGTTAAACAAATTAACCCTCTGAAAACTTAGAGATATATTTATTTGTGCACCATGAAGTCTAGAAATAGTAGCAGTATACAAAGCAAATTTGAACAAAGCGTTCACTTATACTCAACAATGAAAGGGATATCAAATATGCAAGGATGTATTTTCGAAATATATTTTGTCGTATTCTTTTGTTATCCCCAGTTCATACACAACGTACTATTTTGTATAATGATATACCATGTACTAAAGGAGTTTTTTTGTCCAAATAGCCCGTTGCTATATTTACTACATTTTCCAAGTGGCCTGTGGATGTGTTGGTCAGTGCGGTTTAAATCTCCTGATTGCTGAGGGAGTTTGCTCAAAGCGATTAACTTCGTATAAAAGTGTTCATGCTGAGAAATAAATATTCCGTTGCCTTAGTAATAACATTTATTAATCTTAGGTTGATTTGTGCTTAAGAGTCAATGTGCACCTTTCAGAATCGTGTGAACTGTGCTGCCCCATGACAAGATTTGTGGTGAGTGTGTTATTGATGAGTTATTGATCTATTGATCTGTTTCTTGATGCAATTTCAAAATATGAATCTATTACTGAAAACGAGATGTGGTAGTCTCTGAGGTTTTCATCAAACCGCTTTAGTTCCTTCTAAGTATATTCCCTGTATTTACCAATGAAAACATGCCAGAACAGCCATTAATGTATATAAAAGAGTACCAGGGGCAGATTCCTCCTTTGACATTCACATTCTTTTTGCTAAATGAGACATTAAGTTGGTCAATATCTTTTTTTCAGCAAAATGTATGAAAGTAAATGTTCAGTTACAGACAATATAATACAGAAAATGTATGTTGTGTTTTTATGCTTTCATAAGTATTTCGATTGTGTAAACACATAAATATATATATATCAAAATGTAATTGCACATAATATTGTTGTGCCATGGTAGACAAGTGCCTTCTAATTAAGTCATATAAAACAGTCAGGAAAAGAATGTCTTGTAGGAAAATGTAATAACCAAAATCAGTAGCTAAATGGGATCGATAAATCAATTAAGAGAGAGGGTTTACTGCAGGCACTTGTGTCTTAGGGGACTGCTGCTGACGCTTCTCCTCTCATTCAACATTGCCCACTAGTCCAAACAGCCATTTTAGATTTCATGGCTGCATTTCACACACACACATGCTGTGCATGGACAGAGGGCAAAGAAAACATAAGAAACAGGGGGAGCCGGAGGAAGGCAATTATTGTGTAGTACTCTGTATACCCTCCTGCACTTACACTGGAAACCCCTCTATCTAAAATGCTGTGGTTCAAGAAAGCATGACGCCTGCGAGGCAGTAGAAAATGGGGGAGGGGTAGGGAAGGCAGGCACACCAGTGAGAGTGAAGAGAGGAGAGAACGAGAGGAGGAAGGAGAGTAGGAGCATCATTTGCAGTGGGTGAAGGAAGCACAGGGGAAAGGGATTGGCTGAGGGAGAGCGAAGCGTCACTGCTCGTGAGGGGTTGCTCTGAGGATGCTTTGCTGAACTGGGAGGGAACACATTTGCTGGGAGTTTGCATTGAGAGCTCAGCCATCGTCAGCTGCACACTGGGAAAAGGGACTCCTCTGCAGAATCATTTTCCACACCCAGTGCTTGTTCTCCTCTCTCAGCTGCAGCCATGAATTATCTGCGTCGGCGTCTCTCGGACAGCACGTTCATCTCCAACCTGCCCAATGGCTACATGCAAGACCTCCAGAGGCCTGAGGCTCAGGCTGCTCCACCTGCCTCCCCCACACCTGCCAAGTCTCCTACTACTGGGCCTTCACCTCCAGCCACTTCCCCTGCTCCAGAGAGAAAACCTCAGCCATCTCAGTCAAGCGGAGCAGGCTTCTTCAGCTCCATCACCAACGTTGTTAAGCAGACAGCTGCCTCAGCAGGGCTAGTGGAGCAGACACAAGTCACGACGCCTAAGAAGTTCAAGATTCTCCTGGTAATTGATGAACCACAACAGGAGTGGTAAGAAAATATGTTTTCTTTACTCAGTCATTAAATCCATCTCAAATCATTTATGGGTTATGTATTATTTGTTTGCTCATCCTTGTACTGATTTTCTACACATGAATCCTTTGACAACAACATGTGTTTCATGCACCCTGCAGATGGAAATGGGCACTACTCCTGTGGTTTGATGGTTTAGCATCCCTGTGTAATGATATTACAAGAGGCAGACAGTAATTAAGCAAATACGGTCTATTAATTTTCAGGAGTAACTACATTAGATAGAGATATGTCATTTTTATTGTCCTCTATTTGTCTGTGTTTTAGGATGGGTTTTTCTTTGGCATTTGGTTCGGTTATACATATCGTAGCAACAGAAAGCAGGGTTTATGACAGCTGCCTGTAAAATATTTTTTCCATTAACTCACAACATACGCCCTTTAATGTAACTTTTTGAAATTCTGAAAAAAGATGATCCACAAGTTGGGCAAAATATGGAAATGTACATTATTTCCCTGTTAGTGATCTGAATACTGCAGTGCTTTCCCTCCATTATTGGGGGTTGCCCCTGCTCACTGATAGATCACATGACATGTATCTGCAGCACATGGTGGTTTCCATTGGTCGAACATACAAGTCATGTGCAGTATATAGGGTGGCCATAGCCTGCATATTCTCATCCTGCTGGGGGCAAGAGGGTTCGTTACGACATTAAAGCTGATGCACTGACAGTCAGCATCCTGTGGGATCTAACTCTGAGGTAGCTTAGAACAAGCATTGTTGTCAGTCAACTGTAGTAAGGAATTCAATTGTTTCAAATCAGTATGCACAAAGCCTTAGACAAAACTTATTTTGTGTAGTTATTCATATATTTTTGTAAATTAAACATTATGTTGATTCTATAACCTTGTTTACACTGCTGACACATTTTCCACAGCAAGGTGTCTGTGTAGAGCTGTGCATCTGGATATCACATTCTACTGAATATCCCACAACTCATCTTATGTGATATTCCATTCTGTTGCAAAGCATCTATGGAAAGTCACCTAGAGTTAAAAATCAGGAAACCAAAACTCAGCTTTATGATGCCTTTTTAATGTTCAGCACTTTCAAACTGGATGGTAAACTGATTTGATGGACCCACTCCAAATGCTTGGATAATACCAATCACAATATTCGGTAGCTGGAGCTGATCTTTAACTCATTGAAATTGACTGAATTTATGAAAATTACCTATAGTAAACATTGTCCAACAGATCAAGGAAACAGATTAGACCGGATGGCCTTCCCATTTTGGATGCATCTGGTCTGGATGTCTTGTTTTATACATGGTTAACACATCAAGGTTAATGCTGTATGTGTCATCTGTATCTCATTACTGCATATGCAGGATTTAATTTCACGCTGATTTAGATGCACATAAACAGACAATGTAATTAAATCTTCAGAGGAAAATGCCCTTAAAACAAGTCCCACAGAAATTAGGATATCAGCATGGTTCATTGAGGTGGACTTGCAGTATACACTGTTTATGCGTGCAGGACTAGCCATTTATATTACAGAACCGTTGATCAATTTTAATAAGATCAACGGGATGGGCGCCAGACTTTTGCGTCCACTTGTTCCACATTTGTTGTGAGTGGATAGCAAGCTGCTTGTTGGAGAATAAGGATTACAGTCCGATGTGCCAATACACTGACTCTGCTCTGCAGTTTTGGCAGAGAAACGCAGTATAATAAATTAAACCATGCCTTTTATCAAAGCTCGTTCTAATTGAGAATATTGAGTTGGTAGAGCTGGGAGTGAGATGATGTTTTACACTCCATTGTTCTAACTGTCCGTATTAAACCATATCTGAAGTGTTGCCAGCAAGTGTTTTACGGCTCAGACATTATTTCTCTTTCCTTATGCAATTTGCTCTATATAATGTTAGTTCATTGGGTTCATGGGCTCTGCAGTCTAGTATCGTTTTAAATGGTTTCTTGCTTCATATATCGAGCATACATCCACTTGGGAGAATGAGCTGAAATGCTTCATTCAAAAGGCTTCCTCTGTCTGAGTGCTGCATCTATTTTTCATGACTGCTCAATTTCACTGAGTCCGGAGTTGCACATGTTTTTGGTTATTTTTGGTTGCTTTTAAGTGATCTTTCACAAAGGGGGTTTAGGTCACGACGGCACTACAAATCAATCTTGATTTACTCTGTGTAGTGTCAGCTTCATTCACATTGGTGTAGCTTATAGGAGATTTATGTGGTACCAAACTGTGCTGTTTGGACCATTAACTATAACATAAAGAAACAAATATCACATTGAGTGAGATTCAGAGGAGAAAGATTGAGAAAAGGGCTGAAATATATAAAAGGGTACTTTGTATTCAGCTCTCAAAGAGGCAGGAAGAAAACATAAAAAAAAAAAAGCTGTAGGCAAGTTTTAAGGAGATGAAATATGTCTTTATTTTCATGCAGGTTTCACTAAGTACCCAACATCCTCTGTAATGTTGGCCCACCTTGAGTCTCTCAGCTTGTGTATGTGCTGTATCTATCTTGTGTGACAGTATATCTGCCTGATGCTGTAAATAAAAGCCAGAGTGATGAATACCGGTGACACAGAATGAAATCAGGAAGAATCCTTCAGACTAATTGCATCTGGCAGAAGGCTCTGTCATCAACATCTATTTTTAAGATCCCAGATGATATTTTACACACAACACATTTTCGTACAGCACTGTCTGCATACTGTGTCACCCTGACAATATTGGGAAACACAACACTGTGTGTAAACCTTAATATTTCTGGAAAATCACAGTGACTGAATTGTAAGTGAGACATATTCCACAGAGGCCTTTAAATGCAAAAATGTCCTGCAATATTAGAATCAGCCAGTTATAGAAAACAAAAAGCACATCATTATGGACATGTATCTGAAGAAGAAAGGGTTGTGTAACAGGTTGTGTTAAGCAGAATAAATATATGTAGATTAAATGCATGCTGATAACATCAATGCAAATTACTAGGCTCACAGCACATATAGAGAAAGCAGCATTTTGTCATTTGGACAACGCTTTGACTTGTTATATGAGGCTGCCAGTCAGAGATGTTTGTTTTGTGCCAGGAATACTGAGCTAGAAATGTCTCTTATGGCAAGAGGAGCAGATGTTCCCCTGTCTTATCAGACTAATGGTCGACATGTACTGCTTCTTATTCTCTCCGTGTTGTCGCTCAATTGAAAGTAGAGAGGCTCAGAGTCCTTATATTCAGTCACACTGTTCAACATTACAAAAGCACAAATGGGCCTGCTTCGAACAGGAATCAGGACATGAATGTTTTGTACTGTGAGCTGTACCTTATTCAAACCCTGCCCACGTGTAAGGGTGAATCTTAATTAGGCTAAGTGATGAGACATAAAAATTCAACATGGACTCCTGCTAACCAAGCTCCCGGGTGACTCATCAGAATGAATAAATAGTGATTTAAATTTCGCAGATATATGTAATTTGGCAATTTGACAACCCGCAACAATGAATGAGGTTGCTTAATTTTTCATTGTCTATGTTGTCTTACTTACTCTTCAAATCAGAAGAGAGGAAGAGGATTCTGACCTTATTTGGTTTTTCATTTCATGGCTCATATCAGTGAGCAGTTAGGCACATTGCCCAGAGTCTAACTCTTTTTTAAGGGAAATGGCAGAAATGTTGCTTATACATAACAATAACGTCCTTTATTTTTGGATGGACGCAAACATAAGGAGAATAGGTAGACTAAACCGAGGGCCTCCATGCAGAGGAGCTGCTTAATGTGAGTTGACTATCAAATACTTATGCATATTAATGCACTGTGCTGAAAGATTTCAAAGGAGCTATAGGGTGGTGCCCTCTTTGAACACGGGGCTTCCATGCTCAGTATGCTAAGCTGGGCTGTGTTCTGCAGAGTGAGAAAGTACAGTTCAAACATTCAAATGAAATCATAGGATTTGTAGCCTTGTGTCTGTTTTTGTTCTTGGGGTCGTGTAATGGAAACACCGCCTCAGTCTACACTGTATGTTTTGACAAAGCATATTCATCACAGTAGAGTAGGCTTTTCATTTTCCCAGATATATGAGCAGTGATTCATGCTTTAATGCTTGTTGTCCTCCCTAGCCAAATAGATCCCCATGCCCTAATTAGATTGGGGATGAATAATGCAGATCTACCTCCACGCCACATTGGCAGGGAGTGCTGGGTACGTGACAGCAGGGTGATGCAAACTCAGAGGAAGAGGGAATGAGAACTCCACCGCATGTCGTCTAAAAATATAAACACAGCCAAAACATGGAGGTTCTACGGACCCTATTAGTTACATAATGCTCAGCCTCACACCAATTTAACACTGTTGCACTGCAGTAAATGTCACTAAGTTTAAGTTTGAGCGAGAAGCTGTGGAAAGGAAAACTCCTACATGATAATTTGTGGAAGTAAAAGGGTAGAAAGGTTTTTTTGGTCCATCCTTATTATTGATTTATTTGAGCTCACCCAAGTTGTACTTTCAAGGCTTATCTTCTCAGGCCCAGCCCTGCTACATAGGTCTAGGAAAAAGTCCAATAAATCAAACACACAGTTAACACCGACAATCATTATTTGCTGCCGCTTTTATCTCTGTGTGGTGTCGGTATGTAGACACTGATCCATCTTAAATCCCATGGCAAAAATGTTTCATTTATCCAGTGATCCATGGGAAAAATGGGAATTAAAAGACCCACAGGTGTCACTTTTGTTTAACCTGTTTTGAAGAGTGCTGAATGCAGCCATTTCCATCACTGCATTGTCCTGAAATATCCCCACTGAGTGGTACTGCTAGTGGATCAGGCCGTAGGAAAGTCTTCATTGCATCTGCGTGTGTGCTGTTGAAGGGCTTGGTTTTCAACAATCATGTAGCTTGGAATAGTGTTGCAATATTTTATCGCTTTACTTGTTGCCAGATTGAAGGGAAGAAGTGTCGAGGAGGCTGTGCTTTAGCAGTTTGAAGAACGTGAAAGGGAGATTTTGTCTATACTGTGCTGCAAATGGACCCTTTTCACCCAACAAAGCAGGATTTATCAACATTCATTCATAAAGTGATACGTGAATGCTTAATTTAACCTTTGGTTTGTAATCAATTAAGGTCTCTATTCTTTTTCCTTTTTTTCTTTTATTGAAAGTTGTCTTTCTGTTTTAATCAGGGCAAAATTATTCCGTGGGAAGAAACTACCTGGAGATTATGAGATCAAAGTGGAGCAGGTATGTGTTTTACCAAGCCTTCGATATCCATTTTATTATGTAGAGGAAAAGTTTATTACTCTCACCTTTTGTGTCTCTCTCTGGTCATCCTCAGGCTGAATTCAATGAGATCAACGTCGTGGCTCATGCCAACGGGACCTGCATCGTTAACATGCAAGCCTACAGAAATGGTACCAAGGTTATCAGGTGAGACACACACAAAAGAAAAGAGTGAAGACTTATCCGCCACAGTCATAAATTAAAGTTAATTTAAAGGTTGATTCAACAGGGATGTTGGCCCCTCCATGATTCATCATCCACACTGATATCAATGCTTATCACTATTTGTCATATTTCTTGTAAGAGTTTTGTCACATCTTTGCTTGAATTTTACTTACCAGGTCATTCAAGCCGGACTTTGTCCTCATTCGTCAACATGCCTTCAGCATGACCCAGAATGAAGATTTCCGCAACCTGGTCATTGGTCTGCAGTATGGAGGCGTTCCATGCATCAACACGCTGGAGTCCATCTACAACCTGTGTGACAAGCCATGGGCGGTAAGCAACCAGCAGGAGAATACTGTAAAGCAATGAAGCAGGGAACAGGATAATAATGAGATCTAATCTGACTGCATTGTTTATACTAAGTAAATAAGATTACTTTGGGACATGATTTATGAATTATGATTTATTTACCTTTTGTGTGTCTAGTTTGCCCAACTTATCAACACCCACAAGAAGCTGGGTGCTGAGAAGTTCCCTCTTATTGAGCAGACCTTTTACCCCAACTACAAGGAGATGGTGAGAACCAAATCCAAAGATCATTTCAGAATATGTGATTGACATTAAACTAGATTTTTTCCTTATTTGCAATTATTTATTATTATCCTTATTTGCTTATTTTGTAAGATGTACGTAAAGTATGAAAAAATATATAATGCAATAACTTTCATACTTCAGGTCAGCATGCCATCCTTCCCTGTAGTTGTGAAGATTGGACATGCCCACTCTGGTATTGGAAAGGTAAATACATTTTTCTTCGTGCAGTATTAGGAAAGAATACGTTATATACACTTTTTGGGCGAACCATTTTTAAATGATATGCTGTTAATATAAGACATTTGAAAATCATCAAAATACTAGAAAACATTGTCTGCACCATGTCGATTTGAAAGTCCATTCGTTCTTCTTCTCATATGTCGGTTTTTGTGTACAGGTGAAGGTGGACAATCACAGTAAGTTCCAGGACATAGCCAGTGTCGTGGCTCTCACCCAGACGTACACCACCACAGAACCTCTCATCGACTCCAAGTACGACATCAGAATCCAGAAGATTGGCAACGACTACAAGGCCTACATGTATGTGTAACTCCACTTTTTATACCTCAAATGTACAACTAGATGAGAAACAAAGATGTTATAATTTGTGGGCTTTACACACTTCAGGAGAACGTCTATATCTGGCAACTGGAAGACCAATACTGGCTCAGCTATGCTCGAACAGGTGGCCATGACTGATAGGTGTGTGTTATTCCTATGTTCCAATACAAAAACAAATGTCAGTGTGAAAAAGACGTTCAACGTATTATGTTACATGTTAATTAGAAGCAAGCAACTATTGGTGCGTTAACCTGTTTCTGTAATCACTTGTGATAATCCGGTGTGTCTCATTATGCTGCCGCTTGTCTAAGTCAGAACTGTTTTGTCTAGGTACAAGCTGTGGGTTGACACCTGCTCAGAGATATTTGGAGGTCTGGCTATTTGCGCCGTCAAAGCTATCCATGGGAAAGATGGCAGAGATTTTATCACAGAGGTAGGAGAGAAAATCCTGTTTGAAAGCGTACAATGAAACACCTGTTCCTTAAGGTCAAGTGTTCAGTACTTTCGGAATAATGCGACAGATGTATGTGTCGACATCCTCGCTCTCTGCTATAATAAATCCTCCTTGTTCCACAGGTGGTGGGATCCTCCATGCCTCTGGTGGGGGAGCACCAGGCCGAGGACAGGCAGCTGATCGCTGACATGGTGCTGGCTCAGATGAAC
Source organism: Notothenia rossii (assembly GCF_949606895.1). Classification (NCBI taxonomy): domain Eukaryota; kingdom Metazoa; phylum Chordata; class Actinopteri; order Perciformes; family Nototheniidae; genus Notothenia; species Notothenia rossii. The sequence continues at coordinate 15,290,828 of NC_136902.1, forward strand.
CAGTTAGCAGAGAAGGAAGCCAATGCTCCCCAGAGACCCACCACCATTCAGCCATCCCAGGTACAGTAACACACAGGCACTGAGATTAGAAACGTAGGCTTGTGTTGGATGAGTATCGTTGTTTATATACTATCAAAAACCCAAATGTTTAGATCTCACTATGAGAAAACCAGCAAAGTTGCGGGATGAGTAAGTAATTGCTTTGTCTTTTTAGGGAACTGGCCAGAAAGGAGAGGTTGTCGGTGACCCAGCTAAGAACGGTGCTGTGGCCCCGCCTCAAGGTTGTCTGCAGTACATTCTCGACTGTAATGGCGTCGCAGTGGGCCAAAAACAAGTCCAGGCCAACTGAGTCACCCAGGAGAAACTAGAGAATTCTCAAAGTCTAGATAACAACGACGTCTCTTAGCCAAACTCAAGCGCAGTCGTGTGTTTGTGTGGATGCTAACAGCTTGAATCAGATCTTGGTGACGTGAGCTCGGAACAGCTGAGTGCTGCCCTGGACTGTGTTTTTAACTCTATGCAGTGTCAAAATGTACTGTCTACTTGTTGACCTGTTGATTTGTGTGCTTGTATGGGTCACCCTTGTTTCAGTAGCTGTGGTTTTTCTTTGGGGCTGTTGTTGATGATGTAAAAAGCAGATCGTGCCTACACTGAGTCCAGTGCTGCTCTGTGCTACCCGTTTGACCCAGCTATAAATATTTTGATTTGCCCTTTACCCCCTTTTCTGTTTACTATTTTGGTGTGTACCTTAGATATTGTTCGAACTGTGGACTATCGTGCAGTTTGAAGTGTGTGTATCTCAATATGTGTACAGTACGTGAGTGTGTATGGCTGTAGTGGTGATTATTTTCATACTAATATAATAGATATTTATTTTTGTTTTGCATGATTGATACAAAAGAAGGTGCAAGTCAGTTACTAATGTCTGATCAAGTGGGAAAATCATGAAACGTCACTGTTTTACCCAAGCTGTGTTCCCTGTGATTCATGCATTGTGAATGTGTCTTATGAAATGCATATTATATAAGTTAAATAGCTTACATGTATCCATTACCAATCAAGCGTTATACCAGTGTGCATACACATACTATAGAGATATACAGTATGTGGCCTTTCTCCTTCTGTTCATCATTACTGTCACAATGTTACCAGAAAAGAGATTATGTAGAGTGATTTTAGGATACTCATAAACACATTATAAATAATAAAACTTAGTCTAAGATATATTAGCTCTATTAAAGATACAGATTATAGTATGAAGGGTTGTGCAGGTGTCTGCACACACAACTTAAATATATTTATATAATTTTGAACCAAAGAATACATCATTTACTTTCAATCGGTCTTTGCACTCCTGTAACCCACAATGTAAATATCAGCGAGTGGGCTGCAGTGTGTGTAATTTCACCAGAGAACAAGACAATACTTCTATGTTTTCAAATAGACTGTTGTGAATCAAAGCCACTGAATTGATGCCATATATTAAAATGGTGGTCTCTCCGGTTATGAGGAGGCGGGCATTACGGCTGCTAATACAAAGGTGAATAATGTATGATCTGCCACTCAATTGCCAGATATAATGCCCCCCTGTGGCCCCCACACTGGATAATGGCTATCATTGTGGTGTTGCTATGACAACAATGCACATTCTTTGAGGTTTTAGCGTCTGTGTTTCTGGATATTCAACACTCTTCCTGTGATTTGATGGAAAGTGCAATACAAATCTTTGTTTTTTACTCAATAATCGTTTTATTTTCAAATCAGATCTTCCATTGAAATGATTCAAAAAGCTATAGTCATCCACTCAATAATTTTTTTTTAAGCGTTTCTAAACTAATATCACAATCACTTGGTTGTTGTCCAGTGGCTTATGTTGAGGCTATATAATATATCAAATACCCTAAATGGTGAAACAGCTAAAAAGCAACCAAATCAACTGTAAAAAGAAATCTGTACCTGTTTTCCAATGTATTTGTTACTATAGTATGACATATGTTCAGCAAGCTCTGTGTGCAGTTCTTTTCCGAGTTTTATAAAGTGCCATTGTATCTGTGAGTGTAGCCTTGTAAAAGCCATGCCTGGGGCTTTATGAGTGTGTTGTTCTGTTCAATAGGAAATATGTCATGGCATTGAACTCCAAGGGAGGAACATGCAGAGGTAACCTGCTGCATGGTCATCCCTTGGTTCAGTGATCGAGACTCGATATTTGACAAATTATAACTGGACGTCTTTTTTTGGCCAATGTGTTGAGGTGAAACCTATATCTTCAGACCTGCAGGACTGCAACTATTAAGGGCCACGGTAACTTGCTCAATATATGTACTTTTAAAACCGGTGTTGGACTGTTTAAATCAAGATCAGAATACAATATATTGTGGAAAAACGTCCTTTCTGGATATTTCCCCTCTGTCACTGGCAATAAAGCTTCCTTTGCAATACATGTATGGTCTGTGTCCTCATCTGTTGTTGTGCTGTTCATGAAGGGAACCCTTATGATCAAAAATATACAAGATGTATCAAATTCAATTTGAGGAATCCATACTACTCCAAAGATTGCCTACATGCTGCACTGCACACAACAATGCACGATGCAATATTCATATTGTGGTAAATATATCTTGTAGTAATGTATTCCCTCCTCTTTGTTTGTGCCATTCTTTGTGTTGTCTCACACTTAAACAATATGGCATTACTATATTTGAGTCAGATCAGTATATTAAAACATTCATCAAAACATGCAAAAGTACATTTAAATTTCACTCACCACTCTGTCAACATTTATCTTTTGCTCAAATGAAAGGCCCCACAAGGATTTCTTTCACAAAGGACTGCTCCAAAGCTGAACCTCAAGGCTGTAACCGCTTTTCTGAAAATGAATCCACAAATACTCACAATAAGTGTAAATTCAAATACATGTTGTTTTGAATGAGATCCTAGCTCAATATGCTGTTGTGCTGGACTAAATGATATTGGCATGACAATTTGTTTGTCATTTTCATATCAGATACATGAGGGTGGCATACTTTTAGAAACTCTTCAAAGACAGTGTAAGAAAAACACATGGTCATCAAATATATTGGCTTGCATTTTATCTGTTACACAATGCACCATCTCTTAGTTTGTTTTTCCTCTCATTTCAGATCCTGACTTCAACTTATTTCCCTCACCTCATTTCCACAGCCCCACTCATCACCTGCAGCTCAGTTCCTTTTTGTCCTTCAGAATTTATACCATCCTCTTTTAGCTGCTGCCAGATTGTCTTGGCTGCTTCAACCAAACTCTCCAGCATATTCTAGCCTGTATTTACCGGATCTGGCTGTTCTATTCCAGCTTGCCTGTATTTTGGGCCTTGGGTATTATGCTTGCTACTGACTGTCTTATTGAATGGCTTAAGGATTCAGTTTTGCCAGAACCAGTGAACATTACAAGATTAAACATGAAAACCTAATGGAATCGCTACAGAGTGAATATCCTGACTCCCTCTGCAGATATAGAGTCACAATGCTCTCGTCTCAGTGCTTTTGGTTTGACAGACAGAAAAAATCTAAATGTTTCCACAACTACACCAAGATTATGTTTCCTCAGTCCTCGTTTTAAACCGAAAAGGCAATCCCTGAATGAAGTTTCCTGTGAATGTGAACAGTCTCTTTTGTGATTTAAATCGAATTATATGAGGTTAGACGAAGCAACAAACTAAGTGCTGACTCATAAAATATAATACAATGTTATTAACATTTCTTTCAAGCATTGCATGACAGTAACAAATGATATTACGAATACCTCACCTAGCACATTCATTACTTACCAAAGCGTATTTGTCAATCGGGTTTATTATTCTCTTGATAACGCTTCTTCCAAATTGAAAAATATCTCATAAGGTGCACTCCATTATGATATTATTTGTTTTGCTTTGTTGCTTTGGATGTTTTGCCTTTTTAGTTATACTGAATCAGCCAACTGGTGACAGTGTTACAACCTCCCACCAGATCTGTAAATGCTTTTTTTCCACAACCAAGCTACTTTGACTGAGAGTACACAAGGATCCCTCAGCATATGCAATTACTGTCAAGTTAACAGACCTGGTGTGCTGTACCAATTACAAATATTGTGTTTTTAAGACATATAGTTGTGGATTTTGAAGTAAATTCTACTATGTCTATTCACCTTGTATGTGCACAGGAGGGCTTCAAATGTCCACATGACAATCAAAACTTACTTACATTGTAAACTAAGAATAAATAGAAGCACAAACCCTGCCTACTATGCACAGTAAATGTCAACCATTTAAATTATTTCAACAAAGAGAAAACACATTGTGAAGTGAGTGTGTATTTGTCTTATATTTGTAAAAACAACGATCATTTTACCCACAATTCTAATGATAACCTCAACATTTTGAGTTTGTTATTTTACTAGTATGAGGCCTTTCTGTGCTTATCCACTTGTTGATCCTAACAGCAGAGACTGGTCAGCACTGTGCACGTTCTGCCTACACATGACTCATCAGTAATTGGCTGCAGAGACCTTATGTCCTGATGGGAGCATTCATTTTCTGAGAGATCTGAGGTAGTGGAGCTAAATGACATATCACATCACACATCTGCTATTTGTCTTGGAAACAGCAAAGTCATGATATCAGCAAGCATCTCCAACGGATCAAATATGCTCATCCTTATGTGTTTGTGAGGCTTCCAGATGGTGCTGATGTGTTTTCTCCTCTTAACAAGCACACTGGCCTGGCCTGGTGGTGGAGTAAAAGCCACTGAAGAACTCAGAAATACACTGAGGGCCCCGGAGATCCAGCTGAGGAGCCTCCGTCTAGACTCCTCCCAGCTGCCTGCCAAGCTGCTGCACAACATGGAAATCTTGTACCCTGGTGCACTGACCATCTGCTGAAAAACACAGTGGATGAGAGAAAGAAGCACCAATACATCCAATAATGAAGGAGAATGAGTGAGTAACACAGGGATCATTGCATATCATGAAATGTACCAGACTCCTATTTCTAACGTATTAGCGTTCCTTTTTAATACTTTATTGTTTACAATGAAACAACACCAAAAATATACACACCATCAACATTGCAGTTTGATTGCTAAATACTGGTGGACCACACAAAGCTTCTTGATGCCACCTGGTGGTGGATTTGAGGCACAAGAGGCCTACAACACACACTTGTCTTTCTCATATACAGTGAAGATTGCTGTTACAGCACCATTGAAAAGATGTGGTCTTCCATTGTAGGCTCATTATAAAGTGACACTCATATAATGGGTTTCTATTCCACATAGAGGCTATGAGAGAGATTTTGGCAGACACTATTACATTGATCGCAGCTGGGCTCCTATTAGCTTTATTTTGGTGCTAGACATCTGGAGGTTCTCTTGTTATTAAACTGCATTAGTAGATGAATGTGTGTTATTTATTCTCTTTGAGTCTGCATTGTCTAAAGAGAATTATTTATAAATGTACTTAATATACTTACCCTGGTAATGAAATAAATGTGTATATGCATATTTAAAATACATTTACACATTAAAAAACGCTTTTGTGAACTACAATGAATAAGATGGATAACCTGATGATTAGCCTGTGTTTCCTTACACACGTATTCCTTTTAAAAAGAATGAGGTAGTTCAGGCTCCTTGTCATTTTAACAAGGGGTTTGAATGCCAGATTTTTGCTCATAATGGCATAGTTTGCATTGTTGTCTTGCTACTTTGTACTTACCGCTATTCCTGCAACTAGCGTGTGAAGAAGGGCGACACACCCTGAAGGAACAGCCACTAGATGGAGCTATTTGTAGGGGCGTATGACTGTGTGCCTGTGTGGCTAGTCAGAAAGCAGAAATAGAACAGTTAAACACATATAGCAAAACCGTCTTAAAAATAGAAGACTAGCGGTCAGTTGATGACTTTGCTCTTATTGCCTTGCTCCACTTTTGATGACATCCGCACTATTGTAACCTGTGACGTGTCACTCAAGAAATATAAGGAACTGAAAAAAGCTTCTATCATGTTTTTTTACAGCCTTGGCATACATTTCAATTCAAAATAATCAATCATTTCTTATTTAGATCACATAAATGATGCCCATATTTACTATAAATGTGCACGCCCTTGCCCAGCAGGAACTACACGTTGCATGTTTACTCTAAAACAAAATATAACTGTCCTCTTTTTCCACAGCACGTCCCTCCCATGCTAAATGATTGTTGTTCCACAGAGCCTGCCAATGGCTGTGCCCTACACAGAAGCATCAGCCAATGGAGGAATCCCCTGGTGTATGTATAATGGTGTATGCACTGGATCCCCTGTGAGGTTACACCACGTTGCCACTGCTACAGCAAACATTTCACCCCACCACAAAGTCTTGCACATGTATGGGACTTTAGTGTGAGTGAACGAGAGAGGAGGCCGTACAAATCTGATCAAATCTCACCTCACCAGCTTCAAATGGTGGTCATACAAATATATAACGTACAGTGTGTGGACTAATTACATTTGTTCCCCTTAATAATAAGTACAACATTTAACAAACACATATTTGGCAAAGGAAATTAACTTAATTTTATTAAAATATCGAATCCAAGGACACAAAACACGTTTAACCTCCTGAAAGAGACATCAAAGACAAAAAAATACTAATTAGTTTCCAATCATTTAAGACAACCGCCACATGCCCAGCTCATGATAACCTTCCCATGGTGAGGACTGATAAGAATGTGTGTGTATCTACAGATCTATGAAGCCATATGTATACGGTTAGGAAATAACCATTGCTTTTGCTAGTGTGTGCAAATTCCATTTTACCGTCATCACTCATGCTCGCTGTCCGACAGGCTGATAGTTCTCCAAAATGACCCCCCAAAAAAAGACAATAAAAAAAGAAAAACAATTTCCCCATTTCTACACCATTATCCTTTAAGACAATGCAAAATAAACTACTATTGTGCAACTAAATGGACTACCTCCGACGGCTTTGTGATGACAAGAGGAGGTGAATTGTGCAGGATCTTAGTCCAGGCTTTGTTTCCTCTTAAGGCATCTTAGCTTTTCAATTCCTCTTCATCAGAAACCAGCGCGGTCAGACAGAAGGCTGTGCTTCACATCCCAGAACCCAAATCCAGAGAGAAACATCTGTCTTCCTCTTGCGTTTCCTTCAGTGTCCATTTATCATCGTCTTAGGTAGCTGCGCGTGCACTTATTTACAAATGTTACCAAATTGTCACCGTTGAGCCTCTGCATACTTCTTAATACGTGCAGCGATAATCAAGGGCACCATCTTAAGCCAGCTTCTTCATGTGTTCTTCCCACTGCAATCCATCTTCATTCAGATCCACTTCCTTCTCCTCTCTTACTCACATATTGTATTGATTAGACAGGGTTTATGTATGATTGTATGTACATTTGTAGGTTTACATTCGCATCTGTGTGTATAGCATTTGGGCATACTTAGCATTTGGACTCTTCTGGATATTTTGAAAGAGAAGGTGGATGGGGTAAGTGTAAGGAGAGGAGGCAGGGCTGTCTGAAACTCTAGAAATCAGGCAGTCTGGTGGAGGTCAGAGTACAGGCATTGATATCCTCAGTGTGAGAGGCTCTGTGCAGGGACGGTTCTGAGGCACTGCGGTTTATCTTAGGTAGGGCGTGCTGGAGAAGCTCAATGGAGGACAAAATCTATTAAAAAGAAGCATAACATGGAAAAGAACATTATTAAATATACAAAACAGTCTTTATCCCTCTAGAAGTCTTTAATTAGAGAGTACTTCACCTGTGGGAAGAGCGGCCTCTCATCCTTGGACTTCTTGATGCAGTCGGCCACCAACCTTTTCATGGCTTTGGGGCAGCTCTTGTAGAGCTTACTGAGGTCTGGGGACAGGTAGCCTCTTCCCACCATGAAGATAATCTGAGAGGGGGGGGGAGGGGGGGGGTCACAGACAGATCAGACTGAGGGAGTGTTTTGAACATGGATCCCATTTGAAAACGTTTAAGAGTTCAACTAATGATCCAAGTCAGTGCCACAACAGGAGGCACCTGATTACTCAGCAGATCGTCTCAGGGACAAGTTAAAAAAACACCCAGAGAGTAAAAAGTTGACAAGCATCTAAAACACGGGAGCTTTTGTTGAGGCATGAGTGCTTGATGCTGCTCAGATAATGGATGATAGGAGTACTCCATGTGCTTGCCAGTCAGAAGGGGATCATAACAGCACTTACGGGCACACTTTGTACAGAGACTTTATCCTATTTTGAATACAAACACAATAAACTGAACTGAACAAGCAGCCAGACACGATCCAGACTTGGTCTCGTGGCCTGCGGGAGGACGAAAAACCACAGACACTTATTTGCACTCCCATGCACCGCTTTTCAAACACACGGGCAGGGTTGTGTTACGGGGTCTAAAATTAGGCCAGTGGCTCCAGGAAGGCCGCCTCTGTTCCACGATGGGACTCAAGCCAGCTCCATAACCCCCCTGCAGACAGCGACCCAGTGTCTGTCCACCACCTTCTGGCCCGGGCTCACTGACTGACACTGGGACACAGGCGAGGACTAGAGCTTGACTGACTGTGGGTTGCAGCCCTGTTTTACATGACCAAACTTGTAAACCAACTTAAAAGTTTAGGCAAAAGTGTCTCAGCTATAGGAGCTTTTGTAACACTAAACTATTGCCACTTGACACACAATATGAAACGTGTAACTGATGAGACTTTACCTGATCTCTTGTTGCTATCAGGGAGTAAGGGAGCTCTCCCGTCAGGATTTCAAAGAGAACAATTCCATAGGAATAGACATCAGACTGGAAGCTGTAGGGGTTGTTATCCTGCATCCGGATAACCTCAGGAGCCTGTGGACACACAGTTAACACACATTTCTTTAGATTTGCTGTTGTGTCTCACATGACAAGAGTCTCAGAACAGTTGTCTTCATTGCTTCAGTGAAAGGAAGGCTGTGTTACTGACCATCCACAGAATGGACCCAGAGGGCTGCTCCACCTGATGCGAGCCGCTCCATCTGGCCTTCACTGTGGCCAGACCAAAGTCCCCGATTTTCACCGTGAGCCCTTCATGCAAGAAGATGTCTACACCGCTGTCAAGGAATCACAGCTGAAGCACACTGAGAAAAGCACACATCCTGACCACCATGAGGATTAACCTGTTACACCATTTCACTAAACTGTGTCTCAGGGCTTCTTAACATTTAACAACCTATTAATGTGTCATACCCACTTAACGGGAAGAGACTCAGCTAACTGACGATATGAACCATTTTTACCTAAAAAAAAACACAACTCTAACGCCAAGCCTGTGAATTAGCACTAAGCGAAAGAGTGCTAAAGCACTTGGCACATAACTCACGGTAGCAATATTTTATACTTCATGCAATCTACACAAACTATATATCATATAAAAGCTGAGATTCCAATGGTATAAGTATCATCACTGTGTGACCAAAACTCACGGCGGCATAAGGCAGGAAAGACAACACACAACTTCACTTTACGGGGCCAAAACGGCAAATACCTCTTACCTTTGCTGTTTTCTGATCAAAAGTTGTGTTCAAGGGCATTAAAACGCATATAAACGCTGCTGAAGGTTAATCCAATGTCTCTGTGTCCCTTTGAAATGATTACTGATAATCCATCATCACATTTGTGTCAATAAACGTACTTTTCATATAGAGTGTAAGAGAGCTTCCGGTTTTGGGCATGCTGGCTGAGCATCACTCTCATTCACCAATGGTAATTTTTAGATGGATTTAGGAACTTCCCCTCGATTCTATTGGCTCTAACGGTTCAAAAGAGGTGTCAATCACCAAAATCGACCGATGGAGTTTTCAGAGATATGGCAAATACACCCAAATGACCCTAGAGGTGTTTTTTTTTTCTAAACTTCTCTAAAAAAGGTCAAATGTCACTTGTTTTGCATCAATCTTGATACAGGGTACTTATTGTATGTTATAGTTTGGATTCCTAAAGCTTTTTGTCTACTATCGCATCATTCAAGGGTGGTTTTCACTATAAGTCATGGTTTTCTTTGGACAGAAACTATAATTAAATTTTTTTTACTATGTTCAATCTGAATTTACTTTAAAATAAAAACATCTATATTGATTCTGACTTTTCTACATCCAACTCACAGGTTTATCATTGCTTTGAGAGAAAAGATTATTAATTTTCCCCTTTTAGAAGTGAAGTTATAGTCATTTGTTCTGGGAATGTCATTTTCGAGGCTGAGACCTGAAAAACAGGTTAAAGTGCATGAAGTGCTTTTATCTTTCACACAAAGCACACACAGCTAATAGAAAGGATACTGTTGGACTTCATGTCACGATGAATGATGTTCTTTGCATGCAGATAGCTGAAAATTAGAGATTTTTTGTTATGATATTTTGGTTTCTTTTAATTTTGTAAATCAAAAAAGATCAATTTCTCAGGATTTACTCCATGCCCTGAGCCGTCTGCCTGGCGATGTCGATGAGCTGGATTATCTTGAAGTTGGTCTCCAGGACGTGAAGGTGTTTGTAGAGACTGCTGCCCTCACACCACTGGGTCACTATGGCCAGGTTGTCCTTCGTCATGTAGCCCATGAACAACAGGATGTTGACATGTCGTGTTTTCCTGTGAGGTAGAGAGGGAGAGGAAACAACGAATTGGAGATAACATAACATTTTGCGGTGACATTTTTAAACAGCTGAAAAACCTAGCTTTAAAAAGGGTTATTGTGTAAATGTATTGATGCATAACCTTTACCTCAGGACTGCCACTTCATTTCTGAATGCCTGAAACTGCTCCGGTGTTGGGTTGGTCACCTTTAATATCTTCACAGCTACATCACCTACAACAAAAAGACTCTGCTCAGATCCCCATGATCCCCAAGAATCCCCTGTGAGCCCATATGAAAATCCTTATGGGCACAGGTGAATCTTTTGTAATTGTTAAGTGTAGTATAGACAAGTAAAAGTGCAAGTTGTTACACCTGAAAGTGCCCTGCCCCATCTGAAATACATTCCTACCATGCCATTTCCCTTTGTACACGGTTCCAAATGAGCCAGAACCGATGCGGTTGTTCAGATAGACCTCGCTGGCCTCGATCTCCCAGTAGTAACTAGAGTCCCGCTTGTCCCGAGGCCTCTGGAGGAACAGAAATCAAGAAGGAGCAATTTATGTGAGACTCATAACCAATCAATCAAACCAGTTATCATCAGACACTGTTCTCCATAACTGGTCTGAAAGTATTTTCTATTTATATACAGCATATAAGCAGGAAATAAATGACTGCAGGATTGTTTTACTCCACTAGTGGAATGCAGCAAAGTACACTTCTTAAAAAACTACTTTGAAAGTGGTTTGATAGTAAATGTCATTAACTGCTTCGACACCGGCATACAAACAATGCATCGGACTTACAATTTTATTTTTCTCATGAGTGTTGAAGGACGGTGCCCTCTCTCGCTGGTTGGGGGCGGGGGCTTTGGACGGAGGCTGGGACCAGCCTGTGGGGCTCTGGCTGGGGGAACTACCCGCTTCAAGATTAGAGAAAAAAGTGATTAAGTATGGATCATCACCATCAAAATCATTTACTACTGAATCTACACAGAGGATGACATTTATATAGTGTTGGATATTTAAGATTTCATTAAATGGGATATAAGTGTCAAATGTTGACTCCTGTCCAATCCTCCTCCTTCATGCTTCTATCAGGCTCAACAAAAGGGAGCTAATATGGCCAATGATAAAATAAATAGGTGACACATTTGTTGATATGAATGAATGTAAAAGTTGTGTATTGATTAATTACAATGTGTCTGTAGAGCCTTTTTTCCTTGTTTGATGTTTAATCACATACAAATCCATCTTGTATTACCGTCCTACCACCTGTAGTGTTAAGCTATTTATTTACATCTATTAAATATTATTAATGCTTTGATGAGAAATGTCCCAATTTGGTGGGAAACAGAGCAGTCAAGAAACAGAACAAGTTTTGAATTATTACACTTGTTTCAAATGAATGCACAATCAAAAAGGGGGAGATTTGACAGTGTAAGGATGAAGTGTGATGCAACACAAAAAAGTACACACCACGAGAAAAGTAGAGCGGGTACTTACACGAGTCATGATCACGCATTGCATCCTAGAGGCAAAAAAAAAAGAATGGTGTCAGTAAACACAGTGAACAACATGCTGTGCAGTCACTCATGGTTTGACTTCCGTACTGAGATATGAATGCAGATAGTCTGTTTGCAATGCATGCAATTCAGACTGCACACAGACGCACCGCTTTCTAACCTTTTCTGGTCTCTCGGATGAGGCCTCAACAAAAGACTGGGAGAAGTGCACAATACCTACTTTCCTCTTCAGCCAGAACCTATGGCACCAGGAGCTGGGGGACGTGTTCAGGCAGTCTAGCTACTCCCCAGCAGGGTACACAATACAACAGGCAAGTGAAGACAGGGGGGGGGAAAGGGACAGAGTAAAGCAAAGTAAGGAAGGAGCGAGGAAAATAATAGTTCTCAGTTACTACCTGAACACAATATAGAGGAAATAAAGAGCTGATTATGCAAGAACATGAGTGAAAAATGCAGAAGCTAGACCTGCAGAGGGGGAAGTCAAGTGTGGCACATTTTAAAATAACATAAAAACAGGCTCAACGCTATTCAGGTGAATCACTTGACACAGATAAGAGGTAGAAAGAAGCAGATAGTTGGAATGCCTGAGATGTACGTAAGAGGGCAAGATCCCTCTCAGGCAGGAGATATTTTAGGAGTGGCTTCAACCTACAGGAGTACCCAAGAGGGTGGTGTGTAGTTACCTCAATCATGCTGCAGTCTACAGGCAGGGTAGTGCTAACCATGTGGACGTTGGGTGTGGAGGTGGAGCGCTGCCTCTGGGAGAGCCAGCCGCCTGCGGGCGTGCAAGGCGCGGTGTAGTTGAAGGCATGAGGGGTGGAATATCGGTGGGCCGAGCTGTAAAAGGTGGACAAGGACCAAATATTACCAGAGAACAGCTATTGTTCGTCTACGTCTCTTGTCACTGCTTCAAAATGCACATGCACCAATGACAGGAGAGCAAACAGTGAATTCTTTATAATCTGTACTGTGGTGGGTGTGGCGGTGGTTGATGCAGTGGCTTTCAGGTTTCGTTTGTTATTTTTCCCCAGTCAAGCATCATATGTTGAGGTTGTGTCGTCAACAAACTGCTACCACGCATGCATAATACTATGGGGGAAAAACACACTGCGGTGAAGTAGTTATTAGTAGTTTTACTTTGGCCTTCCCCATGTTTGGCTCACTTGACAAAGTAGAGCTATTTTGCCCTTGATGTTTGCCAATATCAGTATTGGCTCAGCTGAGTACAAAGCTCACTAGCCCAATATGTAAATCAGATAACAAACCAAATGTTAGTCTGACTTGAGATGTTCACTTCAAAAATGCACAAAACCTGATCCAGTTCAAATATCCAAAAACATATGAACAAGAGTGTTCCTGTTACTGGATTATTAACAGCTGGGCTCTAGCTGCTGTTTAAAATGGGGCGACGAAGAGTGAATGACGTATTTAATCATAGAGATCATATTAAATCACAATTACAACCATGCACTGCTCTCTCTTCAAGAACAATCCCCCTTCTGGCAGCCCAGGACTATGTTTCCAAAGAGCATTTGAGATCGCTCTGCATGGAACAACTTGATACTCTGCGAGCGCTAATTTGGCAGCTCAGAGTGCTTTTTAACCATTTGAAGTGCTGCTGAAACAACAGGCTCTTTTCACGCCTCTCATTACATCAGCTCTTAGACTGCTAAAACCTCAAAGCTGAGGACGTCATTAGAAATAGGATTTAATTCAATTCAGATTAGGTGCCTTACACATCACAATAAGACTGATTTGCAAAAAACAGGAAATGATCATGTTCACAGCTGCCTAAATACGCCATTGTTCCACACTTGGTTCTTTGTGAAGGTCCCCGTTTTGTTCATGTTGTGTACAAGGAAGCACTTGATGTGTTACATGTTCCCTATGTTAGACGTTGCGATATGCAGCAAAGTCGAAGAGGAAGACTGTGAGCAAGTAAACAATGCCGGGTTTGAAATACTTTCAAATGTTTTATGTGAAAGAAAATGCATTAGACTAATTTGGTAGAGCGATGATACACACAATGCGCTTTGGTAAGCAACACTGAATGTAGGGCTGCTCGATTATGGCAAAAATCATAATCTCGATTATTTGGGTCAATAATTGATATCACGATTATTAAAAACGATTATCCATTCACTTTGAAAACATCAATTTATTGGAGAAAATAAATTTGAAGAGCATGTTTTTAACAGTTGATTACCCTGAACTTTAAGTGTAATTCAACTGATTTTTTTTTTTTTTTTTTAATAAAAATAAAAATAATTTAAAAAAAAATCGTTTTATTTCGATTACGTTGTTTTCGTAATCGTTGCTAGCCATAATCGTAATTGCGATTAAACTATGATTAATTGAGCAGCCCTAACTGAATGCAAGCATACATTTGGTTTGTATACAAGGAAACCCATCTAAAAATAAGTACTGTCTCCTTTTTGCCCCTTTGACCGTAGAAGAGGTGGGCTCAAATCTGCAAAAATATTTTGTATGTAGTTTGTATTTGTGTGTGTAGGTTCTCTGTCTCCAAAAATGTCCTTTTATTTGTCCCTAAAAATGGGAAAAACTCCATCTTGAGGGCAAAGCTACAGTAGATTTGAGTATTTATCTTAACCACAATGAGTATGGGTTGTGGATCGATCAGAGATAAAAGTGTTGCCTGACCTTGGAAACCGTGTCAAGGATTCTCTCATTCGCCGGGACGTGAGCGAGGGCAGGGACGGGCCGCTGCTGTCGCCAGGTGTCGGACACAACCTGAAGATCGACAGCGATAAAGACCCTCAGTGCGTGGGAATGTGTCAGAGTTTAATCAAATAACAGCCGACTGCTAAAGAATACAATGGTTGGCAGGTGAAAGGCTTGATCTCGCCACTGTCAATGATATGGATCCTACAAATGATAACTATCAGTCCTGCAGCCTGCATGCAAAATAACACTAATAAGCTTCTACTCTCAGTGTGAGTACGCAAATCCATATATAGGAGCTAAATCAGGAGACCTGTAGTATCAGCAGAACATGCTTTCTCTTTTTTACCTCAACACTATTTCTCATGCACTATGAATCCAACCTCAGCTTTGATTAGATTCAAAATGTAAGTACATTATAAGCTTAAGCTAAAAGAAAGCGTGGCTCTACGATGGCAAGTATGTCTGTCAGTTGTATTTCTATAATAGATTCATCATAATGTAATGTTACAGAATGGGCTATTGAAGACACTTACAGGAGTTGTCTGATGTTACTCCAGTCCACACACATCGTGGGCACTTTGGTGCTGCAATGCTCATGGAATTTGTAGCCGCATGTTTGGCAGCGGAAACCGTTCAACAGAAACTTCTGGCAAATATCACAGAACGCTAGTTTCAGATATGTTTTCCGAACCTGAAAAATGACAAAGAAAATACACATGTATTACTTCAGCAGTGATACTCTGAACTGAATTAAGTGTAAGCTTAATGCAAATACTTCAGATACTCACAAAATTATGTGTTGTCAATGGAACATGGTCTAAAACCTCCACCTGTAGCTCTTCTCCAATCAGGGAGGAGGAATCGGTGTGCCAATCCATTCGTAATTTTTTACTGTAAAAAAGAACAAACTTTACATGAGGGGATATCAAAGCAAGAAAAATAACAGTAACAGGAAATATTGTGTTTAGTTCAATTTCTGATGTTTCAAACAGTCCTGAGCTCACCTCCTCTCTCCTGGCTGCAGCCTGAAGACAGCGCAGCACTGAGGCTGCAGACCTCGCACCTTTAGTGCTTTAATCAGGCAATTGTACAAAGTCATACCTGGTCGCACGTTTACCTGAGGGGAGAAAAAAAAAGGTTAACCCTTCCATATTCTTCTAAGTAACTGTACATCAGTATTTCATCAGCCTTGTATGCCATCTTCTTCCAGCAGGAAAAAGCGACTCACCACGGTGCGCTGCTGGTTCGGGAGGTAGACACGAATAGTGCTGCTAGTCTTGGAGTCTGGGATCTTGCTGTCGTCCGAGGAGCGGCGCTGGTAGGGAAAGCCCTGGACCATGGTGGGGGAAAGGCACGGGCCCTCAAACGCTGAGTCCTTCATTCCGAAGCCGTTGCTCAGGGTCTTCCACGCTCCCTGAAGGTGCTCCATTAGTAAAGCCAAATGCACTCAATGGTCTGAAAAAAAAGAAAACCGCACACAGTATAAGCAGTGCAAGGGCTTCAAAGCAAAGTCTAATCAATATTACAGTAGTTCTCTTACTTCTTTGGGAGGATATTGGTGGTGTGCAGACTCAGTGTTGAAGTGTAAAAGAGTAGTCTGCAGATTTAAATAGAGGGTAAATGATTTTCCACCATGAAAAAAAGTATTTAAGTTAAATTTGCCAGACAATCTTTCGGAGGATGTACAAATGTTTAAATGCATAGTCTCAACCTAAATCTATCTCTAGAATATCAAATATGTAGCTTCAATTGTGGCATTTTTTTTACCACTGAAAAAGCAGCTGTGGTATCACTGACAGAAAAATGTGACAGAACAGAGATGTGTTAATGTATCGAGAACTTGTTTGATCTAATCTCAGATGCAATCAAACCTCTCATAGGACAATGCGATTCAAGCGTTTCACTGGCTTATATCTGTAGCTTAGTAGCAAACCCTATCAGAAACGTGAGAGAAAAGTCAAGCGATTGTGTCAGTCGGACCAGTTTATTGTTCCAATGTGCTTATTAAACTCTCAACCCTAAACTATATCACACTATAGTAGTAGTTTAAGGAATACCACATGTGCTTTTTTTAGGATTAAACTAGCCATTGTCCTTTCCCTTTCATTGTAGGTGGAGCAGCAGAGCTATGTAGACAAACTAATCCACTCAGACCAGGAGAATCTCAGGCCACCACAGAGGTCAGTCGTGTTATTTACAGTATATGCTTTCAACAGACTCTTTCTTTCTGCATGGTCAGGCAGCAAAAGAAGACTAAAACGTAACAGTTTGGATCATACAAGTTTCACACATTAGGACTATTATACAAAGAGATAAAGGGAAGGAATAACTTAAAACTGGTTAACTAAACAAAGAAATATGTGCTTCTTCCAAACCAATTTGTTCTTTGTCAACTACTCAGTGACTTGAAGAAAAAAACTAATTAAGTTGGACCTACCCTTCCTCAAACAAATGTGATCCCTCTTTCACTTTGATTTCAATACAAAGAGTTAGTTCAACTTGTATATCCAGAAGTGTCACTGATTCTTGGTCTTCGTTTTAATTGTGTATACTTTTACTCAGCAAAACTCCTAATTATCTCTGGTGTGTCCCAAACAAAGACCTGTTAACACTGAGGAGATGATTTACTGCAGTTAGTGGTTACCTGTCACAGCAGACATACCAATGTTTCAGAAAGTCAAGAACTTGGAAGACTGTAATTCTTCCACTCTTCCTAACATGATACAGGAATCGTGTTCAAAGCAAGCACTGTGATTCATCCATAAAAATGTGTATCAACAGTAAATGTGAAGTCCAGACTTTACTACTCTCTGCTTAGATCTGTTCTACATAACAGGTCAGTCTACATAGCGCAGTCAGCTATAAATTACCAGCACAATGGTTTCATCCACAGCAGAGTTTCAATGACTTCGCTTAAGTCTTTAAAGTCATAGGTAAGATCAATGTCAGCACATCTTGGGCAATGGTGCAAAGTAACTAAGTACATTTACTCAAGTAATGGAGTCAAGACACTTTTGAGAGACTTGCACTTTACCTGAGTATTACTTTTGTGTTGCTACTTTGTATCTGCCCCACTACAGATCCGAGGTAAATAGTGTACTTTTACTCTATTTACTTATACACTACATGTATTTAATACATGTAGTTACTTTGCAGATTTTGATTAATGATGTGAAATATAAACAACCATTAAAAATGAGTAAATTCACAAGCTACCCTACAGTATAAAAAGTCAACTTCACCCTTACCAGCTTTGATAAACACAATAATTATAACCAACACATGTTATATATCAATCTGGAAAAGGCCAATCTGCATAATGAGTACTTTTACTTCTGGTACATTTTGATGCGAACACTTTTGTACTTTTACTTGAGTAACATTTTGAATGTAGGACTTTTACTTGAAACAGAGTTTTCCTACACTGTGGTAGTTCTACTTTTACTGAAGTACAATATCTGAGTACTTCTTCCACATCTGATTTCAGGAGAGTTGTGTAGAGAGGCTCGCTAAAGTGACTTTTGAACGGCTTCAATTGAGTTCCAATAAATCCAAACTTACTAAACATACTAGTAAACTACGCCTACCACTGAAAGGCGTGCATGATTTAGGCTACATAACCACAGAAGCTATTAGTAGCTACGTGTGTTTTTATAAGGCCTGGTAGATCCAGTTATTGCTGTGAAATTGCCTGAAGGCCCTCAGCGGCAAACTCTATCGTTAAACTTCACTGCACATTCACCCTCCATTCAAATTTCACTTGTTCAAGCGATGCATGTCGTGGTCATGTGTCCGAAGGAGAAGCAGTTTTACAGTTGTAGTTAACATTTCAAACCCAATTCAAAAGAGTAGCCATGCTAAGAGCCAGTAGCCTGTGTGTGCTTACCAAGAGAAGTTAGAAAAGTTGTGCTCCGCCATAACTTCAGGAAAAAGTGGCGTCGGTGACATCATCATATTTGCAACGCATTCAAAGAAAAGGGAAAAAGTCGAACTTCTTAAAACCGTAAAGTTGTATCAAATAACCTTGTATCCGGTAAATGTTGCAATATTGTTGGACGTGAAGGTCATAGGCTTGTCGCTTTTACGAGCCACAAAATATAATAAGAGGAAAAGTTTTATATCCCAGTCGTGATACAAGCGAAAAAATCCGTCGGACCCTCAAAGTGACACGACGAGGGATACTGTTAAAGTCCCGTGAAGCACTTTCAAATTAAAACTCCCATTAGTTGCTCGGCACGTCCTTGCTTTTCAATCAATATTTACGTTGTTCAGGAGAAGGTGAAAAGGTTTGAGTTGGTGTCGTGCGTCCGTCTGACGCCAGTGATTGAAACAGGACCTTGCAGTCATAACAAGAGTTGCAAGCATCCCTCACACTGCGCAACTATAGCACAATTTAATCCCTCCCACTTTGTTCAAACCGCTGTTTTGGTTATTAAAAATGAACTGCATATTTTTATAGTATTAGGGTCTTTATACAAGGTCAGACTATACATAATATACTATAGTTAAAGTCATATTGGATAGCCACTACGTTGCAAATGAGCTCCTAGTGTCTTTTTGTTGTTGTTGTGGGTTTTTTGCAAAGGCTAATGCATGTGAAACAATAATATAGTTTTTCGTGCACTTTTGTTAAAATACAAGTTGCAACAGTATCTTTTGAAAAGCAAAAAATCTAACCACTACCGGTTTGGAGTAAGGGAGTAATCCATTATTAACTTCAAGTGCACCACCATCTGGATACAAAGGGACAGTGCAGCGTTTCCTTGGATTTCTTTGGAGCCTTCCTGAAATTCATGACAGTCATGCTACATTTTACATATCTGGTCAAAAAGACAATAAAGAGTCCATTTGAAGTATGGCATGTAGGCTATAGAAAAGTATTCAATCTAGTTTTAAAGGTGAATACATATTTTTTTAATTGATAAAGGTTCATCATTCTTTAATTTGTTGGATATGAATGGCTTAATAAATTAAAACATCATCATCATCAGCTTTATTTAAAGAGACTCTTGGTCCATTATTAAAAGACATACAACACTAAAAAAACAAACAGACTTTAAACTACAGCTTTTGTTAGCCAATGACATATCAAACCCAGAAACACTAACATTTTTAAACCGTACCCTTTACACTCACCATGTGTTCATCATCTCCGTAGCATCCCGGTGTGGGTCCCCTGAGGTACCCGGATTACAGATGGATCATAGGTCCTTTCAGCCAGATGGAGTTGACATCTGAGAATAAAACAGCCTTATCAACATCCTGGTAAATATGTCTTAGGTTTCAGCATACATTGTTTCCATAAAGCAGCAGCAGACTCCAGAAATCCAAATCACAAACCCATGTTAAATTGTATCCTCCTTACAATGTACTACTTTTCTAAAAAAATTCAATTTTCTAACAGATGTTCCATCTGACAAATAACAGAAATGCCAAACACTGTTTCGGTGAAGATGAGGGCAGGGCTTTGTCATTGAGCGTTTTAAGGTACTCCACCCCACATTCAACAGTATTACTGTATTTCAGTCATTGCTGGATATTATGGTAAAACATCTCTTATTACATTTAAAATGATGCCACAAAGGATGTGATATTTGCCCTTCTTTGTGTTTAATGTTGTGAGCTGCAGAATAAAGACCACAGAAAATAATAATTGCTATGACAAAGCTTTACAGTGAAAGCCACCTTAAGACTGAGCTGAATGCATCTTTCCCACTTATTGATCTGACTGAGCACTCAGGCAGTTAGCTGAGATGCTTGCTGCTCCCATGGATTGTTATCTCTATCAGCTCACTTGTATTCAAAATATGATGCAATCAGGACTCCTTGGACTTTCATTTAGTAACTCTGATATAGACCCTTCTTGTTTGAGACACAAATAAGCTGTTTGGTATACAATATAGTTTAAGATCTACTTCGATTTAATTCTGTTTTTTTCAATTAATTACACTTTGGGAGAAGTGAAGTAATCAAAGAATGTTTTTCATAGACATCTTATTATTTCCTTTATTATTAACACACATAACAGTGGCAGTGTTTATTTAGAATCAGATAGACTGGTTATTGCACTAATTCTGTATTTTAAAAAAGAAGCTTCTTTTGACACATGTCCAGGTACTGTCATTTAATTAATTACTTAACTTTTCATATTTTCTGAAACTATTATGAATGATTATATTATCAATATTATTATTTAAATGATTAGT
The DNA here is from genome assembly GCF_949606895.1 of Notothenia rossii. Classification (NCBI taxonomy): domain Eukaryota; kingdom Metazoa; phylum Chordata; class Actinopteri; order Perciformes; family Nototheniidae; genus Notothenia; species Notothenia rossii. Next base: position 15,311,849 of record NC_136902.1, read on the forward strand.
AGTCGTTGTTTTTGTATAAGTAGTAGTGCCAGTTTTCCTATAAGTATATTGCTTATAATAAGGCTTTAACATTCCTCAATGTTTTAAGAAGTTGGAAAAACAAGACCAGTCAGTTTAGGGAAAGGGGACCATTCTGTATCCGCGATTGGCTGATTCATAGAGGCGGTGTCCAGACTTCCTCGTGTTTGATTGGTTTCTTTCAGAGTATGTGACCAATGAGAGTGCCGATTTCTACTGGATACTGTGAATGACAATTCAGGAACTCCTGTTCGCACCGCATGTAGCGCAAAGAAGGAGGCGTAAACACTGACAGAGCTAAGGTAGCCAGCGAGGTAAGCAATAAAACAGCACTACAAATGATTCAATCAACGTAAATGATATTCGTGTAGATTTGAAAAACGACACCGTGTCAAAATGAAGAATTGCAGGGAAATCGGACGTTTAGTCCGGTTTCTTTTGTAAAAACGCACGGGTTTTGTTTGGTTTGAATAACTGCATCGGGTTCTCGCTCCGGCCTGCTAACGTTAGCTCCTAACAACGACTTTGGTGTGTGCGCCCGGCGCGGGAAATGTAGTTTTTATGATGTATTTACTTTAATATCCATCGGAAACAATATACGGCAAATCTATTTTGCAATAGGGGTCGACCCGCGTCTTTCTTACTGTGCAAATAAGCTTGGTCGTCGACTGAACCGTGCTTCTTGGTCGTGGTCGTGAGGTGGTCTGTGCTAACATGTGCTAACCAGCAGCCGCACCACTGTCTCGCGAGTAACGTTACGCAGAAAAGTCAACGTGACTAGGCCAGCGTTAGCGTAGCTTCAACCTTTGGCATTTGATTCAGTTTCAGCCAGGAATCACGGTCAATACAGTCTTAAAAGTTATTTTTTACGCAGAATTAGCCTTCGAGTTTGCTAATTTAACAGATGCTCATCACAACACGATGGGATGGGACTGCCCTCTGGTGCTAGCATTCTAATTTAGCACGCAACCCACGACATGCTTTCATGGCCGTTTCTGTAACGTTAGTAGTCTGGCGTGTAAAACCGTGTTACAATACATCGAAAATAATCTTAACTAAAACAACTCTGTATTACGAATGAAACGAGCCTTGATGATGCTACAGGAAAAACATATTTCATTTACTATTTAGTGAATTAGTATTATGTAAGACACGAGTTGAGGCCCTTGGGGCATATGAGTGACCATTATACAAAATTAAAGCAACAAGTTCACCTTTGCAATCTTATTCAAAGGTGATTTTAAATGCCATCGACCACATTTTTTTTTTCAAACAAAATCATAATTTGCATACTCATTAGGATTAGCTTGATTACTCATTAACTCACATTCTTCCCGACTTCATGTCTTTAGCACCGTCAGCAAACAGAAGTTTGGCTTATGGCGATCCCAACATAATTCCATTGAGAAAATCATGTAAGTTAGCTTAGTAGTTAACTTAGTTGTAGTTTGACGGGCAATTATGATAGACACCAGCTGAATAATGTACTTTACCCCCTTTTGTATCATCATAGATTAGATCCCCCTGTTAGTCATTATGGTAGTCTGACTCCTGCAGACCTTGTGTGTAAGTTGTGTAGTATCATGTGACTTCGGAACAAAATGTATGTCAACAATCATTGTACTCTGAAACTATTTGTAAAATGATAAACATCAGATACTTATTTGCAAAGAAATTAGACATTTATAAACCTGCACCAGCATGGTTTTTCCAAATGTGTGAATAAGGACATTCTTGAAGACATGACACATGTCTATACTAGCTGCCCCTTTAACCCCCCCCCCCCCCCATATAATCAGCAACAGCTGTCAATGTACAGTTTCTATAGCTTTTAATAGTTGTAATATGTATTGACAAACAAGTTTCCAAGCTACATATGACATAGCTAAATATCTGTTTGTAAGTTGTTGAAAAAGATTTTGCCACTAATGACTAGAGTAATGTGCCAGTTAATGGTTTCAGGGATCAACAGCATACTAATCAGCCTAATTTTAAAATGAGGGGTCATCTTCTAAGCTTCATTGAGGCAAAAATGCATTCATATCCCCCTTATATATCCTACCAATTATTTCCTGTCAAAAGCTAATATGTCATGTGCAATAGTGTTACGGTGTAGACTGTGTGAATTCAAAGGTGCTAGTAAATGTATTTCCACACTGAATTTGGATCACTAATGGCATGTTTTTGTTTAGGTAATGGACATGAGCAACAGCAACGATTGCTACCAGTGTGGCCGCTCCGGGCACTGGGCCAAGCATTGCCCCACTGGTCAAAGTGGTGGCGGTGGTGGTGGTGGCGGCGGCGGCGGCGGTGGTGGTGGTGGTGGCGGCGGCGTCGAAGGTGGTCGTGGCGGCGGTGGCACACGTGGACGTGGCGGAAGTGGCGGCAGGGGTCGAGGACGAGGCAAGGGTACTATCTAATATCTAGGCCACACCTAGTATAGGATCATTATCACTCTAACCCATATTATTTTGCACTAAAGACATGTTATTCACCTACGGCTGTTTTGTGGGGTTATGGTTTTTGTACAGCATTCCCAATGAAACACTCATTTGTGGACAACCCTTTGGGGAATTCAAGCAATAAATGTAAACATTGTCTTTTTTTCATCTTTGTATACCAAACTGTCTTTCATTACAGAGATGTTCTGTTATCGGTGTGGAGACCAGGGACACATGGCCAGGGACTGTGACCAAACTGAGGATGGTGTGCATTGCAGTTCTAAATTCTTCCATTTCAGTTCTAGTTGGTTGGTTTGAAGTGGTGTTCTCTTACACCACAGTCACCGAAGTTATAACAATATTGATTACCACGCTTCACACAACAGTAAAGTATCCATACAACTTAACCTTTTTATATAGGACAAAACTTTTCTTGAAACGGTAATGGATTTGTAAATAAACTATTTCTCCCCCCCCCCCCTTTCAGCTTGCTACAACTGCCACAGGAGTGGCCACATTTCCCGGGATTGCAAGGAGCCCAAAAAGGAGAGGGAGCAGCTGTGCTACAACTGCAACAAACCAGGCCACATGGCCCGTGACTGTGAGCATGCCAACGACCAGAAGTGCTACTCCTGCGGTGGGTTTGGTCACATCCAGAAACTTTGTGATAAAGTGAAATGTTACAGGTGAGTTAAGTCCAGACTTCTTTAGTTACTTAAGTTTACTCTAAAATAAGTTGTCCTAATTGAATAAGCTAACGATTTGTGTCACTTCTAGGTGTGGCGACATTGGCCACGTTGCTGTGCATTGCAGTAAAGCCAGTGAGACTAACTGCTACAACTGCGGAAAGGCGGGCCACCTGGCAAAAGATTGCCCCGAAGAAAACTGCGCATAATCAGTGCCCTCTGTTGCCCCTCCTTTTTTCAGATTGATGGTTGGTTGTATTATTTTCTCTGAATCCTCTTCACTGGCCAAAGCTTGGCTAACAGAGGCTAGTCCCAGGCCAGTGAGCCTCTCGACATGTAATACAATGAAAGGGGTGAAAAAAATCTTTCTGCATTCAATACAAAAATGTTTTAGTTCGGTAGCGGTGTAATGTATAATGCTTTGTAAAAGAACCCCCTTTCCAAGCCACTGGTTATCAGAGATGAATAAATGGGACTAAACATATGAGAATCTATAGGACCTTTGAGCTTGTGAAAGTAAGCCTCAGTAATATGAGATAGAAGAAGGGAGTAAATGGAAACTGAACTTCCATGTAAGGTTATTTTGGTTTGTTTTAGTGGGATTTGAGTTGGCCAAGAGGGTAATGACATGGAAACTGTTCATAACATGATGCATTTCAGCCCTTCAAGCAGCTAAGCGGGCGATAACAAACTACATGTTATATTGCTACGATATAAACATTTTGGAGGTATTAAAAGAAACGTGTTCTTTTATAGAAAATCTGTTTACAATTTCAATATCACTTGGTAGTCCAAGGTAGACTTTTCCTTTATAAATGGCTTTGGAATTTTTTTTTTTTACCTTGGCAAAATTTAACAACATGAACAGTTGTAAGTAAGAACAGCAGAATTAGGAGTTATTTGGGAATGAAAAAATGTTTTCACAGAAATCAAAATGTTATTTTTGTACAATATCACTTAGACTACTGTATAAATACCATTTGCTTGTACTCAGTTTTTAAGTCGGAAGGAAAGTGCAACTGAAGTCCTAGAAAATAGAAATGTAATTTTAAACTATCAATAAAGCTGGAGGAGCACGGGGAGGTCTTGTCTGACTACTTGATTTCAAATGTCTTGCCTTAACAGATTCTACTATATTTTTTTAAATGTCTGCATTTTTATATAAATACTGACTTGCTTATTTATCTCATGCATTCTACAAAAACAATCCGTGTAACACAAAAGATAATTTATTTAATCCTCAAGCATGTTGGCACTGCACCTAATTGGCAAGCTATCTGCAGAATTAGAGCTCAAATATCCGGCCACATTTTTTTCCTATTTTCTTTGCATCCATTACGTGTGTTCCATTTACAGAGCCTGTTGAGTAAAAATGGAAAAGGGGTGCAGGGATGTCTTCACAGCGCGCGTCAGATTTCACAGGCAAATTCCTCGAGGTTCTCTGCAGCAAATGTAGCCGCCCTGAGACACATTTATTGGGAGACAGCTGCACGTGACTTTGCGCATGTCGTTACGGTTATGTGCTGTACAAATGAAGCCGAATGAAATGGAGAATAAGATCTGTAGCTTCGGTTGTCTTCGCGGTGTGCGAACAAAGAATAACCATTAAATATATATTCATAAAACAACATGGACCATGCGGATCAATGAGCTCGTGTTTCTGCAGCCGTCTCCTGTTATTCATCGACATGCTTGTGCGTGGAAGAAACGGAAAGCTCCACCTCGATGTCTAAAATGGCAGCGGGGGTTGCAGTGTTTCAGATGCAGCAGAAGCTCCACATCTCCTTCCGCCAAAGATGCAGGAAAAAGACCCTCCTCATATGACGTCATCGGGTCTCGCCGAGTCAAATCATAGGCGAGAAAACCTCCGAGGACGAAAACAACCCGAGCAGCCAGCGCGGCCCCAACCAGCCGGCTCTTATCCTTCATGCCGGGTCGTTTTTCAATTACATACAGTTTCTCTTTTAAAACCCGGTGCTAAACAAAGGAGATGAGGGGACTCCTGTCGTTTTACCGGGGCCTGTGCTCTCCGAGTAACCATCAAGCCAGACGCAAAGCTGGGATTGTCGGTTCTCGGTGCGGGTTTTGCGGAACTCAGTCAAACAGCAAGGTACGGTTGGAGCTGTTGCTGCGACTTTTGGGCTAAACAATGCGTTGTTGAAAAAGCGGTTGACTTTGTATTCGTTTCAGTTTTTGTTGTATCAAATCGTCGTTGCATGCCACTCTGATGTGGACGCGATGGAATAACAAGATCTGCAGGGATAACAACAGATGTAGCTTACTGTTTGTTTCCCCCATGAGGAAAAACCAAGCGCAGATACACCACGGTGTTCAGTTAGTTTTTTTTCAGCCCCAGTGACCGCAAACACATTGAGGAAAACATTTGTTTACATATATATCTAGATCATTTTCAGATTATTTGTTAAAGTTTCAACCCCCCCCCCCCCCATATGTAGCGCTATGTCATACTTAAATCAGTCCCTAATAGTAAAATTACACTATGAAATATGTAGAACAATACCGTAAGACATTATCAAAAGTACACTCAAATCATTTCACATTTATGTAGAAAAAGAGCATTTTACTTCTTGTACAGGGTTATAAATGGTTAATTTGCCATTTTTAGCCACATGATAGTAGGCCTATACACTGCAATGTAATGAATAATTTCATCCCAATTCTGTTCTTTATCCTCATTTTGTGGCTATTCCTATGTGTAAAATAAATAAAGGCTGCACTTGTTGGATTCATTGCTTGCTCTTTGGCTGAAAAATATGTTGCTGTTCTTTCTTTCTTCAGCCACAGCCAAGATTTGGGCTGTTGTTTGACATAGATGGCGTGCTGGTTCGGGGAAGGATGCCAATCCCAGCTGCAAAAAAGGCATTCGAGAAGTTGGTCGACTCTCAGGGAAAATTTGTGGTGCCAGTTGTCTTTGTCACAAATGCAGGGAACTGCCTGCGACAAACAAAAGCAGACCAGCTCTCTCACATCCTGGGAGTAGCTGTGAGTTATCCAAGTGTTGAGAGAGTTTGTTCTGTCTTGAATAAATACTCCAAAACTAAATTCTGGTTGTCCTCTATCACTTCTATTAATCTCTTCTCACACCTACTCTATTCCCAGATTACCCAAGATCAGGTCGTCATGTCTCACAGTCCCTTGAGGATGTTTACAAAGTTTCATGACAAGTGTGTGCTGGTGTCAGGACAGGGGCCGGTCCTGGAAATTGCAAAAAAGTATCCTGGAATTGTGCTTTGTTGTGTTTTTTGCTTACTATTCATTGACTAATAAGGCTAGCATATTACTTGTCATTGTCCTTAACTCTGTCTTTAGTGTGGGCTTTAATAATGTTGTCAGTGTTGATATGCTGAGGGAATCATTCCCATTGATGGACATGGTGGATCACAACAGGAGACCCAAACTGCCGGTAAGATATTGAAATCTTTTGCAGAAATAGATGACAATAGTAGAAATATTACACGCCTATTTAGTCATAAACAGCAGCACATGTTAAGCTTCTCTTCGTTCATTACAGTCCAATCCTGTTGGCAATCTTCCCATGGTTGAAGGTGAGGACATGTACCACTTATTAGCTCTCAGCCTGTATTTTAATTATCCCTTATATCAAAGGGATATAATGTTTGTCTTTTATTTCCAGCTGTGATTCTGTTTGGGGAGCCGATTCGGTGGGAGACACACCTGCAGCTGATAATTGATATTTTATTGACCAAAGGTAACCTCAGCAATGTTCACCAATCCCAACAGATGCCTCACCTCCCCCTGCTGGCCTGCAACATGGACCTCATGTGGATGGCTGAGACACATTCTCCCCGGTAACCAGTGCTGTCACAAAAATACAAATATTTAATATAATAACATTGACAAGGAAAACACAGTCTTTAAAGAGTCCAAATGTAAATATACCCCTCTGCTTCCCATGATCCCATTTCACTCAGGTTTGGCCATGGGACATTTCTTGTGTGCCTGGAGAACATTTATAAGAAGATAACCGGCAAAGACCTGAAGTACGAGGCGCTCATGGGAAAACCCAGTGAGTTGACTTACCACTTTGCAGAGTACCTCATCAGAAGCCAGGCCATGGAGAGGCAATGGAAACTCCCCGTCACTTCACTTTATGCTATAGGGTAAGACACCATGTTTTTGTCTGTAATTCACATTTAGTAAAAGCATATGAAATATACTAAGAAAGCAACCACACATTTTCACAGTCTGAACACAAATGTACATCTAGGTAATGACAGAAGGCAGAAAGTAGTACCAAGGATACTAAAACCTGCCACCTGACTTAGATTACCAGTTATTGAAAGGGTTTGTCCTCCCTTTATAACTTAAGTTTGCAATTTTAACAAACTAAAAGACTGAGGAGTTGCTTAATTACCACAACTCTTCTCTTTCAACTGCCCGCAAGCATTATAGTCATCATATCACACCTTTCTTTCAGAGCTTGCAAATTTCACTTCAACTTTTTGTCACGAATGTTCCTGTTTTGTTGTTACAGCGTTGTTTTTGTTGGCGGAGCAGCAGAGAAACTTCTTGAATGTATCAGTATTCTGGCTATTTCCTGATGTCTTCCCTCTTTGCCCTCTTAGGGATAACCTAATGACTGACATCTATGGCGCCAACCTATACAACCGCTACCTGGACGAGAGAGTTGCTAGGAAAAACCCTAAAGCCGTTGCTAAGATGGTCTCCGCCACGGGGTCCGCCACCGCTCTGCCCCAGGTGGAGGAAAGCCACAATCATTGGGAGAGCGAGCTGGCGTTGCCCTCTGCCACTTCCTGTAAGTCTGTCCTGGTCTGCACGGGGGTCTACAACCCCAACGAAGAGGTCCCGCCTGATTCCAGCCACTGCATCAAAGAAACTGTGTTCCACGGGCACCGGGACTTCAGGTTCGACCCCGCGCTGGTGGAGCCAGACTGCATCGTGCATGATGTGGCGGACGCTGTTGAACGCATCTTTGATCTGGAGAAGTTTGTGCCTCAGTAGAGTCGAGGTCCTATCAGTAAACAGGGTTATATGACATAACATATAAACCTGTAGGAGCCTAACACTGTGGACATATCAACAGGGCATTGACAAAATATGGGTCCTCTTAACTGTCAACATTAAGAACAACTTTAGACAAGTTCATAATGTAAGTGTTACTGTCAACTGCTTTTTTATATTATTTTTGACTTAAATTACTTGTTTGGATTAAGGAACGATTTAAGGAACTGCCTTATTTGACCCTACGAAGTATTTTTTTAGATGATAGTTACGTTGTAGATAATTGAAAATTCCTTCCTGAAATCATCCTATATTTATTATAAGAATTTAACAGTGTTTTTAAGAAGCATATTCAGATAACGGTTTACCTTTATTCTGAAGGTGAATTTTTATTATTCCATTTTAAGACATTTATTTACCCATTTATCTTGGAAAATCTATGCGCGTATATGAGATTAATACATGTACTGTACTGTTGGATTTGTAGTATTGTCCTCTAATAGAAATGTCTGTCTGCATTTTTTGTAGTTGTGAGACCAGTATTTGCACAAATCATCTTTGTTGACTGTTACCATACCTTCCTGCCATAACCTGTTTATTATAATGTCGAATATTCTATATCCAGAAACAAAAGCTACCTGGAAATGTATTCAGATTAAATTCCAATACGAATCAACAACTGTACCGTTCCATATCTGATCATTTACAGTTTTTGCACTCATTGGAAATACCTTACTGTAAGAAAATACATGGAATAGTTACACATGTTATGCATATTGTCTCTGATTTTTTCCAATAAAAAATGACCAACAACCTATCACAAGTAATCAAGTCAATGATCATTCTCAGTTAGCGCAGTGTTTTGTTTTTTTCAAGATATACACTGTCATACATGCTCAGCTAGCTCAGTATTGAGTCATGTAGTGAGATCAGTTGTAAAGCAAATATAACATGCATAGACTGATGAGTGTAATACATTCAGAGGGCAAAATAGTCCTCATTACTCTTATATCTCTAATTTGAGCTTATTTCTGTTATCAAAAGCTAAAAAAAATAGCACATGTAATGACTTGCAAAGACACTTTTTTAAATGGGTATGTCATCATGTTTTTATTTTTAGCCTTCCCTGCTTTTATAAGTAAACTAGATTTAGGTTACAGAAATAAAAATCAGTTACCTAGAAAAAGTCTCAGTTGAAATGGCTGTGGCCGTTCAGCATTAAAACAACTTTATTGCAACAAACAGAGACATTCGTTGTGCTTCCGTCAACTCTATTCTCCTCTAATGTTTCAATAATTCCATTATAGTAGGTCCCTCAGGTAGCCTTTATCTTTATAGTGTGCTTCTTGTGCAACACTGGCAGTAACTCCATGTTGATGAGTGGTTTTTCTAGTTCCCCCGCACAAATGAGAGAATCCACAGTGACCTCCAGCGGTGCAGTGTGCAGCCTCCTCCTGTGTTTAGGCAACAGTGAGCGCAAAGAGTCGGCCTCCAATCCTAAATGTCTCTCACAAATGTACAGTGTGAAGCTGGACGTTTTTGCTAGTCTCGAGCTCCACAGAAGCAGAAGAATGAGGAAGCATAGCATCACTCCAATCACAGTGTTATAAGTACTATCAGTACAGACTGTCAGCACACAGGAGGAGAAGTATTCATCGCTGAGTTCAGTGATGGCTTTCTGAACCACAGAGTCTGGGCCGGCACATATCGGCTCCTTTAAGACAACGGCCCTGTTCCTCAGCAACCAGCTCCTCAGGTATTGGATCCTACAGTCGCAGTGGAAGGGGTTTCCTGAAAGTGAGACCTTTTTCAGAGCAACCAGTCTGTCAAAATGGCCGGGAGACACTGAGGTGAGCCGGTTGTCCTGAACATGGAGCTCTGTGGTGTCTGAGGGCAGAGTGGGCAGCTCCACCAGACCTAAAGAGCTGCAGTTGACCTGCAGACCCTCAGGAAGGAGAGCTGAACACAGGCAGGGCCGACCAGTGGTGTGTGCGCTTGATGTGGCCCAGACCAGGAAGACAGCTAAGATTAAACTGCAGAGCATCCTGTTGGAAAGGGAAAGAGTATTCCAATACTTTCACTGTCATTTCCAGTTGAGATAATAATAGGAGCAGGAAGGATTCCTAGAGTGCAGCACTAAGCCAGTTGTTATATTGGAGAATCCTAAATTAAAAAAAAAGTGATAATTAAGATGTGCATTAGAACAAGATAACGTTTCTTCAGAATCTTTATTTATTGTTTATGTCAAAACTGATTTATTAGGTGAAATTAAATATATACAGCTTTTAATGAAGAGATACAGGCAAATGACAAAGTGAATGATACATTCCTTGTTTTCTTAAGTTACACAACAAATACACACCTTTTATAGTCCAGCCAACTTGGAACTTACCTCCTGCGGTGCCAGTCATCCTTAAAATATAATTATGTGTTCATTGTTTTAGTCCGTTTGTTGCACAGCCGATACAGAGCGACGTCAGTGTGAGGAACGCACCGATAACACTGCACGATTATGCCGCATTCACTGTGAAGGAACCCCATCTGCTTAGAGGAGATAAGAGTTTATCTATTAACTAGTGGCGGAGGCTATGTTAAGCTCATCCACACAATGTTTGTTACTGACATCCACTGCAGTGATGAGGGCTAAGAGGGCTTTATACTCCAGAACACAGCTGGGAGCATGTACAGCTTTAAGTGAATTTAAAAGTACCTATGAGATATTTTGCAAGCCAAATATTAAATTAGCTTGATGCCAAAGAGCAAATGTTTCATGATGGAGTTCTAGCCTGCAAAGCAGAAAGGAGGTTTATCCAAAACATAATGTCACACTTCCACAGCCGAGTTTGAAAGATTATTTCCACTGGCTGATCCTATGAGGAACTGTGTGGCCAGCACATGATTCACCAATAGGTGGTGTAATGGCACACATTTCCACATGATTTTAAAGCACTTTAATGTATGCCCTCTAGTGGAAATGCTGCAACACTTGGAAATGGAAATGAATGATTGAGCCTTGAAGTGGAAGATACTGGAGCCTAAAGATAAGGCTCCTTTGCAAAATGCATTAAAGAAGAAAAAGAGTTTAATTTTCCTTTGATTCGCAGTGACAGCTGAATCAGAGCTCAATAAGATGAGGCATTTTCTATTTTATACACACTGGAGAGCAAAAACAACACATGCGTACCATAAGTCATATATTCGTTTATTTTGCGTTCTCAACATTGTCACAGTTGAAGTTTTACAATAACTGGGGTCTTACTGACTCACTACTCACTGTACAAACAGAATGCACATATAAATGAGGCCATTCTTGTCTTTTTTTCTTTTTAAATGTGTCTCACGCCAGACTGAACAGCTTGCAGCAGGATGTGTGTTTTTTAGACGCGCGTGTGTGTGTGTGTGTGTTGGGGGTTGTTTGTATGAAAAGAGAGCTGGATGTGAAATGGCAGCAAATTTCCTAACAGTCTGTTTTTGAGTTATACAGCACATGTCTGTTCACTGGAGGCAGAGACAATCGATATGTTCATATATCACCCCCTAATCCATCTATGAGGTGATGTGTATACATCCGGATCTTAACTGCAGATATCAGAATAGAGTACTGATCATATACACACTATGTACAGCTGATTCAACCCCCATCTTGGTCCCTTCATTAAAGATAAACCATCCATACAAGCAGTTCATCTGTTTGCACACCAGAAACCCATATTTACATGATGAAAGCCCTCAGCAACAGAAGTGCAATGTTCCTTTTGTTTGTAATTTACACAATGGCTTTTTGCTGATGAAATGCATGCCGAGCTTCATAACTACCAGCTTAACATAGAGTAACAATAACACGTCAACATCAGGAAAATCAAAATAAATCAAAACCAAAATGTATAGGCTGATTTCTTCCCCATCAGCTCACAGTGAATAGGACACATGATGATCCATGCAGTGCATTGTTGGGGTACTTTCTCACAAAGAATGAATTGAGACATTTGAAGCACGACAACACACACCAAAATAAACAGGTTCCTCGGTTTTTACATCACCCCAAGATTTCAGAATCATAGCAAAAAAAAATCCATGGAAAGACACATTCAACTGATCATTAATGTCTCGTATGTGATATGTGTGTCATCTGAACGTCCTTGAGGAGAAATGTGTGAGAATAAGCCTGACTCATGGCAATGGTTTTCTTTGTGAATGTTAAAATACATTTACAACCTGAATATTGGGACAAACTGTTTACTGTCACTAATTTACACACTAGAATAGACTCTTATTTGTAGAATGTAGAAAGTTATTCTTTACATATACCCAGTTCCTTTGTTCAGTTTGCATTTTGTATATCATAACTGCAATTCCTGAAAAAAATGAAAGTGTTCTTTCATATGTGCTTATCCAGCAAAATATTTCTGTTCAGCCCAAAGAGAAGCATATTCCTTTTATTAAAATATATACACACATTCCTCTTTCCACTGTGAACTGTGTAAGTAAGTATTTATATATTCTCAAATGAAAAAAGATATATTTTTTTCACCTGAATCTCGTCCTGGACAATAAGATAACAGACTTCCACTCTCAGTACAAGTCTGCATTTTCTGAACATGATTGCACTTAAACTTGCTATGGTAACACTGATTCGTTATACAATGTGCAGAGGATAGCCTCACATTAATAACATTACATGCAAAAATCACTTACTAGACATTCCACTGAACTCCAAGTCTGTACCTCTCATACGACCACGAGGACAGCCACACATTAATTTACTGAGAAAGACTCTGACAGGGGTCAAAACAAATATAAATAAATAATGACGCAACACGGAGAAAAAAAACGTACAAATTGGAGGGACACCTTGCTTGTTGTTAATGTACAAAATCAGAACAAAGATATTGCACATATGATAGAAAAAGATGAAAAAAATACTTCACTATGTAGGAACTGATTTTATTCACTCACCAAACGTCGTTGGCAAATAAAAAAAATATACTAAACAAGGCAAAAGAAGATTTCAAACGTGTTTCTGTTTTAGAATTTAAGAGTCAGGAGAGCAGCTGTCACATATTTTAAAGGCAACAGACTTAACATGTTCAACGCGTTCTGCGGGTCCTTTTGTAACATTTGAACTGAGCCCCCCGAGGGTATTTAAAATGTATTTTCAATCTTCGTTACTTTTTACAGTTTAAGCAGCCACAGTATGAGTAGTAAACTGAGATTAAAACAACCAACCAGCCCAGTTTATCATTCAGGAGTTGACAGGAAAAGTCTGCTTTGAACCTCAGTGTTTCGAGGCCCATATGGAATAGCTGTCTTCCAGAGGCTCCGTCTGATCCATTTGAAAGGCAAAATTCAGATTATAGGCCGACTGAGTTCACTCCTTTCAGATCTTCATCCTGTCACCCCAGAGTCAGTATAATACTGATAAAATTCATTTTTGCGGATAATAATAATTGTAAGTATAATCTTACAAATTACTTAACGCACAATATACTGTACATGAAGTCTTGACTAAATAGATTATGCATTAATAATTGGCACATTTATTTATGAGAGCTAGGAGACAACACATATAGCTGTCATCTACAGTAAATACAGCACTAGAACTACAATGACTGAGACGGTCGGCTCAGCAGTTTACCTGTCCTTTGATTTAAGTTAGTATGAAATGATTATATCTTCACTACGCATGAGCTCTACGCGAGGCAACGACACATTGCATTCATATGATGGTAGGATCTGAAAACCAAAGAGTTGTAAGTTGACTTCTGAAAGGCTGTGCACAAGAAATGATGCCATCGTTGTGACAGAGAAAACAGTCAGCCACACCTTTCCTCCTGATTATGTGAAGGTAAGACCGGTTATTGTAGGAATGAAGCAGTGGGGAGCGGCTTGGTGAGAGATGGCATTTTCTCTGCAGCCGTCATGGCCGGGCGTTGTGTTTGTGTGTGTGTGTGTGTGTGTCTCCCCCCCACAAAAGCCCTGATAGGGCCAAGCCCATGATCAGGCAAACTTGTAAAAGGCCCCTGGTGGAACGTGTGAGTCCGATTTCCATCCTGCATATTATTTAGAGCTGGAGGTGAAAAAGGTGCCTGCGTGTGATTGGTTCCCATCACAGCAGCGGTTAAACACAGTGGACAGGCCATAGAGTTCTGCTGTCAGTCCCTTTGGTGTTAGCAATTGTCCCTCCTTCATAAAGTTCCTCCTCGCTCCTCCTCTCTGCGTTAGGAGCATCACACTACGGTGCTGATGCCACTGTGTTTAGCTTTGGGTCCGCCAGGCGCCGAACCCACCTGCTGACTGTGGTGGTGAGGGGCATGCTGGGAGTGTGAGGCGTGATGGGAATGCTGGCTGTAGTGGCTGTGCTGTTGAGGGGGGGGTTGGTGTGAGGTGTATCCCGGGTGCTGGTGGTGCTGCGTGTGGGGGGGCGGTTGGTAGTGGTGGTGGTGGTTGTACGGCGGGGGGTTCTGGGGGACTTGGCAGTACTGGGAGTGGGGAGAGTGGAGCTGCACTGTGTGTGCCGTCTGTGCTGTGTGATGCAGGTTGGTGGGGTGGGGCTTGTGGGAAATGAGAGTGGGTTGGCCGGGGGCGGGGTAAGGGGCGTGGCTCAGCGATGACGGTTTGCCTCGCTTGCTGCCAAAGAACGACCCGAGGATGGAAGTCGATGCGGAGTTGGGGATGGAGGGGGGGCCGCGGGGGTCGCCCTCGTGTGGCGTGGTGGCACTCCGCCGTGTGTGAGGACTGCTAATGATGGAGCCCTGCAGGCGGGAAAGAAAGGTAACAGCATGGCCGTCAGACACCGTGTAGTGCTTCTAAACTACAGCTACAGGGAACTAGCAGGATGACTTCACAGTTTTCTTTTTTTAGATAAACAAGTAGCAAAATGTTATAGGGCATGCAGATGAGAAACTCAAAAAAAGTTTTCATGGTAGGCAGCAGGAATATTTCAGCTTCAAGATGAAGGGAGCCTATTTTCAAAGGAGCTGGGCTGTAAAGGAGCTAACTGGCTTGAAACAGTAAATCTGGAACAAGAGTAATTAGATAAATACCATTAGGAGCATAAATAAAGTCATTAACAGAAAAGACAACATTTCATCGTCATTGCAGTCAGTGTGCCAAACCCTCTCAGAGTCACACATGCAACTTGTTATAATAGTTCCCACATGCAGAGGATGTGACAGGCAATCCCAGCATCCACACGTTAGCATTCAACTAGAAGTCAGGAGGCAGGAGGAACTAAGCTCTTGTATGCAGACTTCACTTTTCCTCCTTTTCCTGGGTCCAACACTGCTGACTATCCAGGTGTGACTTCTCCTAAAAACAAGCGTTTCCTTTGGCACATGCTTCATCTAAGACTAGAGAAACACCACATGGCATCTTTGAAAGCCGAATGACATTTTCAGGGTCCCAGACTTCAACCCAACACATGAACTCATGGACACATGAAATGAGGGGAAAATGAATGAATGAAATCCACATCTGTATAAGTCCCAGTGAAGCCCATCAGTAGACTTCTGGCTATGAAGGCCACATCCCTCCCTGAACCTTACAGAATTTAAAAGAAATTGTAAAAAAGGGAAAAAGAAAGACCTGACCATTAAGAGGGGCTGCAGGAGATGAACAGTTTCCTAGAGTCTCACATAGCTACCACCTTGCCACAGGGAAGAAGAACCAAATGAAAACCGCTTGGATGGGATTGAATGAAAGACAGACACAGGCGACAAAGGGAGGGATCAGAGGAGGGATTAGTAGAGTCATGCTTGTTCGAAGATAAGGTGAATATTGGTCATATAACATGACCAACACAGGAGATCTCTGGCTTCCAAAAAAGGGGCAGGATCAGACGCAGGCAACCCATGCATGCACACTAACTGAGGCAAGCAGGTTATAAGGCATCCCAGGAAGAAAAATAAATGACCCAAACAAATGGACTGAGTCTATGAAGCAAAGAAGGTGTAAGACCAAAAATAAATGGTGTGTTTTCACAGTGCACATCATCACATAGAGAGTAGCTTGGATACCAGCTGCTTCCAACTTACTTCCATATTGCTGTCTAGTGATCCTGCACTGCTGCGACGCCCCCGCTTGCCTGCCCGAGACATGCAATACCACAGATTAGAGATCGACACACTCCTGGATCGACTACAGACGTTTAGGCCGCCCACCCATCCCGAAGGGGGCAGTGCAGTGGATTGTGACTGTGAGTAAGGTCCAAATATGGGCGGGAAGGGGGGAGCGCGTTCAGGGTTGTGGGGTGACAGGTGGCACTGTGGCAAGCTATTTAGTGAAGAGATATCTTCAAACAGGCTGAAAACTAAAGCTGGCTTAAGTATTTTTACTTTTTAAACGCCTTTTGAACTGCTTTAAATTTCAAAAGCTTTTCTATAAATCTCAACAAATATGGACTCATCAAGTCTAAAAGCTTAAAGTTTATGTTTTAAGTTAAGATAGCAGGCTATTTGGTAAATGAACAGGGTTTATTTCTAAATCAGAATGTTCCAAATCTTTCACAAATATAACAACGTGTTTGATAATGTTGTCACAAGATGTAGATTTTCTTAGGGTTGGCCGAAGGTTGGCTAGAGCCAGTGTCAGTGACAGTCACGGAGGAGGAGACACATCAAAAGCAATACAGTGGTTGTTGCACATGGGATGTACAGGCATATACAGGTCTGAGGGCGAACAGAGCACTTTTGCCGTTGTTAGGCACACTCAGCCAATGATACATGACCAATAATCACACATAAACAGGAAAGTACCTGATGTGTATGGAAATAACACAGTAAATACACATGGAATGGGGGTATGGCAAGAAAGGAAAAAGAAAACACTCAACAAAAATGACCCCGCTAACATGCCACATCCTGCATCTGAAAACACAGGAGACCGGAGGGACTTCTACAGATCTCTTCACTGACCTATCATTTCACATTGAGGTTGTGATCATTAGAACAAAGTGTTTCGTGTTACCAACAGTGAGGCAGACCCCTGACTGGATTTCATTTTGTTATCAAGTTAATCACCCGATAACTTCACATAGCTGTTATCTGTAATGAATGAAATGCATTCTTGCTTCAGGGACAGAGCGGCTGCGCTAAACACTGAAATTCATGGGTGTGAAATGACTGTTACCGCCAAGACTTGAATTACATGTTGATCTCCTTGCTGTTTAATAATTGTACACACCGAGCTCTTTGTTTGGTTCACAAATATACATGAGAGGAAATGGCATATGATGTTCGAATCAAACACAACATAAGATTATCATGAAATGTCTTTGAAGAAAACCAACTTAGGGTAAAAGTGCAAGGTTAAACAAAAGTGACGATAAAAAACATGAATGGAAATGTTCCGAAATAAACTCGTCCACATGATCAGGGATGAGAACTGCTTGTTGATTTCATTCATCACTGAGAAGACAAATCTTAGACAAGATAATAATGTTTACACAAGTACTTTCACTCAAATAGGTCTGTATTCAATCTTTGAATTGTCAAAACGGTGGAGCACCCCTTAAGTCAAACTATCCAATCATGAATGAGTTGTAAAGTGATTTAAAGGGGATAACTCATAAAATAAACATATGGTGCCATGAAACAACATTTTGCTATTTTTCATCCCCTTGATTTGACCATAGAGAGGTGAGAGAAGGATAGTACCTTTCACTAAAGTACTGGCTGGTAAAACAAAGATGTTTTGGCTGTACCTGCTTCGGAGAGGTCTCGCAGCGAGCTGCTGAGGGCGCTCCTCTTCAGGCCCTCACCCATGGCGTAGGTGTCGTCCAGACTGGCACGGTTCATGTTCCCGTTTCCAGATTCCTTCTTCAGACCGGAGCTCTGCGACATGCTGGGCCTCACCACTCCTTTCTGCTTCTCCAGCTCGGCTGTGGAAAGAAGCCACGGAAACACTGAGGTAAGCGGGACTGGTTTTACAATTGATTCTGGCCAGGAAATTATAACTTCTCTGTGATGCATTCATCCACCCTTTGCTTTCAGAAACTCTATTGATTTAATAATATTAATAATAACACCCTTTATTTATCAAGCTCTTTATCAGGTGCTCAAAGAATTTAACAGAGGTGAAAAACGATCAATAACTATGATAAATAGTCCAATTAAAATCGAGCTAATAAGACAACATTTAGCACAAGGACACAACATTAATCACACATTAAAAACAAGTCTGAAAAGTGTCTTGAAGGTGGGGAGGTCAGTGCGGTTTCTGATATGTTGCGCTAGTGAGTACCAGAGGGAGGGGGCATCAATGAAGAAGGCTCTGTTCCCTACATCATTTCTGTTTTTTGAATGTGTAGAAAAAAAGCTCTGCCTTCTGTTAGCCATCCTGTGAACTCTGTAAACATTCTCCCTCATAAAGAGCCGTAGTTGAGTAATGAGGACCATGCCTGTACTTCACACAGCCGGAGCGAGACAGAGTAAGAGGGGGGATGGGAGGGGGAAAGGCAACTCACACTCTATTCTGTATTTCTCCATTTCCTGGACCTCAGCAATGGACTCTCGTAGGTCGTCTGTGAACTTCTTGCGGTCTTGGGGGTTGGGCGCATTAAAGTTGATGAGGACTTTGATGTCAGCACCTGGTATCGCTGATGTAAGTCTGATTCCATTTGGGTAATCTGGGGCAACGGAAGAGAGAGGGAAAGACTTTTATATGAGGGCCATTGATCAAAAGCAAGTTAAAACACAATGGGCGAATCTGTCTGAAGTTTGGAAAGCATAAACAATGTCACAGCCCATTGGTTTGACCTGTAATGGGATGTGTTACCGAGCTGAATCAAAACTGCGATGTAAACACTGGTGGCTCGACACGCGGATAAAAACAGAATAAAAGTAAATGACTACTTACACTGATTGTCAAACAGAATCACTTGCATCCCATACAGAGAGAAGGACTGTCTGAAGCTGTACGTCACTGAGTTCTTCTTTTTCTGGAAAATCTTGGTTACCTGGAATCATGCAAAGAGAATATTTGAAATGCTGTTCTAAAGAGATAGGAGGGAAGATAAAAGAGGAGAGAAGAAGAAAGCAGAGGGCTTATACCACTAGGAGGTCATTGAAGAGGAAGATCTCCCGCTGATGCAGGCCCAGCTTCTGCAGCTTGTTGGGATCTGGCACTTCAAACAGGCGGCAGTAACACACCAGCCGGCGATGGGGCAGTGACAGCACCTAAAGGAGCACAGATACCAGCACTTCAGAGGTCATTATGCCCTCAGTCCACACTATAACAAGGAACAGAAGTCTCCTCTCTCCCTGACTGGAATTGAAATTAAATGTAGCCAACGTAGAGTTTGCTTTTTTCACAGCATTCATATAGAAGGCACATTTTTCATACTGCTCCTTAAGGCTGCATCATTTAATAAATCAGATCATCGATTTTAAGTCTTTAAATAACTTGTTTTGTCCAAAAAACAGTCCAATACCCACAAGCTAAAAATGAATAGTCAAATAAAACGGGCATGTTCCTATGAAAACTATGAATTAACTGGACGTTGTATTAGCTTTCTTAAAAAATTGAAGGTATTAAAATAAGTATTTATATATTTACTGAATTAACCTGGGGCTCAGAACATTTAATACTGTAGTGAAATCTAAGAGCACCTCCAGCAACTTTGGTCATTTCGTTGGATTAATTTAACATAACAAAAACTAAAATATGTATATCCTTCAAACTATCCTTTCAAATATTAAGATCATGGCAAACTGTTGCCATGCCTACTGGGGTGATGTTTCAAGCTGGATAACCTGTTACTACGTATGATTTATTATGTTAGCAATACAAGAGGATCAGGTGTCCTCAAATACAAAAATAGTCTGCATTGAAGCAGGAAGGCGTCTCCTCACGAGTCTATTTTCTGCCGTCCGGACCTTTTGGCATGTATTACTACGCTGACACCGTGAGGAATTACTGAGGAAACAAAATATAGCTCGCTTGAAATCCTTATCCTGTATGCTGTGCTTTTAAAAATAGATTCCAGTAAAAGTGTATGTTTTTTTAAGTCCTAACTTATCGAAATCCAAATGAATAAAAACAATTTAAATGTTTTGTGTGTCATCATTTTAAATCAGGTTTGTTTCACCAGTAGATTTAACTAGTTACATAGATATGAAGTGTAAGAATTGATCCTTTGTTGAACTTAATTTTTACATAGATTATTTTATGCACTGATGTAACCTGTAACTGTTAATCTGAACCTTGAGTCCTTACATACAAGAAAACATGTCTACAAAAATATTTGTTCTAGCTATGCTGTAATAACAAAGTATGTACCGGTTCAAGTGCACATTTAGCGAATATCTCATACCATAACTATCATGATAACTACCAATCTTCATATTATTGGGGGATCAACAGTATATTCTGAGAGGCATGTAGTGGTATGCGCCCAGCCGTGGTGCACTGCTGAGCACAGAATCTGTAAACACTGCAGCTCAATGCCAGCCACAATTTATGATGTTGGCTCTGTCTCTAGGGTGCAGCAATGACAGATGATATGCTGCAGGGGGCAAAAGTCTCTGTAATCTGACTCTTAAACTACCTGTGTGAAGAGCATTAACTGCAATATGCAGGGACAGAGAGAGGAAATGGTGCCCACATGGTAAAATAAGGAAAGAAATGATCAAGTATCGTATGATTTATGGATATTTAGCCTACTTACACATCCTAGGCCGTGGTGGAGGGATCCAATCTAAAAATAGAAAACAAAGGAGATGTTATGTTGGGATTATTAACACTGTTGCTTCTGATAACCTTAAAACTGTAACTTTTCTTGCTTAATAATGAGCCCATATGGGGACTTGCCCCTGCAGGAAGTGCACATATAGCATATTAAAGTGGTGATGAAGATGCACCTCTTGGGTGGTGTATAAAGGGTGGCGATCTTTCTCTGCTGCCAGGCTCCAGGGAGTCTGTAATGATGTTGGAATGAAAACAGAACCTCCCTGAGCAGCCCACTCTAGTGGACCTGATTAGTATTGAGAGGCACTCCAATGTGGTTTAAATGTTTAAAGGTGGGGTATGTCATTTTGGAGAAACCAGCTCGAGTGCACTAGAATTTGAAAATACACAACCGGAACAAATCTGCCACTTCCTTACAGAGCCCTTCCTCCAACACACACAAACGCACACATGGCCAATGAGGGCATGAGATAAGTTTGTGCACAGATGGAAAGCTGACAGGCAGGTAGGCCATCAAGTTATTTTAGCCGGATGATTGGTCGTGCTTTTTACAGCGCTATGGCTTCCACAGATTAATTTTTTTAATGTATTTATTGTCAAAGCACTTAAGATATTCATTGCTATCAGGATTTTAAGAGCATTCCATGGAATATAACAAAAAGTGTTTCTGAAATAAATGACATACCCCACCTTTAAGTGTTTTACAGAGAGTCCTCCAGAGCTTTTAATTCAGCAGCTAAATAGTGACGTGGGATCATTTCTCAATGTGTGCAATTATTACTGGCAGAGCAAAAAGAGATTTCACCACGATGGAAACTGACTGCAACAAAGTCCTCTGTGCAAGACAAGCCTCTTCCTGAAGCTGCAGAGGTTAATCACACGTTTGACCTTCACGCATGAATGAGACATCATTGCCCGCAGAATAATTCAGAAATGCTGCTACATTTTGATAATACAGTCAGAACTACATTTGATAATATCTCTGGTTGAATATATTTATACATAAAATAAACCCAATAATGATTTTATGGATTATTTTTATATTTGTCGCCAAATTACCCACTTCTTCTCCTAAGAACTATAATGTGCTGCGGTGGCAGAAAGCGCTCATCTGTCTGCAGACTGCAGCACTGGGTGACATCTCTCAAGGGCTTCGTGTGTTCAAATCACGAGCGTGAAGGTCTAAGCCCAGACATATGACTCACACAACAATACCCAAAGGTACAACATGTTTTCTAAATCTCCTTGTTCCTCGTATGACTTTAGCTCTGTACATTTAGGAGTCAGTAAATAAGGACAAAATGTGACTTTTGCTCATTGGAAGTCATTTATGGCTGATACAACTTAGTGAGTACTGACATAAGAATAGTCTACACATATTGTAGGCCAAAGATGCCACACAGAATATTTTCATCACTTGAAAATGATAATATTGTCTATTGAACTTGGTTGGGTAGATAATGAAGTACTTACTGGTTTCTTTCCCACTATGAGCTTCTCCACCTTCTGCACCTGCGAGACGTGGTCTTCGTTGGTCTTGAGCTCTCGCTTACGGATCCTCTCATAGATGCCGACCAGAGTCTCCCTGGGGATATCCTCTCCATCATCCACACCTGGCACACAGATAAAGAAAGTAAGGATAGGAAATATCTCAAATAGTCCATGTCTAAGCTTGTATTGTTCAAGAAGCACATTTGAAAATATCAGTATATATATTTAGCTCACAAATAGTGTACTTTTGTGTTATCATATCAACCCTTGGTTTTTACAACCTCTTAAATTCTTGATGAAGTCCTCCATCTTCATCTTCCTCTCGGGCTTGACATTGGGGCTGTACATGTCAGTGTTGAGGAGGATGATGGCAAAAGCGAGGATGAAGATGGTGTCAGGGTTCCTGAACTGTCGCACCACAGTGGGGTTACAGATGCAGTAGCGCTGGCTAAAGAAAACGAGACAGGAGAACATTTGAACTCATTTCGACATTACAAACAAACTGAGATTACAAAACATACACACTGTTGGGCTCATAGTGAGGAAATATGTTCCCCACGGCTTGAAGAAAACAGAAGTGATGGGAGTGCTAGTTGTCTTTATGTACCAACAGCTGTGAGGAAACCCAGCTGCAATGACTTCTGAAAAAGAACTTATAGTATTAGGATCACGCTGTGTGTTTCAGACACAGCCATGTTGTATTTTATGGATGTGTGAGTATGAAAAGGGCAAGAGTGTTATATCTCCTGCCTTTTCATTGTCACATGATCCCGCTGTGTTTGAACACTGTGTGTCAGTGTGTGATCTAACCTGAAGGCTTCGATGAGCCGCTCCACCTTCTGGGCCTCACCCTGAACACGGATGTGGTTCTGAAATTTCCTGAGAGCCTCGTCCAGCTCCATGCTCTGGAAGTCCATTTCATCCACCACACAGCTGGCACATTAGAGGACAGAAGGCAGAAATATTACTATAAACAAATGATTTATATTTTACAGGGTTTTGTTTGAGTGTGCATGTGGAAAAAAGATCCTGGATTGCATTACATTTACACAAATCTTCTTCTAACACATGTTCATTTTCCTTTGCTCACGCCATACATATACATAATACTCACTCCAAAACATCTCTGTTGAACTGTTTCTGTCGATTTCCGAGAAATTCTCCAATCATCTGCCTGCTGAGCCCCTTCCTCTGCAGCAGGAAGTGAGCCACACCAACCGGTGTGTCGGGGATAAACCCCCTCTCAGTCAAGTACTGGATGCCCTTTTCTGGCTTCCTGATAAATAAAAATATCATATATCATACATTTAGGAGCAGATAAACAAAACTTGAGTGAAGAGTCTGCTCATTTTGTAATATTAGTTTGGAGAAAATCCTTGTACTCTTAAGACATTTGATATTCTCACTACAAAGTTATATCATATTAAAAGAATCTCAAAGAAATGTTGTTACACTATATTCATATACTACAATAAAAAGATATTGTCTTATTTATTGTTTTCCTTCAAACATCTCTCTAAATATCTTTATATTCGATTTAATACAAATGATTACAGCTTAAAGAGCAACACAAAGAGAAGGAATTCTTTTCCAAGAGGCTTTTCTAACATCATCTCTATTTGCTACGCCCTTCATCACGGTAATCCCTGGTCAAGCGCCCGCTCCATCAGAGCTGAGTACCTACTTGTTGAAGAGATTCAAGCCGATGCGGTAGTGTCTCTTTCGAATAACATCATTACTGAAGATGGGCGAGTCCCAGCTGTTGCGAGTCTCTTTGTGATACGTCTGCTTGCTGAGCGTCTGCTCTCGTAGGCTGTCTCTCGACGACGACTCGGAGCTGCAGTTGATGGTGTCGTTAGAGTTGGATGTGCTATTGATGCTGTCGTTATCCCCATCGGAGAAGTCGGATTCAGACTTGCTCTGCCTGTTGGCTGAGCCGTTTATAGCTAAGTGTCCTTCCAGCTGACGGTGGCGATGGCGCAGCGGTGGGTCTTCATCACGGGAGGAAGCTCGTGGCGGGGGCCCGTGGGAAATATGTTTGGGGCTCGCCTGGGAGGACGTCACGATGTGCCCGTGCGGCTCGTACACAGGCGGCCGTTTGACAGATCCACGGTCAGACCGGTCACTGAGCTCCGCTGAGCTGTCACTAGGAGGTTCAATGGTCAACAAAGGAAGATGGTCCATTCTGAGGCGCTGCTCTTGGCACTCTAGAGAAGGAGTGCTGCGGCAGCTCGTGTCTGTGTCACGACCCTCATCTTTGGGGTCAATAGGCCAGTATTCCTGTGAGGAATTGACTGACCTCAACCGCAAGTCTGATTCTGTGCTGGAGGGTTGGTCCCCCGACCTCGACCGAGCCATAGAAGGATTCATGTCCTCCTCATCGATGAACAGAGTGACATCATTATAGGATGCCAATGTTTCATCATGCATTCGTCCAGCTGCCCTGCGGTGGGACTTCCCCTGATAGGGCCCTTCCCTCTCTGCCTTAGAGCAGCCCATGGCCTCTGGGTCGGGACCCTCGTCGCCCTGAAGGCTGCGACAGTTTAGAGCATCATCAATCGACTCGGCCAGAGATTTGACCTGCCGGGAAAAGGCGTCCTCCAGCTCCGTGATGGCATCTGTCAGGTCACCCTGTGGGGTTGGGTGAGGCGCCATGTTGGCCTGCTGGTGTACCTCTATATCTCCGCGTTCAGACTGCACCATGGACAGTGGGGCGCCATCCTCCGTCATGGAAACCTGCCTTCCTTCAAAGTAGGAGCTGTGCACTTTCTCAGGACCCTCAAACGAGAGCTGCATCCTCATGTTGGAGAGAACGATGCGTCTGGACATGCGGTTCTCAGACATAGAGCTCCTGAGACGTTCAAAGTTCTTGTTCATCTGATACTGGCGGAAGGCTGTCTGGATGGTGCGGGCCGCATGCCGAGTTATGAATCGTCCACCATATTTACGCTCCAGCATCTCCACCTACAGAAAGAGAGTAAATTAGCTGTCAAACTGGGCCACCTGTTGAATATTTAATTTACCTTTTCTAACCACATATACAAATATCCTCCTGAAGGTCACTGATAATTAGCATTCCTGCTTTATTTCCACCAAAAACAATCTCACACAGCTGTTTTTTTTTAAATTCTTGAATAGTAATTGGTCATGGACCTTTGAATAATCCCCAAGCAAACTATTAAACCAGGCTACTTTGGAGTACCTGTTTATCCTGGAGGTCAGCAGAGAGCTCATAGCTTTCAGAGAGCGAGCGGGAACGCTTGATGGCCTCCTCCTCAGCCTGCTTACGGATGATGGACTGCGAATGCTGGAGTTTGGCTCGACGGGGTCTTTGAGGGCCAGGCTGGACACCGTGGCTGTAAAGCGGGCTGTCAAATCGGTCGGGGCTGATGGCTGAGCCGTGAGTCACCGGGCCCTGGCCATAGCTGGCTCCACCATCCAGGGAATGGCCACTCTCATTGGGCCGTCCATCCCCTTCCACACTGCAATAAGAGAGCAAAGAGATGGTTCGAGATTTTAACTTCTTGTAAGAAATATAAGATAATTAGAATGTATCTTTTGAGTTAGAATTGAAGAAGCATTATCAGGTTAAGTGCATCCGTCTTCCCAAATCATCTTTTAAAATGTCAGAACAAAAGTAGTTTAACTTCCAAGGATTTATGGCTTAAGTTTTAAAGGTCCCATGTCATGGTTTTCCGGTTATTACCCGTCCCCTTGTGTGTAACGGTCTGCAGAGTCACAAACCCTCAAAGTAAACACTGTAGCGAGTAAAGCTCAAACACAGAAAAGACCTGTCTGTGCTGCCCCAGAACGCCTCGTTGGAGATTTTTCCTTTTCTTCTTGGGTACAGTGACGTATTGGGTATAGTGACGTTACGTGCGCGGAGCCGTTACGTTTGGACCAGCCGGCGGGACGCGGGGAGGCTGCGGGTCTGTGTATGAGTGTGTGTGTGTGTGCACACACAGACTCACAGCCAGGCTGCGGGTGTGTGTGCTCGGGCTGGGTTCTGGCTGGGTTTCGCTGTGTCTCGCTGTCTCGCAGACCCCACACAGCAGCCAGGAAACAACACCAGTAATCCAGCTCACACTGTCCGCTCCTCGCAGCAGCGAGCCCTGCAACGTCCCGCCAACACGGCACCAAGACCCCATGCAACATTCTCATATTTTTGTCATTGCTGGTTTCATCTTCTGGTTGCTAACAAACATTGGAACACAAACACACATCAGAGCACAGTGGGCTCATAGGGGGGGGGGGGGCGTTTAGAACAGAGAGTGAATACACATACTATACAGAGATGCTGTATGAGAAACCGATGTGAGTTTGGAAAATTGAACAATGTTAATCTATTCTAGTACACATCAACAATGGAATTATGATCAGTAGAAATGGCCATGACATGGGACCTTCAATAAAAGAAAGTCTTAAAATCAGTATTCCAGTCTCCGTTATGGAATAAACACAAATGGAAACACAGAAGTGAACTGAAGAGTATGTGTAAAAGACTGTTGATTCTACAACTTTATGATAACAATAAAACCCACAGTTCACTCAGCTGTAACCTTCCCTAATGCTGATACACAACTCTGCAAAAAGTACTTTGGAAAATGTGTAACCTGCCATAGGTCTGCCTGTGCTTCAATCATAAATGAAAATGCCACGTAAACAATCTCCTAACAGTCATTCGTTGTCCTTGTCGGATTACCTCTTACCCAAACAATATGAAAAAAAGAAGGAGGATACTCACTCACTCTTACATTCGGCCAAACTAAAAGAGGACTTGCGAAAAGACCGTCTATTTTCTATAAATTGCCAACTCTTCCTCCATATCTTGTCCACCATTCTTTCAGTCAAGTGAAGTCCAGAGTACACAGGCTCCTCCAGGAAACTAAAGCTTATCCCACCTGAAGAGCCAATCAGTGACCAACAAGAGTTACATCATGTTTGCTGCAGCGACAGCACACTGTTCCAATATGAGTTACAAAGTCCAGATTAGAGTAGAGTGGCAGAGCAAATACAACCTTAGCTGTCCCTTCGAAAATGTGGTCGTATTTGATGTCCATCTGCTCAATAACTAACATTACAGTAAGTAACATTTCTTCTCCTCCGAGGGACAGTGAATTGACTGTGCGCTGGCAGTCTAATGTGTTTGAACTGTGACTCGACACACCCATGCTGTGTACACAATCCACTTCCTTCATTAGACAGCCTCAAATCAACATTAAGCAACAAAAGCCTGCCAGCATACATCAACCAAAGGGAAAATGGGGAAGTCAATATGGTCAAAAGTTCAAACAGCAGATGTATTTGTGAATACTTTTTGTGAATTCATTAATAACGTTTGACTGAAACCACATTTACTGATTTGTATCCCAGGGACAGCAAACCAACAAAATGGTTGCAAAAGACGGTCATTCATAGTTCACAATAACCTGTGATTACTAAAAGTCTCAGAGAAATAGCAGATTCAGTCATGTTGCCTGCCTGAGCCTGCATCTACAAATACTTATTATTTTTGTAATCTAATTGGAATCTAATTCACAACCACAACTTGTCCTTTTCTGATCATTGTCAGAGAGAAAGTGTAACAGACTACAAGGTAAATATAAATATAAATCTTACTGTAAGTGAAAACACTTTGCTAACAAGAAGAAAGGCACTTCTGCTTTTCCACCAAATATTTGATTGTGAAATATTAAAACATGTTGTCCTGCTGCAGCGGTCAAACTACCACATACTTGTCTATGGTATAATTCAGAAAATATTTAGTCTTATTACCACAGGTTAGATGGTGTTTGGATGGAACTGGAAATATTATCATGTCCTTAAATTGCACGTGTGTTCACTTTCACCGAATGCTGCAGCAGATTGAGTTCTGTAAATATTCCTCCTGACCCATCTAGGGTCATCCAAGGCCACCGTGACGCAGGGAAACTTCACGGGGAATAAATGCTAACTGACTCTCTCGGGGCAATAGGTACACACTATGTTGAAGCGTTAGCCAGCACGCAGCACCAGGGCTAAAAAAAGAACTTCCTGATCCTGCTGGACCAACAGAAAACACTTGCACTGCACATTGAAAATCTGATTTGATTTCATAATCGCCATTGGGATGAATCTCCCCATCCATCTGTCGTGACAACTGGTGAGGCATTCATCCCTGGAGTTTAAAGTGACACCCTCCGTGCTGTCACAGCAACAGCACAGCCACTGGTGATTTGTTGTTTTTATTAAGTTTGATTACTGACCTGGATAAAGTGATGATGAAAATACTTTTTGGGTACAGCAGGACATTGTTATTTATATAAAGAAAAGCCTGCATGACTTGAAAAATTGTAAATTATATATATCTTTTCTACTTAGGGGGGCACATTTATGAAACCAAGGTACAAATATAAAATATGTTCACTGGAGCTCAAGTCAAAACAATATGAAACACATTTATGTGGCAAATGGATTGTAATCAGGTGAATTAATCCAATATTTTGATTTAGGATACCTGTAGAAATAAACACTTTCAGCCTTAGCTGCACTTTGTGTTTGGTGCTAATTAGCAAACGTTAGCATGCTAGCATACTAAACGAAGATGATAAACATTATAACAGATTAACATCAGCATGTTAGCATTGTTATGAGAATGCTGCTGTGTCCTTTTTTAGCTGCAAGCATGGCTGTGGACTCTTAGTTGCATTATGTGTTGTTCTTTTCTTCTGTGCTATTTTGTTAGGAGTAATTGCCTTTCTATTGTTTTGACTAATTGTGAAAGTATTGAACAGAAATACATTTTTCAATTATGTTTAATGACAATGTTGGGATGTGAATTAATTATACGTTAAATAACTGAAAATACAATAAACTATAAGATGCTTTTAAGAGCTACTACGCTACCCATCTGGGGTTTGCTATCTCACTCTGTAACCTCTAAAAACACTCAAGGAACAAAGACAAATCTATAACTGTAGTTCGGGCTTTGCCTTTCCCCAATGGGGCCAGCATCTTTGCTTCCATTTTGTTCTTTCTGCTCTACTTTTTACAGACTGAGCGTGTGTGTGATTGTGGGTGTACATAGGAAAGAGAGTGGGAATAAGTGCTGCAGTACTTTCTGCTCTGAGGTCATTGAATGCTCCACAGAGCGAGGTCAGTCGCTCATGATGGCGGGAAAAAGGGAAAGGAGAGAGAGCAGCATTTTAAAAGCTGATGTTTAAAGATGTAACTGATGTTGAAGTAAAAGAGGGACTGATTTATAGCAAAGCAGGAAGTTGCCTGACATTATTCCAGAGAAGTGACTCCACATGGTCTCGCTTTGTTACGGTTTATATTAACATGTCGTATTCATAATGTATGAGGATGGTAGAACCATTGTGGAAGGATGCAGCAATGATGGTTCTCCAAGGACTACTTCCTGTTAGTCACTGTACCCTCATTGAAATATGATCCCACAACAAAAGCAACGACTGCTCGACAGTGTCTGAAGCTCAGTCTGGCTCTTTATCCAGCAGGAGCCCTCGTTAAGTCTGATGTCGGCATGGATAAGCATGTCAGCTCAGCTGGCAGTGATTTTCAGCCATGGGATCCAGGGATTTGGGGGGTGAATTGAGGGGGGTCGACCATCTCTCTCTCTCTTCCTTCCCTCTCAACACATCATGAACAAACAGGCCCAGGCCCCTGCATGGCCTCAACCCGTTCCATCAGTCGGACCTGAGGGAGAAACATTCCTCCATCCCGGAAGAGAGGAGTCACATCTACAGGAGTTCTGGGAATAGAAGAAAGCTAATGAAGTGCAGGCTGGGGCTACGGAGGAAGAGAGGGCTGCAGTGTGGAACTAACAAAACTCCCAAACAAGTCACCAGGAAGACGGAGAAATCTACAAACGGCTTTGTGCTCGCATGTTTTTTCAATCAACTTCTGATTGGTGTTTGACAGGCTCTTTACGGTATAAGAAGGCATAATTGAATTGAGAACCCACAAGCCATTGAAATGAGCATTGTGCTATATATTCATAGATACATTCTTTCCACATGCAAAGGGTTTTGCAGCACAACAGTAATCTAAGTACCCAACTACTTAGATATGCCTTTGTTTCATTTCTTATTTATTTCTACTTTCTGGTGTTTTTAATATTCTTTAGACTGTATCCTTTTGTTAATGATATTGTGGCACACATGTGAAGCATCACAATAAATAAGTGATCACAATCTAACTTTTTTCCACAAATACAGATCACATGGTTTCCTAAAGGCTGAGCATGTTGGGGAAAAAATACCCCAACAAGCTTTAGTTACCTCATATAATTAAAAAGTAATGTTGCGGGACATACATATTATACCACCCTGTATTGGCAATATTCAATATCAATATCATCATGGTCGCTTAGGAAGTCTGATCTGCCTGCTGAGGCTTATTTTTGCTGCAAACTGCAAAAGGTGATGGAAATCTGATCCCTTCACAGCAGGGTTAAAATAAAACATGTGTAATAACGCTAATGCAACAATGTAAATGCATTATCAGGTTTCATGCCTTTAAGTGACAAATCTGTTTTGATGCATGTATGTAAACATTCAGGGAACTGACCCTTGTAATTAAACGTGTTACACTACTCCAGTTGCACAGAGGACCTGTGGCCCGAACACAACAAAAGCAGATGTTTTCCCTCCGTCTCTTCACAAGCAGCTCAGAGAGCTCATAAATACAGATGCACGCACCAGACCTCACAACAGTGTAGAGATAGGAAATAGATTTTGCAGGTAAAGCGGTTAAGAGACCATGCAGTAACATGTTAATGAAGTTCAGAATAAAAAGTGAAGCTGCCAATAAACACTGTAATATCAGTGTCATTTGAGCACCAATCACCACACTAATGGATGATTTTGTGACGATTATAACTAGACGACGAGGAGCAGGTTGGGTATTTTTATTACCACACAGCTGCAAACTTGTAAACTGCGCTGGCCAGCAGACTGACAGTTTCACTCTTGAGAGTTTGCAGCCAACGGTATACAGTCAATTGGAGCCTCATAACACTCGTGGCTGATAACTACTGTACGTTTTATACTACAGTTTGAGAGATTTAAGACCTTGGCTGTACAAATCAACTGTCATATCGAGTCCAGAAGCCACCAGTCTTGTATAAACTTGAATGTATCATGTACAGTTGATTACTGAATGGATTTCCTCTGCACTAATTAAAACTTCTCTCTGGCTTTTACACTTTAAAAAGCAAAGTAATGCCCGAGCACAAAGGTATTAAGCGGTTATCTTTGACAACTGAACTCACAACATATTGAGAAGAATTAGCTTTGGTAACAATGTGATGTGAAAGAGATTTTTCAACATAAAGCCTGCTGATTATTGATTGGTACGAGCACAGACGGGGCCAATTACAACAACATACTCCGTTCCAAGTGTGAAGAGTGGTTTGTTGATGCCATCTTCGTACATGCTGGTTGAAGCAATCAGAAATCAATACTATTCCCTCGATATCTGCCGGGCCTCATTCTGTCTGAATCGAGGCCTCCCTCCTGTCAAGACTCATACAACAACAACACTGCCACTGTCATTATCAGCCTGTAATGAATAATTAAACTAACACTACACTCAGCACCTGCCCTTGAAGAACCAGCAATGAAAAAGCACACAGTCACAGCCAGCGAGCGGGAGGGCCACGACACACCACAGGAATGCCCTTCAGTCGAGCAGAGGGGGGGGGGGGGGTGTTTGATCCAACTCACTGATGAATTCTGTACGGAAAGACTAAACACCAGCACACTCATTCAGTGACTCAGAGGTGACAGGATCTGTTTTCCACTTTGAGTGAGTCAAAATTGAAATGGCAGACCCCGCATTAAAATTCATGATCTTCGTGACTTAGCGTGAAGCTTCACATTACTCCTTTCATCTTATAAGAGTGGATTATGTGAATGCACAAAAGGAGCAGGTTAATGCAACATGTTATCTGAGCTTTTTCGCAAAATACACAGTCACACGCTGTCTCGCCGCTGTTTAATAAACAAAGCTTTATGAGCTCTAGCAGCTTGGTGTAACCTCAACCAATGACACACACACACACACACACACACACACACACACACACACACACACACACACACACACACACACACACACACACACACACACACACACACACACACACACACACACACACACACACACACACACACACACACACACACACACACACACACACACACACACACACACACACACACACACACCACTTCAGGGGACATTACATTGACTTACATGCATTTCCTAGAGACTTTCCCTCACCTTAACCATAACCAACACATGCCTAACCCTAACCCTTACCCTAACCCTAAACCTAACCAAGTCTTCACCCTAAAATGAATGATTCCCCTCATGGGGACCTCCAATTTGTCCCCATAATGGAAGCGAGTCCCCACACGTGACTGTGTAAACAGATTTAGGTCCCCACAAGTATAGTAATGCCACACACACACACACACACACACACACACACACACACACACACACACACACACACACACACACACACACACACACACACACACACACACACACACACACACACACACACACACACACACACACACACACACACACACACACACACACACACACACACACACACACACACACACACACACACACACACACACACACACACACAACAACAAACAACATACGCACATTTTTGTTCAGTCCCCCATTACTCTTACCAGCCATTCAGCTCCAGTTCCATCAGCGACTGGTTCTTCTCTGAGTTACACTGCAGACACCACATGCTGGCCGGCACTCACAAAACGATGTAATCCAAACATTAACAGTCCCCCTCACCAGTTCCCATTACTGACTAAAAGGTTTCTCCTCTAACAGACAGATACATTTCAATACTGCCATCTGCTATAGCTTGTAGCTGCCTACTTCTTGCAGACGTTCCCATTTCTCTGCCTTGGGAAAGCAGCTCCTTATGGATGGTAGGCGTACATGGTCAGTGCTAAGTGGCAGTCTGTAATCTGTGACAGGCAAACGGAGCTCCTTCTTTTTCTCTTTCTTTCTCTCTGTCCTGTGTGTGCCGGGCTGGTAGGAGTATAACGGGGGCGGAGGCTGGGAGACGGGAGTGTGGGTTTTTGCCAGGCCCTGAGCAGTATGGAAGGGGGCGGGATGCAGGGAAGGGGGTGTGTGAGCGTGCTTGCTCTGTAGCTGGGTAGAAAAAAGAAAGAGGGATGAGATACCTCCTGCACAAGACTAGCCATGCATGGGGAGGCTGCACAAATTACACTTTAGCAAGACGTGAGGAATATGAAATCTTGTTTTTTTTCAGGCATGTTATCAGAGAATGTGAAACCATGAAAAAGGAGACAGCGAGGGTTGGGAATGAGAGATTAAGCGAGGCGCAAAAAGCACAAAGAGTAAGCATGGTGGGAATGAGTGACAGCTTGATCCAGTTGGAGAAGCTGGTAAAAGAACAAAGTATGAGGAGGCGTGGCATGAAGGCTGAAGATAGTGACAGGAGTTGGGAGTTTTTGAATGTCAGAGGTACATTTTGTTACCCTTTTTTTGCATGAAAAAGGACTTGGTGGGCAGAGATGGCCAATACAAGAGAGCACCTCTATTAATAGATGCTTTCAGGGTTGAGATGTGACTGTTACGACGTGCACTAAGAAAAGCACAAGAGAGGATTCTGCGTCTCTCTGCTGCAGAACATCACACAAGAGTCGAAGTTCTCTACTTTTAAATGAGCATGTTTAATTGAATGAACGTCACACTGATAAAATACCACCCATCGTGCACCATCATTTCAAAGCTGGCAGGGACTTCCGTCCAGCTTCAGGCTCGCAGCAGATCCAAACAGACTGTGCCTCCTCTCTGGACTTCAGTGTTGTTGAGACAGGCCAGTGACTAATCACCCCTCTGAGAGGAGGGGGTTGGGGTAAACTGCCCCCAAGTCAGAGGTATTTTCTACCTAATGACAACAGGCACAGGAAACAGTGGAGAATGGCTCCCACATGGAGCCAGTTTACAGGGACACCAATCATACACACACACACACACACACACACACTCTGTCTGCATCCCTAAAATGATCACCTTCTCTGGATTGTTTTCATCTGAGACTTCAAATGAAAGAAGGAGAGACAAAGCCGAGCCAAGAGGAAAAAGTGTGCTTTTCTTAACATGTGTTATGGATCACAGCCGGTATTTATGCACAGACTTATTTGCAATGTGTGACTCAGGCAGGATGATTATGTGCAGAAAGGCAGACACACAGTAACGGCCAACTGATCTATTTCAGTTTGAGACCTTGGCCCTGTACTCTGGTGACTACAGCTGCTACGGCCTTGTGGCGCTGCAGGTACTCCACTCAACTTACAGATCTCCCCTATCACGCAATCTTATAACGCTTACCGAAATAAATTTGTTCCGAAGTGCCAGTAAACAAAAAAGATTGAGCAAAACCAATCTAAGGTGCTTTTTTAATAAAGCTGTAATGCACATTATTCAATCATTTCCCATTGTGTACCTCCCAAGAGACGCAGATGGGGGTAGCTATTTAGATCATAAAATGTGATCATGATCTTAGATATTAGCCCCGGTGAAGGCTTTATTTTGTTGGCGGACCACAGGGAGTGGCTAACTAGACTTTATTTGTTTGGTAATGAGATATGAAGTAATATCATGGTCTCATTTTGAATGCAGGCATGTGCTGTTATAGGCCCCCAGCCTGTCGTGATTGTTTCAGCATGAGGCTCAAGGGCAGCATCAGTTTAAGCATTGAGGAGAGATTAGCTGAAATTATCTAATTAGATGAATTCCAGGTAAAGCTGAGCTGTAAAAGTGTACACAAACTTCAGGAGGCTGTGTAATTCTCTCTGCCTCCTCTACTCTTACGGTCCTGTCTAGTCGTCTAGGCTCACTCCATCTCCTGAATCCTGGCTGCACGGCTCTGCCCTGCATGATGTCATTGTGAATTCCAAGCAGAGGCCCACTCTCCACTCATAAAACGCCATTTCTTCAACTTAATACATATGGTCTCTCTGCATTTCAGCTCTTTCTCTATCACCCCTCCCCTCCAGTTGCACTGCCCTCCCTTCCTTTCCTCTTCCTTCTTGTTTTAGTGTTAGGAAAATTAGATACATTACACATGGGACAAGGCCAAAGAGGCATCCGCAGGTCAGCTTTACAAAAATGCCTTTATCTGGTGCCTTCCCACAGATGTAGTACCTGAGTATTATCAGGAAAACTGAATGCAAGTTCCCTTTGCAGAGAGACTGAGAAAAGACAGCAGAGGAAAAGAAAGGGGAAAGTGATAGCTTCCTGGAAACTTGGTCACAAGACTTTGGCGCTACGTGCTCTGCCTACATGACATCATGGACCGTTCCTCATTATCTGCTTCTGCTGGATTCTGAGTGAGTGAGACCTGCGCTAAGAAACGGAAAATAAAAAAATGAAAACTGGGCCCTTGCCTGGTCTGGAAACAATTACCAGCTGATGTCATAGTTTGATACAACAGCATACTTAATGAGAAGTAGTGGTGCGGGATAGCTTTGTGAACACAGAGGACTTTCTTTTGGAGGAAAAAAGAAACAAAAAAGAAAGACATTTTGTCTATGAATTCTCAAAAACAAAGATTTCTTTTGCACAAGAGAGAACTGGCAGCAGATGTATAAATAGAGCTGAAAGGAGAGTAATTAAAGGATATGCTGCCTCTGCTCATCACATCCTGGCAGCAAAGACGGAGCAGATGTGTTGCCCGTGGGATCCTGTGGGAATGATCAAAGATCATCAGTGGCAAGCGATGTCTGAGAGGCTTTTCTCTTTTCTTCTGTTCATACATCACTTCCAATCGAGATAGAAACAATCTGTTCATTCAAAGACATGGAAACTGGAGGCTGAACTGCAGGAGATGACTTCTGAGATTAGTTGTGTGTCATCAAAACATTATTTCGAAGGAACTAAATGTTGTTTTGCCCAAGTTCTAACAGCCTAAATATTTGCTTTTCCCTCCACTAGGACTGGCTATGATGTCAGGAGGACTGAAGGTTTATTCACTTATTCTTCAATTGAATAGTTTGAACCTTTTGGGGATATAGAGTTACTTGCGTTTATGTCGAGATTTAGAAAAGAAGATTGTAGAAAAGTGACTTTCACGTCTGTAATGGCCATGAAGTCACTCTCCCAATTTTTTTGTATAGATTTATAAATCTATGAGCATTGCATCTGTATCAAAACCCCAGGTAATATTTTTGCATTAGTATAAAAACAAACCCCAGCTCTACCAACAGCCACTACTAAAATAGCAGCCGTGCAGCTCACACAAAGAAAGAAGGATCCAAGTTTGGTCCTCTGTCTTTTTTTGGGTGGAGCCTTTTCTCATTATCTCAGTGTTTGCGTGGGTTTCCTCTCACATTCCAAAGACATATGAAAGTCAGGTGGGGTGGAGACTCTTAATTGCCCAAAAACTGTACTCCTTTCTGTAAACACATACATGAAACCATGGAAAATACAGGACTGCATATTTTTTCTCTCTCTCTCTCTCTCTCTCTCTCTCTCTGGTTGTGTATTGTGCACTGTTACCATTATTAGAAGCAGGCCCCGTTTGTCCATTTACAATGTTTTCCTTTCAGTTCACTCCATTACCAGATACCATATTTCTCTGAAGCTCTTCATCGTAGCCCCACCCCAGCACAGAAACACACTACAGCACTATTCCCCCGTGCTAAAAATAGACCCATGTGAGGCGACACACTCTGGTAAACACTCACAGCGAGGGAGAGGAACAATGCTGCGAAGAACAAGAAGAAGAATGCACATTATCACTAGAGATTGGCCACTGAATACCCGGCTGATTTAATCTCATTATCTGTTCCTCTGAGGAATATCGATGTGCAGCGCTTTTCAAAGACACTGTAACATTTTGAGGTCAGATGGAAAACAGTGCAAGACTTAGACTAGTGTCTCCTGTGGTTAGTGCTAAGAGCAGCCCTCACTGTAAATGTGACAAAAAGCCGCAGCGGGTATAAATACCCAAGGTAGTCATGATGGATACAGGAGCGTTATACCGCAGACAAGAGCGACAAAACAGGCCCGACATGATGAGATCCTTTCCACAGTGGGCTCTCAAGGGGGACAGTGCCACCCATTGGTTTGAGACGATACTACACGCTTGATGTGCACTAGGCCTGAGGGCAGACATGTGGCAGGGATGTAATTCAAGAGTACTGAGGTCAGACGTGTTTTTCATGGTTCCAATCGGGAGGGTGGCTGGGTTATTCAAAAGCACCAGGATGTAATAAGACCAGCTTTTTCTGGATGGCAGTTGTTGGGTGGGGACATCTGGAGGTTGGTGCAATAATCTATTTAAGGCAGTGACAGACTCACACCTGTCTCAAGTCACACAGAGGAAGTCCTGTGGTCCACATGCACTATGTGTTGGGTAAATGTGGCACAGCAAAGACGGTCACTAGACTATTTTCCTCATTATAGAAAATAGCACATTTTATTTGATTTAATTGTAATGCCAACTATATATAATGATGTAAGAATGCAAATATGTGCATTGTTCCCACTTGGACGTTTTGCACTCATCACTAAATCACTGAGCACATAAAGTACATCTGCACATTATAAAATACAAAAATTAAGATGTCTCCGTCAACTCTACATCATTTTAAAACCCCACATATTCCCATAGCGCCTACATTCCTCCATGTGCAATAGCACAGGGTGGCAAATCAATCATCGAACACCATCCCAATTTGTACAACATGAGCCAAACACTGTAAATATCAGGTCTCTCTGCAGGACTGATTCCAGGACTGATTTCCAAGAACCATCCGTCAGCCTAATCCCTGATAATAAAAAAGACATCTCTCACTTGATATATACCAGACATGTTCCTAAAATCATTATTTGTGTGTGTGTGTTTGTGTATTTTGCCCGTGCATGTGTGTGCGTTTTTGTTTGTTCGCTTGCCAATGCAATCAATTTAAAGCCATGAGCTGAATGACATTATTGAAGTGGGTAAATTGACAGGAGGTGCCAACAACAATAAATGCTTCTTCAATCAGATTCCATTCATTGCCAACTGCACCAGTGATCAGATAAACAGCTGATGAACTTGAAGAATATGTTGTGTTGCTCAATCATTCAAATCACTCACAAGGCTTCATTAGCTGTCAGGCGTGAAATAGTGTTGTGGTTCAGAGCTGATTGTGGTATAAATAAGTTTCTAGGAGGCAAACAGACATGATTAGTGCACGGAAAGTTTTGAACTGATGACTTACTTTAATAAGAGATTCAACATCAGCTATATTGATTCATAGAATACAACCACAACCTGCTACATAATATGCCCACACGGATAGAGGATTAACGTTGAAGAAAAACAGATGAAGGGAGGAAACACGGATCAAAACCTCTGCATTCCGATAAAAGTCAGACTGTGATGGCTTACATTCCGCTACCACTCGCAGCTGTATAATCACTTTAGCAGAGTGTGTCTCGCTTTGCTTTTCCTCGGCCCTGGACTGTGCCTCTGTGGCATCACGGCAGAAACACTGCGGCTATTGAGCCTCGAGGAGCAGCTCCCGGCTCGGCCATCTTCATTGGCACGGCCCATTGTTTGTGTTGGCAGCGTGTATAAAGGCAGCCTTTCTCAAGCCTGTTCCATCACGCCTTCCCAGTCTCCGATTAGGGAGAACACAGTGGCTGAACAACAGGGGTTACCGTGTAGTGATGGCCATGACATGTGTCGATATGTCAGGCTGCTGAACAATATTTATCTTCTTGTTAAGTCATTATTCCGAGCCTAATAAAGGATGTTTCCGGTTCTGCTCCACTTTGAAGTGCAAGTACAAAACGTTTTTCATTTTTAATGGCCCTCATTAGGCTGACAGTGATAGAATCATTCAGGAAGCATAATGTTATTTTAGCAGAAAGTGCCCAAAAATATGACGACCGAATACAGATGTGGTGAATGCAGCTATGAGGATAATGATCCGGTGTGCAAATGCTGCTAAGTCACCTGAAGATATGATATTCACATCATAAATTGCAACACAAGAGATGCCACAGAGAAACCATTACTGTAGAGATAAACCTGATGTAGTTTGGGTTTAGTCTGATTTAAGTCATTTAAATCAACTTTAACATAGACTACAAAGGTTAAACAGCAAACCTATTTCTCATATCATTAACAAGCTATTCTAAAAAAGATTGGAGTTCATCCAATTTAAAGGTGACCTATCATGCAAAATGCACTTTTGTACATCTTTTATAAATGAATATGTGTCCCCGGTGTTCCAGGGAACTCATCAAGTGTCAGAAAACACAACCCTCTCTATTTTCCTCCATACCCAAATCTCTTAAAAAGGGGCTGCAACGGATCTGATACAGACTGATCCAGATTTGAACACTTCTGTGACGTCAGTGGCGCTACGGCTATTGGGCCAACTCCACCAATCAGGAGGAGACAGCCACGGACATTGTCGTTCCAAAGCGCTGGAGACGCTGTAGTACATATGCCAGGCCTGTAGATGGTGCTGTTCTCACAGAATCAGCCCATGAAAAGACAGTGTTAAATTGAGCGAAATGAGGAATGGCTAAAATGCATGATCTGTTTGGTATTTTGAAAAATAAAAAGTATAAATATGCCTTATATAGGTATGGTCCTACACTATATTATTCAAATATAGCATGATAGGTCCACTTTAAACTTTTTCATTTAACTTTTAGTCTCTGGCAGAAAGACCAATAATGAAACTGCTGTGTCAGGATCCCATTTTTTGAGAGGAAATCCTGACTCCGAAGCAGAAAACAGAGCGGACCAGGTCATCAGAGATAAACATGAGAAGGGATCGGCTTACATGTGAGGAGATCTTCCCCCAACAACAATGAAACTTGTATTTAAATATTAATTGAAAGCCACAGTTCAAAGCACATCAACAAAGAAAGCAGATTAAAAAAGAAATAATGAATGCTTCCCATCTCTCTTGTGTATATCTTCAATTGAAATGCACAGCAATGTGCTAGGGAGACAAAAGCTGTGGGTAGAAATAAAAAATCAAAGACAAACTACTGATGATCAGTTTTTTTAAGTAACACAGACAACCGGGAAGCAATCAATCACAGAACAAAAGCACAAAGGTAACACATTCATCATCGATCTACAGTCCTTTTTTCTCAGGAATGTAAAAGGAAGCAGAGGAAACCTTTTGTGCAGGTCACGAGACTGCTGAGAAAAGGATTCATGTTGACATATTCCAGGGGAACGAGATGTCCTGAGTGTGCAAGTTCCATTCATACCACATTTCCACAAGACCTGGTGGGTGCAAGTCAGCAGATCTTATGTTTCAACATTGAGACAGGCTGGGTAGGACATGAAGACTGGCTTTACAGAGCGAGAGAGACATTCTGAGAATAACAAGCAGAGTCAGATTCATGATAACAACTCCTTCAGGAGGGGTTACACAGCGCCATGTTTATTGTTTCATTTCTCTCAATGCCTCCCGTAAGCCCCGCTTGAGACACTGCCAAGGCATTTGTACGAAAAAGAGGGGTTATAAAAAGGGGAATATGGATTAATTCCCCATTTCTATGACAAACTACCTGACAGAGACTAATGTTGTTCGGCTTCAATTTAATTCACAAAACAGCCGGAGCTTATTGGAAGGTTTCTAGCGCACAATGAAACTCAATAAGGATACAAGTCCTACAGGAGCGGGTTAGAGAAGAGCCAGACAGCCGTATCATGCATCAACATTAAGACAACACACCAGCGCGGATCAGAGGAGTCTCACAATTTATAAAAGAAAAATGTATGTCATTACAGAGGAATAGATTTACCTTGGCTGTATCCTTGGAGGTTTGATGTACGCTCCATAAAGCTCACTGTTTTATTGACTAAAAGCACAGGCCAGGTCTCTTCAGGCTGCAGGGCACATCGATCAGTGGCCCTTCAATTACTTATTAGAGGCCCCTGTCCCGACTCCCCGAGCCACAGTATAATAAACTGCTCCTTTGTGCAGTTATGCATTGTTTCACACATTTTAAATCATGTGAGGATATGTCACTTTTTAAATTAGTGGATGTGGCAGTGTGAGAAAAGGCACTAAAATACTGGCACTTCTGTCGTCTTCCACTAAAGCTTAACTTATTCTTGGTTTTCCATGCGAGACACACATCCAAAATAAATGGGCTTGTACAAGGATGTGGAAACATCAGAGGGGAAAGAGAGGATGTTTCTTTACCTCCTGTTTTCTGGGATACTACACAT
Source organism: Notothenia rossii (assembly GCF_949606895.1). Classification (NCBI taxonomy): domain Eukaryota; kingdom Metazoa; phylum Chordata; class Actinopteri; order Perciformes; family Nototheniidae; genus Notothenia; species Notothenia rossii. The sequence goes on from NC_136902.1 coordinate 15,353,446, forward strand.
TTCAGTGAGAACCGAAGGGTGCGGCCGGGAGACTGACGTCTTTTAACTTGCTGGTTTGGGGCTCTTTTGGATTAATGAGGACTGTCATTTTAATCATTCGAACTTCCCTAACAGCCTCAGGTTTCAATCAAAAGCAAGAGGCTGTATCACTAGAGAGTCATTCTCACACCCACACGGTAATCTATGATTGACATTAAAATCAACACGAGCCATATGAGAATGTTTTCTCTTTTGGTGGAGTCTATTTTCTCAAGCTGCTTCAACAGCACGGCTACAGTTTGAAGACTGGGAGTTCACTCGGTCTTACATTTTTTCCACATTTGATATATTGGATGACAGACCAAAGAAAAGGAATACGTTGTCTAGGGAAAGGGCAGTCTGACACCGTTTCACACACCCTTTACTGCAGATTATGCGATACTGACCTTATTCTCACATCTGCAGTAGAGTTTACATTTTACTCTGTGTGACCTTAGGTATGAAAAGGATACAGATACAAATGTATAACCTTACAAAAGGACAAATGTACACTGTGAAGCGATCCAAGTATTGGATATTAATTAATTAACTTAACAGTAAAGCCATATAGGTTTATTTGTACTTAACTACCCAGTTCAAGTTTGTTAAAAGGTCACACAAAATCAGGTAGTCATTGAGATCAATTGCCTGCACTGTGTTCTGTTTCTTACACATCTCTTAAAATACATTGGTTACTTCAATGTCATTTGAGGTTTAGATCTTGGATGATAAACCTGCATTAACTTGTAGGTTATCTTGCTGTAAACACACTCATATTTTATTAACACCAATATGGTTGATATGACAACCTTGTTATCAAACTGTTGCTTCTTCAAACATGAACCTATTCAATGTATTTCCACTGTTTATTCTCTTTTTTTAAGCTCTGTTAAGCTCTCCTTTAAAAACGAAATCAAAAGTATCAGATCCGCGAAATGCGAATCCAATATCTTCACTATCTTTCTGCCCGTCGGTAATCGAGAAGTATCTTGCTGTGTGTTTTTGAAACTTATCCAATAAAAATAGCTTCCTACTGCTGCGGGAAACGGTGCTGATGAGAGTCGGCCATAAAACCACCATGAGCTGAGAGAGACTGAAAAGAACAGAGCTGCAGGGAACTGCAGTGTGGTGGGAATTATCTGTGGGTCCATCATTTCAAGCGACCCCTTTCACAATGTTGTAGTATTCATTGTAAACATTATAACATTGATTCTGACTTCTGTTGCCTAAAGAATCTGAAACTATTGAGTCACCTAAATACATTTGATATTAAAAAGGGATTCTGTAAAACTCTTTGGTTCTCTAGCCTCATAGCTATTAGTGAACTACCTCCAGACCTCCGTGTACAAGCAGACCCTGAAGGCCACATAGTCTTTGTTAGCCTCCAGATATTTTCCTGTCCCACCTGTTCAGCAACTCCACTGTGTAAAGGTCAATTGCCTCACTTAAACTTTAACCAGTAAATTGTAGAGCGCACTACAAAGATGTCGCGGTGACAGCTGGAAGGAGCCGCTTTAAAAAGGGAGGGACACGGTGAGTCAGCAACAAAGTAACATCCTGAAAGAAAGCCCTGATAACAGGATGGGATCCTGTTCCTTGTATAATCTGTTCTGAGCTCTGCCATAGTCCCTACTTTGAGTTGCACAGGAGGTTCAGTGTGAGTGTGACAGGTATACTTTATTGTGTGCTGGCCCTCAAAGCGCATAAACATCTGTTCAGTATCGGGTTAAGATGCTTTAACCCGATGCTGCTCAACTTTAAGCAGCACGGAGACCTTACTGTAGAGCTTTCTCAGCTGGTCTTGATACAGAATAATGAGCAGCGTGCCCAGAAAAGCCAGTTTGCCTTTTTTTGCGATTACTTTGCATTTAATGATGAAACACGAAAGGATTCGGTGTAATAAAAAAAGGAAATTGAGATTCATAGCTGCTGCACTCGGTCTAATGATCCCAGAGGGGAATTTTGATTTTGATTTGCCATACCATAAAACGTAACTCAGCAACATCCTGCACCAGGACAACAAGATAACAACACGTGTGAGTTGATGGAGTGTAAACACAGGACAGAGGAGATAGGGGCGGGGGTGATATACGTGGAATGAAGGGAGGACAGAGAGAGGAAAGGGGTGAGTTGCATGTGATAAGGAGAAAAGCAATAGAAGCATGCTTACATTGAGTACAGTGCAGCTCTGTGTTCTCACATACAGCGTGACTGATGAGGTAAAGCTGTCTCACACTCTGTGCATCTAATAGGCTTTAATGATGGCCTCTCTCCATCCATTCTGTGAGCAGGTCTAATGAGAGCAGTGGACCGCGCACATGATGAACAATTGCAGAAACTGATCATCAGAGGTCCGGCTATACGTTTCATTGAAAAGATGCCAACAGGATGCTTGACATGAGGAGGACAATCAGCAGAAATGTGCTGCGAGAGAAACATGTGAGGATGGGAAATGGGGGTTTGGGCAGCGCAGAGGCACATAAACAGAAGAGAAGCTGAGGGTTAAAGGGCCAAAAAGTGTTGTGGTTTTGTATCAGCAGGAAAATAAAACATTAAGTATACAGTTCAGGAACATTAAACAAACAACTCCGTACTGGTACTGTACATCAGTGTGAGAGGGACATCAGATTACAGAGCAGCGGTGTTGGCACCCCAGTGTACGAGCGTCCACGGCTCTACGCTACGTACTTTCCATACCCACACATTCATATATCCTTTCACGCAGGAGTGCAAATTAACTACCTCTTGATTATTTTTTAGATTAAGCGAGTAATTGTTAAGTTTACAGCAGTCAGAAAATTTTAAGAAATCCACAATTTCCCCAAAGTGATGCTTGTTAAAGATGTAAACAATCAACTGACTAAAAAACAAAAACAATATTCTGTTGACAGTGATAGAAAACAGACAAAAGCAGATGATTTGAGAAACCGTAAAAACGGAATGTTTCGCATATTTTGCTTGATGAATGAGAATCAATTATCAAAAGAAGTTGATTATTCTGTGCCAAATACTGTCACCCCCACTCTAATGCATGCACCCCCAGCTCTCCACACACCTGCAGGGTCTGACAATGTGAACAGCTGCTGTCTCCATTACAGAACCTGCACTTCACAGCCAGAGAGATCGAACACACACACACGCACACTCCTTCAGAGTTGAGCCCACCTACCTCCACACATCTGTCCCCGGGTCGGCCCTTAACACAAGAACGAGGCTCTGGTGACAAATGACTACTGAGAGGTAACGTGACCGTGGCTGCTGGAAGGCTAGAGCGGCTCTGTCAGAGACTGGGAACCTCCATCGGACTGATTTACTCTCTACTAATCAGCACATTCCCCTAAACGTCAATGAAAAGAGGAGGTTCTCCTCACACAGAGCACCCTCCCCCTCCCTCAGCTGTGCACCTCACAGCCTCACTCTTTCTTTGAATCTATCTTTTTTCATCTCTCTCCCTTCCCACCATCAGCTGTTCTCTCCTTCTCACCCCAACAACATGCCTCCACCCCGGTGTCTGTGGTCATTTATTCAGCTGCTGTGTTGATGTCCATGGTTCAGCGGGGACACGTACAGAGCCTGCGTGTTGCAGCTCTGCAAGGTCACCGATTGTTTTTTTCCCCCCCCTCTCTTCAGGACTCATGGTGTTGCCGAAGGGGAAATCTGAGCTCTCAGCCAGAACACATCCTCAGACAGGCCGAGCACAAGCCAAAATGTGGTTAGATAACAGGTCATCTCACAGTCTCTTTATATCTGAAGAGTGATCTGAATATCATTCTTATTTACATTTTCAAAAATTAAAGGTTGGAGTTTGACATTCAGAAACAGGTGTAAAATATAATCAGGAGAGCTGACACTATATATACTGTAAGTAACACTGTCTTAGATAACACATGCGTCCTCTCACTTTGTATCCGCCTCACGCTAGTTCTGTCCAGCTCACCAGAGTGGATTGAAACATGTCAATACTCACAAGGAACAAATTCTCTGAAAGAATCCAGTTGTGTGGCTTCCTGTGATTTAAAAATATATACTTGTGTTCATTGTTGCTCTATGTATTTATGCAAGAATATGTCAGAATAGAAATACAGATTTGTCATTTGTCTACTTCTGTCGTGCATCATTTTAATCGTGCATTATACTTTTGCTGTAAAATCATTTTTACATCAGGTCTGTTAAACAAACCTTGGCAGTAAATCTCAAAAGCATCTAAGTGGGAGGAAAGCCAGAGAGACAGGCTTCAAGGCTGCAGCCACCATGGGACTCCAGACACGATCCCCCATCTGCCTCTATTCGTCTTCTCTCTGCTCCACCATGGCTCACTGTGGCATTTAGAACTGCTCATCTATTTGACTTAAAATATCTCCAATTGTTTAATCACTTAGCTCTCTCTGCCCCTGACTCACTCACAGCAGAACACTTTGATATATTGACTGAAGGGCCATTAAGGCTGACTATTTTCTTCATGACAAATGCAGTCAAAGCCTTAGTGAATCCACACACTGAGACTCTCTGTCCCGAAGTCTCGCCTCCAACAGATGGTGCTAGTGTACAGTCCACGCTTTTCTGAGACTGATTAAGGTTTAGGGATATATGGCTGATCAAAAGTCTCCCACTCGTCTTTATCAAGAGGGGCCCAGTTGATGTAAAGTAGAGCAGCGGTGGGACGGTTACTGTTTTAAAAAGGGAGACAATCTGTAATGGGCTTCAGATAGAAAGGGAGAGGAATTATTCTGTAGTTCCTGAGGGAGCTCATTTAAACTGCAGGCTGACATGTTTGAGTCTGTGTCAGGAGACAGGTTTTATCTTTTAGTCTCATTTATCAGAAATGCCTTGAGTGGCCCTTCATTTTCTTTTGCTTTTAAGATATTTTTTATGCAATTTCTCCTCAATGAAATAGTGAAATCTTGGAGAGAGACAGGAAAGGCAGGGGAGAGGAAGAGGATGACATGCAGCTGGGCCACAAATTGGCTAAGATCCCGGGCCTCGGCAGTGAAAAAATAAAATCACACTTCTTACAAATGTCCCTTAAAGTCCATGTAATGTCCAAAATAAATGTTATTCTGTGTTAATAAATCGCTTCATCACTTTCCACTGTTTCATTTGACATATCAACATCAATGATTCTTTCCATAAATACCCCCCAAATAACATGAAATGTGTGCCACTTTCCCGTGTTATTCCGCTCCGGTAGCGAAAAGCTTGCCAGCCATTAACCCAGCTGTGTGACGTCACACGTGGCAAACACCAGCCTCGTCTAGATTGTTTGTTTTGTATCCTTCCGCTATTTTCGCTCAACATATGTGTAACCGGACCTCACTAAACTTTTTTTATCTAACAATTCATGATGGGGAAGCGATGTGTAGTTGTGAGCTGTGAATGTTTCCTGATTGCTATAAACATTGATCATGGGTGCTGGAAGATTGTGAACAAAACTCGGGTAAGAATTAAGTTACTACAGGTGTTATGCCAGCTTGAGCTAAATGTCACCAGAGTACAGTGAACTTGCCTAGTAGTGACTGAAATATATAAAAGTTGAAGTGAAATAAGTAAGGCCAAAAATGAATTACGTCTGAATATCTTTATTATTTTTACCACTTTTAATTATTTGTGGGCTCGCACATACCAAAATAGACTAATGTACACTGCAATAAAGATCAAATGATACAAGTGAAAAATTAACAAAAGAACCCTTTTTTATTTATCAAACAGTAAATTAATACAATCTTACAAACTTGTGATTTGGAAAATGTTGTTATATTTACATGTTTCTTTGGAAAAATAATATTGTAAATGATGTACTTTGTAAAATATTTACATCATGCGAAACCATTTTAACCAGTTCAGCTGCATGACTTATGTCAAATTACAGATTTGGCCATTGAAATCCCTGATAGCGGCCTCCCGGTTCAGGGTAAGTCTTCCGTATCTCGGTTACAGCACATGCAGGCAGCGGGACTCTGATTTTTGGGCCGAGTACACCCCAGCACCAACGTACAAACTGTCGATAAGCTGTATATCGATACTTCCTAATGAAAAAAATGTATACAGATTATAAATATATTTGGAAAAAATAAAATGTTATGTAGTACTATTATGTAGCAATTGTTACAAATTGGCTTATAACATGATATTTGTATTTTACTTGTACAAAATAAATATGAGGTTATACATGACTGCTTGACAGAATCATAGACCTCTTATATATTTCCTCACATGTGTAGTTGTTTCTTTTCCCAAGCATACATTGAACTTGCATACACAGAAAAAATAAAAGCCAAGCTGTTTTTGACTGCTTGAAAGAGTTTAATGGTATCTTTAAAAGTGTACCATATCTGTAGCGACTAAAAGTATTATATAAAAGCAAAGCTGCAATAGGCAGTTGGGTCAATCAATATTTACTTACTGGTGTAGTGGGCCATCAACTGCTCTGTGTTGTTGTTTGTATTGAAGATACGCTATTTTCAGTGTCCAAACACTGAGACAGCCTTCTCTAAAGCCTGGGTGGCTAATAATGCACCTTGGTTTCTCGTCGGTGTCTTCTATCTGGCAGAGTCCTGCACGGGTCTGATTTTCAAGACCCGCTCCCGCCCCGCACCCGTGACGTGCAGTACCGAACCCGCCCCGCTACCCGCACATATTGCCAATTAGTTCCGCAACCCGACCCGACCCGCCGGCACAAGATCCGCAACCCGACCCGAACCCGCATATAGCAGTGACAACGTGCAATTATTAACACACGCAGTTGCATATTTGGCTCAAAAAGCCTGGGATGTTGTTTATTTTCTCCATCTAGGTTGACACCAAAAGCCTCCCAGACGTTGGATTTCGCTCTTGAAGAAGAGTTATTGAAAATGGTGTATTCTCCGCTAGAGAGCTTCACTTCAGCCATTCAGAATGTGGTGCGCTCAGCAGCAGATAGATGCGCTGCAGAGGTTATGATTATGCTCGGTCCCGCGGAGGAGAGGTCTGAGGATTTAAACATTAAACTAAAATATTATTGTTTAAATATATTTATTATGCAACACCCGCAACCGGACCCGCATCATCTTTGTTTTACCCAGAAGCGAACCTGGAAAAAAGCGTTTGAAAAAATACCACCCGCAAATCACCTTTTTTGCGGGTTACCCGCGGATACCCGACCCGATGCAGGACTCTGCTATCTGGTCAGTAGGTTGCAAACTGTCTATTTGTTCCATCACCTGCCAGATCTCTCTGCAGCATACACATTCATCTGCAGTGGGCATGCTTTCACAGCATTGACATGTACACCTGAATATTGTACATAACATTAAAAAAAAAAACAATATCTGCCGGACGTGTGAGGAACAGATGACAAATTAAGATCGACATTTAGTGCAGGTCAAATTAAATAAAACAGAATTTACCATTCAGTATTGCCGACTCGAGTCTCGCCGGCTGCGGAATCCGCTTCTCTTTCACAAGTTTCTGCCTCGTTGTTCGATTGCCGGGCAGGAGGCTCGTACTGATAAGGCAAGATGCCTTGAAGTGAAAGGCTAGCTGGTTCACTCTCTACTTCTGTAACTGAATCCAGATAACCCACCGAATCTGAGCTTGAATGATCGCTCTCGCTGTCGCTGTCTGAAGTTGTCGCGTTGCTTGCCATTTGGACTGATTTGATCAAATGGCAATGTTTGCCACGTGTGACGTCACCGCTCGTTCGGGAGTGATCGGGGGCGTACTCGGCAAACTTCGGAACCAACATCGGTTTTTAACGTATATGTCATTTAATTATGACCAAACTTTAAACATTTTTATTTATTTTTATTCTGGTGATATCTAAACTACATGTTAAAAAACACCTGTGTTAGATGCATTACATGGCCTTTAACTTGACTTCAGTCTAGCCTAAAACCCGAGCTTTCCTACTTTAAATTCTACTACTTTTAAAATGAAATTACTGGAAAATATCTATAATTCAAATCCTGTGAACCTGGGATTAGTTTTCTATTGTCAAATTGTTTTCAGATTAAGGAATCAAATCAATACAGACACAACATCTGTATGGTATGATTGAACCTTTGTTGAATGATGTCACTGAGAAGAAAGTCATTAGACTACGGTGCATCAGAAGTGTCTCTGTGGACGCTGCCTCTAGATTGAAAGCAAGATTTATCACAATTGCATGCACGTGCACTGATCTCTAAGGCCAGTTGTCAAGGCAACAGCAAAGTCTAAAAAAACTAACTGTCCGTCTCATCAGAAAAGATAGACGTCTATGTTCGTGCAAAAACAAAGTCCTGCGTTTACACACAGCTCAGAGTAATTAGTCCAATCAGGATAAACATTTCACTTTAATGACTGTTTACCAGACACAGTGCCAGCCTCCTGACAGCATGATTATTTTGCTGTCATGCAGGGACAGGTGCTTATTACACAAGCCATGGGCCAACGCAATGCATAAAGAATGTTCTAGGTCGTGATCAAATATTTATTGATCAGAAAATGTGAAATTCTTTAATGAGCCTTAATTAAAAGAGCCACAGAGTTTACAGACACCTGTCCCCCTCTTGCTTCAAGTTATCCATTCTATTAGCATCGAGTATATTGGACAATGATGTACAAATGTTGTGCCAAGAGCAATATTTATCCATTTATCCTCGTAGGCTGAGACGAGCTGAAAGCCCCCAAAGGGACCACTCTGTTTTATGGAGTAAATGCACTGTAGTGCTATTATCAACTCCCCCAGTCCCCATCCTCTGACCCTACCCCACCTCGCTCATTCCTGACATAAATCAAAACACACTCTGGATAATGAGGGTCTGCATTATCACTGAATAGAGTTTATGGATTAGCAGCAATTACCAACCTGAGCTCCAGAGGCTCAGCTTGTTCACAGCTGTACCTACAGAGGTGCAGACACAGCACAGTTAAAGCCACTGATTCCCATTGATGGAGATTGATATTCAAAGACCATGCATCCCATGCTTCGGATTCTGAAGCAAAACACACCATTTTGTGCATGTGCATATCAATCAATCAATACACTGAGTATTGCAGACACAGCAAGGATTTAAATATGCATGTGTGCATATGCAAGAGTGTGTACAACAACCACAAGGCGCAGAGTGTGTATATAAGAGCTGCAGTGCAGCAGCATGAGCTCATCACGCTTCTATTCTCCCCCTCCTCCTTCACTGGCCCCCCATCCCACCCCTCCTCACGCTCGCCATTACATAAGTTAATGCAGCACACACCCTCATTATTCTCCAACCGGGTGTTGTGAAGAGATGCAAAGGAATATGCCATCAAAAGTAGAGTTACAGCCGAAAAGCCACAGAGACAGAGTGCCTGTGTTTCCATCTGTGCTCCTACAGCCCCCCCCCCCCCCCCCCCCACTCATCACACAATGCATAGCAGGCAACACTTATTTTTGCCATGCTTTACTAAACATGCTAACATTTATTTATCTCACGCAGCGTCCACACGGCGGCGTGTGTTGAAGCTTGCCGGCAGGCGTGTCTGAAACTCGACCAACAACCAATCACATGAATCTCCCGCCCCAGACACACAAGCACGTGGCCTGATTGGCTAGAGCTTGTGCTGGCATATGATTTGATTGGCTGGCGCTTCCGTCGAAGCTTCAAAAGTTGAACATTGCTCGACTTTTGAAGCGAGCAACGCGAGCAAAGCGAAGCGACGGAACCACAATGCAGTTCGGCAAAGCGTGACGTCACCCGATTCAAAGTGAATGGACAGAAGCCGTGTGGACGGGCCGTAAGAGACATTAGAGAAACAATCTTCCTAAGCATATGCATTTGAAATGGTACTGTATGCATTCTCGTCATCAGACACCTCAGTGAAACCCCCTGAACATGAGAAGCGCTCTCTAGATGTTGGCATTCTCAAGCATTAGAGTAAACAAACTGGCTTCCTCCAGTGATTAGCATTTCAAAAGCTGTACAGCTTAACATGAGCAGTGTAGATACTGCAGCAGAGGCAATGTTCTCAAATATATTCTCCATCATGGTGCAGCCCTGCAGCAATAGGAGGGGAGACAGTAGTTTATTCTCAAGCCTTTCCCTTATGGCCATATCATATTAGCCCATATGTTACTGTCATGATCACATGTCCTTTCAGCAAAGAAGGCCAGGCTATAACAGAAAACTGGCACTCATAAAAGGTGATATTAAGTCATATCAAGGTGAAGAGGAAAACAGATCTTCCCACACAATGCTAATGGAACCATGTGTAAATTATTCAGAGGTTTGGACAATGACTGCAACCTAAGCATGGATCAGAAAGAAACTGTGCATATAAAGTGTTATAGATGTGAAATAAACCTCAGACGGAGAAACCTCATTTCCCCAGGGATAAATCAAATGTATTCTGATTATAATTCAGAGACAGTGTCAACCAAAGCATAAACACATAGGAGCTTTTTTGTATGGTCACGGGCACTGATAAAAAAAAAGAAGCCACATCTATACCTTACTGTGGAGACCAGACTACAGCCTGAGGATACTTATTGTTGCAGTGTAAATCTATTTTCCACTGCACACGCATTCCGACAAGTATGAGTAAAATAACTAGGGCAGCAGAAATATGCATTGTATATGCACGTATACACTTGGACTTGGCCCCTGTCTGTGTGAGTGTAGACCACCTCTGTAGATGACAAACTACAAAAGAGACATAACTATGCATTGAATCTATTCAGCGCCAATTGCAAGGCAAGGAAAACAGCACACTTTTTAAGGTTAACTGCAACTTGAGATCTCCATCATCCTGACATTTCTGACCAGAAAACTGCTTCCATCCTAGACACGTCTCAGCTTTTCCACCCTGGAGAGTATTTTTTCACTCACCACAGTGGAACTGCAAGCTCGCTTTGGCAGGTTGCTACTTTTCCATTACAAACAGTGAAAAAAAGGGCCTAGCTTGTCATAAAGCCAGCGTAACAAATCAGGGGACCAGCAAAGGGGTCAGCGCCTGCTCTCAATTTATAATCTACAAGCATGACGTTGAGTCACCAACTCTCCAGCGCTCTTGGTTTAGTTCAGGCCAACACCTATCTGAGCTAATGTTTCCCAGAGTTAAATCATGTTGTTGGAGATATTTACCTAGTATGAAGCAGAGCAGCTCTGTCAGGCGGTGTTTAACATCCCAGTTCATTTAGATGAGTCTCTACAGAGCTTCCTCCTGTGCTCCTTTCCATGGATACCCACTATGGGACAAGGACGCACTAACAACCAGCTCCAGATCTGCACACATTAAATAAGTAATGTTGTCGTCGTACTCTCTGACACAGAACCAGAGTCGTATCAGATGTTCCTCGGTGTCTACTGTCACACTGCTGCTGGATTCCTGTCTCAGTCATGAATCGCCTACGGTGACTTTATTCTCTTTGACATGGAGCGGGTTACCATGAACCCCCTTTAGGATGTTTACCACCGCTGGTTCAAAAATATTTTTTGTTTGTTTGTTTCCTTACTTGATGTTCCCATCCGGGAAAGCAGAAAAGGGCTGGGATATAAAGGGGATACACATCAAAGGGAGGGGGGAAATTATTGTCTGGACCGGAAAGGAGGACCTTATTTTGGCAGTTTAATTTTTATTTTGGGAAAAACTGTTTTTGTTCCTAACGCCTCCTGAACAGATGTCTGACAGACTTATGACAGAATAATAGTTGGAAGAAAAAATAACCTTTAAAACGTTGTTAGCATAAGCTGAAATCAAATTAGGTTTTGCCTGATTTATTGAAATATACTCAACACTTTTTTGTCCACAGATTGTAGATTTATTTTCTATGTAAAAAAAATATATATATTTGCTTATTATTTTGTATATCTATTATAAATATATTTTAAAATTTGGCACATTTTAAAATGGCAATTTCATATCATCATATATTCAATGTTCAGAGTTATTTATTTACGGTATGTTTGGGTGGATGACCCGGTGGAACCCTCTGTATTTGCTTTGCTTGCCCACAGAAATCTGAAATAACTTAACATAAAATAAACGTTTTGAAAGGTCGATGGTATGTGAGTAACAGAAGAGCTAGTTAACAAACACAGAGTACTTTTCAGTTTCCCTGCAGGCTACATGATCAGAATGACAGGTGGATGTCACAGGAATGTGACAGAAAAATGTCAATCAATCAGATAATCCAATCACGATGGAAGAAATAAAGTATTTTCTATGTTAAACAGAATAATGGTAATCTCTGTGCTGGCTGTCTCTGTATTCATTCAGAGAGAAGTCTGAATCAGGCAGAGGACATTTCTACTTTCACTTCACTGCTTAGACAAAGTTAAGGCATAATAAGGCTTAAAAGATATGAACAAAAGAATGGCAAGATTATTCTTAAACCTTCATTATTGAAAACACGTCCTTGATAAAGCAGACTGCCCTCAAAGACCTTGAAAATGTCTTTACTGTTCACTGTCTGCCTTTTAAAGCTGTGTGCCAGTGATAATATATTAATGTGGTTCTGGAAAGGAAACCATGAAGCTTGAGCCTATAGAGAGGAATGTTATTTGATCATTCGAACGTCAGAAATATCTGCACAGACTGCTGCGGTCAGTCGGAAAGACAACCACCACTTATGCTGCGGGCCGCTGCCCTCCACGCTGCTCAGTGGCAGATGGTCTCCTACCTTATAGTTCGGCTGGTTATGCAGTACTTCCACATCGCATTCCACATGGCAGTGACATCACCGGAGGCATCAGACATGCCCAAAAAAAGTGCGCATGGCACTAAAGGGAAGTTTTTAAAAAAGTTTTAAAAACACTAAACTGCAGGGAAACTTCCCCTAAAAGAGCCACCAGAAGAACAGCCTCTGCTCACTCCCTTGTTGACCACTAATTACACCCCACATCCTTCACTTTCCATAGAAAACCCACAGAAAAGAATCATTCTTTCGCTGCTAAAGTTACTCTGTCTGTGCCTTTTCGAGTTCTCCCTGCCCAGAGTTAATGTTGGGCTCAGAGTTGCTGCTCTAGCAAGCTGCCTGATGACCAAGTAAGGTAAAGGCCCAGTACGTATAGCAGAAGAAAAATCATTCGTCTTCTTAACAAAAGCTCTCCACCCACAAGGAACCGCACACCATTCCTCTTTCTGCTCTCTGCAGACACCCCTTCCTTTTTGTGCCGTCCAATGCAATCTTTCACTCATCTGCTGCTCCCCAATGGTGATGGGCAGGGCCTATGTTTAGTGTTTGATGTGGAAGTGACTGTAGGAGAGAGAGAGACACACAGAGTGATAGAAGGAGAGATAGAAAGAGCCATAGAGAGCGTTCGGTCCCTGTGTGTATGGTAATACTTGGGCACATGTCCAACAATCACACTGCTCTCAATGGGAAGGCCACGCAGGAGGAGGGTGAACCCCAGTTCAGCAGCTGGGAGAGGCTGTTTTCACTTACTATACGCTGACCTGGCTTTGACAAAACAGTCTCAGTCCTGGGATACAATCTGACTATGTTACACTGGCCAGAGCGTGTAATGAGTTACACCCAATGACCAGGATATTCCAGTAACTCTGCGGGATTAGATACATATTCAGTTGTTTTGAAAAAAATCAACTATCTTGCTCAATAATGCCAAAAACCACTGAATCACAATCTATAACAGGCTATTAGCAGCAGTTAGTTGGTTTAACCTATTTTAAACTCAGCAGACAACATGCCCTCTGAAGTTGGATTTCAAATGCTGCACATAGCAACCAAAAAAGAAAAGAATCTGACTAAAAATAGCATAGGCATTGAGTGTTGAGGTAGGGCCAACAGCTGGGGGGGGTTCCCTGAAGCCTACGTTCAAAGAAGAGTTGCCAGCTGAATCGATGATGCATTATTAATGAATCACGGACATACTGTATTCTCACCTTCAGAATACTAATGCTTATGACAAAAAGTGTGTTTATATATGTGTGAATGAATTAGCATATAGAGATGTGACAACTGAGTTTCACAGGTACGGATCAGTGTCTTCACACCGCAGCTCGCTTCTAATTTAGACATCAAACATCTGCACGACGGGATGCGCATGAAGGAAACCCTGGCAAACATCCCTGGTTAGATGTTATTAGTGTAGCAGGAGGGAAATGGAAAAAAATGTAGATCTTGTCTGTGCAACTGCAAAACCGGGGATCTTAATTGTGTTGAATAACAGTGACAATTCGGAGGAACTACAGTCCTTTGAAGCTGAAATTGCTGCTAGAAATACACATGTGACATTACAGAGCTGAAAGTGAAGAACACCTAAACATTAAAGCACCTTCACTGTGGAAAATGCATTCATATAAAGTGGTTGTGTCGGGCAAAACGGCTCAATGTGCACCTCAGTTTGAGTGAGTGTAGTCTGTGTTTGTAATGTGGAGCATTAGATATGTGTCGTGAAAGGCAGTAAAACACAGGAGAGCTTTTTATATTTGTAATCGTCTCAGCATGGCAGAAGGGGGGTGGTTGTGAGTAATTTAAACAGCGTGAGAGAGCAGTGTGCACCTTTTTAAAATACCTGGGAGCAGCCAAAAACATAATTTAAACCTCTAATCTACTATAGAGAAATAAAAAAACATAATGTTCAAGCTGTTACAGATCTTGCATCCTCTGATTCACTACTGAGACAGTCTGAACTGTCACCCAAGGACAATCAAATCTGATCACATGATTGACATGTTGTGGTGAAAAAAATAAATAAAGCACATCATACATTCATCAAAAATTGATTTGTTTGCCAACCTTGATGCCAGATGCAGAGCTAGACTGAGCAATCAGGCGCAGATAAGGCAGTAGGTGAAAGGTGACAGAGGAGAGCTCCCAGTGGGACACAGATGAATTAATTCAGCCAGCTCACTCTGCTTTCCCGCAGTGTCAACGCTAAACAGACAACCGACACAAACAAGATCATTCCAAGCCCTCAGTTACTCAACCAATTGCTTCCACAAAATAACAGTCATAACCTGGTTCGCTCTGATAAATCGATTATCCAGCTTGCATGCTCCTGAGTAATGTCTCTCTCAGTCCGCCAGCATGTCAGCGAGAGAGCACTACAACAGTTTCTCCATCAATCAGCCACGCTTTGATAAGGAAACCAAAGAGTCATATTGATTCACATAATGTTGGGAGCCCTTCAACACAGACAGCAACATCATAAAGCTCTCTAGGATAGTTACAAGTTGCACCAAAAACAAGAAGTACGAGAAAAAATCAAAGCCAAACATGAGTGCAGAAAGCAGCCATTTTTAAACATACCTCTTGTAAAAGTTGTTGTGTGGGTGCAAGCAGAGCACATGCCAGTAATCCAGGCAAAACGCTTTGAACTTCCACATCCTGAGCTCAGACGATCAACAGGGCAGAAGAGCAGTGGGATCCAGCAGCATTAAAGAGCCCCACAGGCTGAGGACCATGCTCATTTCTTCAGCCAGTGAGTCCCTGGCGTGGACGACAGATCTGTCCTCTCTCTGGAGCTCTAGCCTTGCCGCTGCCACCGGATGACAGCCTGTTTTTTTTAACCCGCCCAGACCAACCACATTATTCCTGGACTGAGTCCTCACCAACCCAGGAAGCCAGGCCTTTCAGGAACCCTCCACAGGGCTGGTTTGGACCGAATGTTAGAGCTCAGGATCCACCTCCCTGAATAAGCGCTCTCTTTTAGCTCCTATCCAGGTCGGTCAGGGTGTCCTCTTTGCCGGTCCCTAAACACAGAGCGCCAGGGTCCTCGGAGACATCATGGCTACAGAAGAAGCTCTGCACCGCTCCAGCAGGCACAGGTACTGGAATGTGGAGGACAGATACAAGGAGGAAGCATCCAAAAGTCGCTCATCCCCGTTTGAATCAGGCAGGAGGATCATCAATGGCTTCCCCCTCCCCCTCCCCCTCCTCTGCTGCAAGAACAAACTTTCTGATGAGGCGAGAGACCGGGTCTTCCCTCTCACTCTTTCTTCAGCCTCACATCACCCTTCTCCTCCTTCCCTCAGTTAAACCCTCCTATCTGTGTCCCCTTCTCCTGATCCTCTGCTTCTTGCTCTCTCCCTCTCCCTCTCACCGCTGCTGCCATCCACACAGGACCTCCCAGAAATGTGCCGGTTACGGTTGCCGGGCAACACTACCGTACTACTGAAGCTTCAAATGGAAGCCTTGCAGAGCCGCATGCCATTGGTCGCTTTTCAGCGGGGAGGGGGTGCTGCAATGTTGTATGAACACATGAGTTTTATACACATGCTTTGCTAAAATAAATATGAGCCTCAAGTGCTCTCATGTTTGTTTTAGTGTCAGGTTAGGGAAAGGAAATGTTGCTTTACTCGACTCATCAAGGTCATTGAAGCATTACAGAAAACACAATTGCACACAAATTGCTTGAGCTAATGCTCAGTTATTGTCAATGGAGTGATACATGAAGTGAATTAAAGGCAGATATGCAGAGGTATGCCAAAGAATGCGGTGAAATTGAATTTCTGCTTATAAGAGGGGCAGTATGTTTCACCTGGATGAAAGAAGAGTTTGTCTTCATTAAAGCTTGTCCAAATGTGCTGCCATGCTCAGCAGAGCTATAAGTAATGGACACACAGACGGTTGCTCTCTATTCTTGCGAATGAGGGTTTTGCACTTGAACACAAGCACAGTGTTGTTCTTTCTCTGCCGGAGACGCAGTGCCGCGCTGCTGTGCCACCCAGTCCCAGCCGTCATGGGAAAGGGGTGTGGAAGGGCCTCTCATCAATATTCAGCCACTGTCAGAGTCCAAACACACACACAATACTGCATATTTACACCAACAAGCAGAATTATATGCAAACACGAACGCACAAATAAACAAACATGCATTAATGTTTGTGTGTTTACTCGGCAATACACTAATTGGTATAGTAAGATCGGTTTCGTCTGACAAGTGATCTCCACATGACTCTTTTCACACACCTCCTGGCACAATGTGGGCTTCCTCTGTTTTCCCAAGCCAACATATAGAGAGGCCAGATCAGCACAAAGGCTATACTGAGAGCCAGTGTGAACAGCATGCACACTAAGGAATTAATCAGCCTTTTGTCACAACTCAGGCCTCCTGATTTAAATACTTCTCACAGAAAATGACGCACACTGACAGAGTTTTCTTTAATCTTTGCCATCTCAATCTTCATCTGTGACACATAGCTTTCAGCGAGTTAACATTTCACACATAACAAGTGTGATTATCTTCCAGTTTAAATGTCTGCACTCCGTGGTTAATATCATTTGTTGGAAGGAAAGACACATTCAGAGCAGTTTATCGGATAATATTAAGTCATAAAAGGGTCAGGCTGGAGATAAATCCACCAACAGCAATTAAGGCAGCAGTCAAAAGGTAAGGGACTGCACTAAAAATATTTTTCTCACTTTTTCTAAATTACAGTATGTCTGTTTATCATCGTGGTGATTTCCTCATGTGGTTCAGGCCACATGGAGAACCCTTTATAGTTCCCTTTTTCTAACTCATGTCTGGTTGTCCTTCACTGGTGGTGAGTGTGAGTGGAAACCCCACTGTGTCCGAACACACTACAGTTTGACAAAGGCAAGGAGGAGCGATTATTGCAGAACAATCCGGCATAAAACACAGGGGCTTTCCCATTCAGCTCGCATGATATGGCTGTTATTTGTTTTTCTAGGATGACGAGCTGAGCAAGTGTTTAAACAACAGGATATCATTTAATAAGCAGATGTCATTATTGCTTACTGGCATGCTTTGGCATGTGTGTGGTTAACATGTTTTGCTTGTGGTTTAAAAGGTCAGAGTAAAATGAGCATTCTTTCCACTTATCCCAGTGTGGGCCTAAACCTATGAGTGAACATGTGCAGGCCCTTAGAATTTGTCAGTGTTTGACAGGGTTAAAATGTATCCACGCTAATATTTTGACGATTGTTGTTGGACTGACGCTGGCCAGTGGTAAAATGTAAACATATCGACCGATGAAAGTGTAAACCCTGAAAAGCAATCTTGGCATTTCTGCAGAGGTCAGAGTCAATGTCAATTTTTAAACAGGTCACATAAAGCTACAAATAGCAAATGTTTGGAAGTCAATAATATGTGCAAAATCTATATTGAGGACATCAAAATATTACAGACATTTCGGTTTGCTGAATAGAAGCACTCAATCGCAGATATGGCGAGGATCAATATGAATGTACACTGTTCCAAAGATCAAAGGGCAATTAAAGACAGGCAATTATATCTGCTCAGCCATCGATCGCAATAAATGACCTCATTTGAAAAGCTCTTATTGTCTCCATGTTGCTGCTTATGCATCTCACAGTATCACACTGATGCAAGGTGATACCAAGCATTACAGGGCAGGGACTTCAGACAATCACTGATACGCTGCCTTGAGGGTTTTACTATGACCTCTTCTGAGCAGGAGGTGGGCAGTCAATAATGACAGAGAAAACGACCTGCGGCTAGCCTATCATGGTGTGTGTGAAGGTGTCAAACAGGTTTCTGAATGAGTGGACCGGGAGTCCTACTCAGCTTGTGCAAAACTCAATAAGCAATTTGTGCATAAGAACATGGATAATGTCACAGATTATTAAGGACATGCAAGACAATTGCAATCATTGGTGATCCATAAAATTGACTTGTTTGAAAGATGGCTGTCTTGGCCACAAAGAACCTGATTGGACATAATCCTCATCCCTAACCATGCGTCTGTTTTGTTAGGCCTTTCTACCATCAGATCCATACAAAAGGGGACAAAGAAAGATGTAGACAAATATATAATAACCATCATATATCATAGAATGAGAGCCATCAAAGTTATTCTGAAAAATAACTGATGAGGAAATCATTATAATTTCATTTTAACAACAGAAGAACATTTTGTCTGTGTGAAGGACAGCCTGTCTGAAAGGATGTGTTAGAAAAGTTCACCCCCTGGTGGCCGATTGGAGTATGCATGCTGCAGCTGAAGGAGCCAATGAGCTGCTGATGTGATCGGAGGAATGAGGAGTCCGACAGGCATGCTGATTCACTCCGAGCATACCACCACAACACATAATGGAAATCCATTCATTTCTTATTCATACCACATGAGCGAAGGATTCAATATGTGGCAGACCAGATATCGAGAGTAGCCAGCTTCAAGCTCTGCACACAAAAACAACATGCCTTTATCATCTATTTAACACTTTGTATCTTGTCTGCATAGGAAACGCAGCTTAAACCATGATCAGGGTCATTAATGATGGAGATGTATACCCTCTAACTAACTGTCTATGTGTTTGAATATGGCTTCGCTGATGTGTCTTCAGCCTCGCCTCCTCTTCTGTTTGGGATAAAAACCCAATTGCTGCCGCCCGCGGGGAGATGCTATTACTGGCAAAGAGGGAGGCCCTAAAGCTCAAGAGTATATGTGCCTATGTTTAATGTTTAGTTTATACTACAGGGTACATAGTATCGTTTTCATGTCATTTTACGGACGTCCTTTGGGGAAATGATCTTATGTGAAAGCAACTGCTCAGTTTGCATGAGCACAAACCCTGGCATCATGCAGATAGCACAGTACAGCTGTTTGGCCTGAATCAGCCATGCAGAAGAAAAGTGGACATGGAAGAAAGAAAGAATAGAATACACGAAGAAGGAGGGTGTTAAGACAAATCAGGAAGAGAGAGATAGAGAGAGATTAACAAATGGAGGAGGGGAGGGATCCATAATAACAGAAGACTCCCTCCTCCACCTTTAGCGTTGTATTGAAGCAGAAAGCCCAGGCACAGACAAACAGTAAAAGAGAACTAAAAAGGGGCGGAGGGGGAAATCCTCTGTGGGTGGTTGTAGGTGGATCCAGCAGTCTGCCAGCTATCCTGAATGTCTTTCATAACCTGAGGCCAGTAACAGAACTGATGAGAAGCACCGTCTCCACTGTCAGGAGGGTACATAGAGGCAGGACCACAGCAGTCTCATTCAAAACGACACCACGAAAGTCTACAACAAAAAAATAGATGGTGATAATGGGTGAAAGCTTATAACTGAGGCTATGTTAACACGTTAGTATGATTCACCGCTTAAAATCCCTGATAGGATTAACATGTCTATGAAGTAAGCAAAGACTGCACTCACGGATATTCCACAGTCATGAGAGTGAAACACATGTATAGAGAGAATATGCTGTATGACCATGAGTCAGTCAGTATGCTCTCTGTAGAAATGGCTTAAAGCTATTATGAAACAGTAAACGATGGAAAAATGAATCAATATGCAAGATAGCATGCTCAAGGGTATCTTGGTACGGTTGTTATTATGTAACACTGTTGTTGATAAACATATACCCTATATCTGTTTTTATTTTTGCCAGGGGAACAAAATGTTCCGCAGACGCTTCTGATGCACCCAACTCTCCTCTGTGCGGTCGCTTCTGACGTTGCTGTTGGCAAAGGCAGGAGCTTATTATGGGCTGTTGCAAACCACGGATGCATCACTGGCTACTCCCCTGAGGAAACTTTTACCCACCGAGATGTGCCCGTGAGAGCCCAGCAGCCTTCGTTGGTTTGATAATCCTTACACATGGCTGACACGGCTCCAGCTGCAAACTCCACCACTAAAAGCTCAACGCCAGCCTCCAGATGTCCAGCTGCTCTGGTTTTAGTGTGCAAATGACAGCCTTTCAGCTGACCAAACCTGAGCCATGTGTGTGCTATTTTGGCCAAAATGCTACTGGATGTAGTTTTCGCAGGGAAAATGACACATGCTTGACTTGGAGTACTGATCCTCTGTGCTCTCAAAGCACCTCAGTGCCTTGCTATCTGTCAAAACCAAGAAGAAGAGGTCAAACAGATGATCAATAAATAAGCTTTACATTCCTTGGTATGATGACTAAAGGAATAATGACCATAACGGCTATAATCATGTCCATTTTACAGGATGGTAGCAGTCAGTTATGGCAGTGGACAATCACTGTGGCTATCAGAGGTTTATTATGCTGACAGGCCTGCACATACATACAGCATGTATCCCCGTTTTAACTAGTGACTCACATCCAGCTCTGTTAAGTTATGCCCCCGTCCACTGATGCCATATGAACTGACAGCACGTTCTGTGCCAGCCCATGTGCTGGCAATGTGATGCATTGTATTGCAGATGTTGTCTCATGCAATATGCACATGCATCGTACAGTTGCTGTCTCCGGCAGAGGCATAATCAGAACTAATGCTGCAAGTTGTGTTTCTCAGTCTGGAGACCTAGCACACCACGTCAGAAGCTCAGGCTCAAAGTAAAGGAATGTGCTGTCAGTGCCTTACAGCTCCGTGACGCACTCTCTTTTTTCATCAGCGTTGGCGTCACTTGAACAGGG
Source organism: Notothenia rossii (assembly GCF_949606895.1). NCBI lineage: Eukaryota > Metazoa > Chordata > Actinopteri > Perciformes > Nototheniidae > Notothenia > Notothenia rossii. The sequence goes on from NC_136902.1 coordinate 15,374,728, forward strand.
GCATCACATTAAGAATCTCTCAGCCAATAATGGGAAATTGGCCTTCCTGCTGTACGGCTTTATGGCATGAATGCCCTCTGAGAACGCATGACATTATCTCAATGAAGGGTACAGCCCATTGTTGTTTATTAGCCACCTTGTCCGTATGCAATTTTATATATTCAGTGTACTGAGTACAGGAAAGAGATTATAAATGCCATAAAGTAATCCATGCACAAAGATCAAACCTCCTGGATGGTAATGTCACGGACAATGGGATTACAGAAAGCATTTGGTTTCAGAAGAAAAGTTGTACAAATCGCAACTACAAAAAAAGATATTTTAACATAATCTGGAATGACTAAAAATAGCTAAATATTAGAAAGTCATTCCTATTTAATTCACAAGCCATCTAAACAACTGCTGAATAATGACGCTGGGCAGCAAAACTGATGCAGGAGTTTAGATATCCATGTCATAACACCTCAGGCAAGGGCTGTGGATTTAGCATCATTAATATGGTTTCATTACATGTATTAGTACACAAAACACCACATGTGTGCTGTGCAGTATCTATCCCGGCTGTGTAGTTTTGCCTTACATTGCTCTGCACCAGTACCCTGCATGTATGACAGTAAACGACCTTACTTTAATGTCAACTACTTTAACAAATGGCATTAACGGACCTGGTTTGAAAAATGATCAGAAATGTAATTTTGTCTTATATCTGCTATGCCTGCATTTCAGGGCACACACGTTTGTTCTGCTGTGCTACAAAATATACTTCACATATCTTTCTGTATTTTATGATATTCTACCCAGGGCACTCTGTACATTCCTTGAGGCCAGAGCAGTGAAGTGTAGTATCCTAAAACAGGGGTTCCTAAAGTGGGGGTCGCGAGATGATTACAAATTTAAAATGTATAATTGTTTTGATTCAATATCTTTAAATTCTTATTCATAATAACGTGTGCATAGACATTTTTCAGGGGCGGACTGGCCATCTGTAGAATCCCCCCATTGACAATCCACTAGCGCACCAGCACCCCCCCCCCCCCCCCCCCCGTTGACAGGGGTCGCCAGTCCCTGGCACTGTTATTTTGGGCGTCGAGTGCTGAAAAGTTTAGGAACCCCTGTCCTAAAAGACCAAAAAGCCTTTGGTTAAATCAGGTTATCCTCCTCGTGGCCTTCCAGCATTAGCAGTCCAGAGGGATTGTGGCCTGTCAGCGATGAAATGACATTTACAACAGAACAGTCCTGCTGCAGCTCCTCATTAAAGGAGTATTGTCAAGCATTGTGAGACTCAGACTGTTTGACAGACAGTCAAACCAACGCATTGATGTCAATCTTCAGCACATGTCCTTTGTCTCCTAAAAATTCAGTGTCACAAAGTCATCGGCAGCACACTTTCCTGAGCACTGCCTCTAGGGCCTGGTCGTGTTACTGTGTGGTTAAAGCTTCCTTTGGTCTTAATCTGAAAGGAAATAGGGAGGAAAGAAACCAGCCTCCAACCCAAATCATGGACAGGCTGAGATATTCGGCTGTTTTGCAAAAGATTGTAGAGTGGTACAGTAAAGAAACTTAGAAATCTGAAGAATGTATTTGTGCATTCATGTGGCGCTGTAAACATGGAAACAAGACAGTGATTGAAGCCAGTGGATGGCGGGGGCACTTCGTCTGTGAAGGAGTCAGTCGAGACCCGTGAAGGTCTCATTTTCATTAGGATGACTGATCCCCATGTATGCTATAGATCACTACATGACAGGGTAATTCACTTCAACATTATGCATCAGCTGGTAAGTACATGTGTGGAAAATTCAGTGTTCACATACACGGTTACACTTACGGGGCTGTAGAGGAATCTGAGGTCTGATGGGATGCAGGCTACACACATTACAGCAAAGAACACAAACATAAATGTGCCTCTGCAGAGAAATAATGTAACAGAATGCTTATTCAGCTAAATACTGAAGCTGTGGGAAAAGAATGTGTTCAGAGAAGGATACCAAAAGTACAAACCCTAGCATAAAAACACAATCTAATGTTTTTATTTTTTCATCCCCTCAGATCTGACATATGATTTACAGAAGAGTGGATGCAAGCTTTCCACGGAGACTGTAGGACTCATCGCTATCCCAAAAATAACACCTCAGACTCAGCCGCATTTCACACACACACACACACACACACACACACACACACACACACACACACACACACACACACACACACACACACACACACACACACACACACACACACACACACACACACACACACACACACACACAGCACACACACACACACACACACACACACACACACACACACACACACACACACACACACACACACACAGCACACACACACACACACACACACACACACACACACACACACACACACACACACACACACACACACACACACACACACACACACACGGCAGAAGCTGCAAGGAGTTTGTGTGCCCAGTAAGAGCTGTCACAGCATCCTCTAGAAATTAGTTATTTTCTCAGCCACCCGGGGCTCCAAAGCCATCACTCACATGCCTCTGTTGTGATTTCAGTCAGAATGGTGAGTAAATACAAAACAGCACTCAGGTTTCATGCTTTTGCATCAAGCCACACAGTATAATTCATTGTGACATTTTTGCATCTCATCCACACATACAAACGTTTGCCGCCCCTCCCTTGGAGAGAGACGTTGTTTACTCAGGACATGGGAAGGGAACATGAGCGGACAGAGCGAGGTCCGGATGCCATAGGTGAGTCAGCATAGACACTGGAGAGGCAGACACCGTGTTTTCCTCCACTAACACCCACTCCACTGCTGTCTCCATGAATGGGAGCTACACCTACGCCTGTCGTCCTATCAGATGGCATTGATACTGAACATGCTACTCACATGTCGTAGAGTCTGTAACCCATGGCGGAGCCCGGTCTGCTAGCCTGGGACCCGGGGTCTCGCGCCCGCCTGGGGTCCGTGCTGCTCACCACGGCGCGCCACACGCTGGGTTTGTCCATCCTGTATGCTGGTCAATGGGACTGCGTGACTGAGACAGCGTGCGCACACGGGCTCACTCGCATTCACTCTCCCCTCTCCCTCCCAGTCACAAACACAAGGCAGCTAGAGAGCGGTGTGTGTGATGTAACGAGGAGCGTCCAAGAGGCTGGGGGGGGGGGGGGGGGGGGGGGGTGGCTGCTGATGGAGGAGGAAGGGTGGAGGGAGGGTTGTCATTGAGCCAAGAAGCTAAAGGAGCTGTCTGTTAGGAACTGATGTAAAGCCTCTGTGTTAAAGCATAGAGGATGAAGGGTAAGTCTGTACTGGAGTCAGTGCCTGGGGGGGGGGGGGGGGGGGGGGGCACTCCTAAATAAAAAGCACGAGGAGATGACCTGCAGGAGAGCTTCTGGAGATTACGCTGCCTTTCATAAACACAGAGAAGCATCTGCGTACGCCTCTCTCCACCCTCTTATCTGTCCTGAGTAGTACAGTCCTCAGCAGGGCCACAGGATTGGCTCCTTGGTCTCCATAGAAACAGGAGGATGTGTCAGAGGTAGGGCTCATTAACATGCCTTCTCTCCCCTCCCTCCCATTTTGTTTTCACTCCCTCTCTCTATTTCTCCCTCTCTCTTTTCCCATATCTCTTCTTCTCATGTATTCGCCCCCCCTACCCTCCATCTCCATCCGTCTCTCTTCTGAAATCAATGCACTTTTCTCCTTGGTGTCTTTCCAAACAAAAGGGCTTTCCAGTCCAGTGAGGATTGGTGCAAAAAGGTAAAGATGATGAGTTGCTGTGGTTAATTATGTCTGCAGAAAAAAGAAACACTACAGAACTTAGACAGAGGAGATAATGGAAGCAAATGAAAAACTTAAATAGATCATTTTTGAGTTAACGACAACCTTTCCACCATTCCCACAAAGAGAAATAGAAAGTATATGGCTTGCACAGAAATTGCATCATGTACAAGAGACGCCAAAAGCAGAGAGGAAGTGTGAAATATTGAGCAGAATAAGGCTGCATTACTGAAGATGTCATCTTCATTCTGGGAAATAATAGATATGGCCTGCAAACTCAAGATGGTTTACACATACAGTACACTGCACTGTGCTCCTGTTAGGACAAAGATGGTAGTCTTGTCAACAGTTTCACCAGGTAACAGCATCCAAAGCATGATGGTAGGCAGGCAGAAGATTGTCTATGGAGACAAGCTCTCATCAGCACATAATGAAGCTCCAAACAGACACAGGCACACCCACAGTGGGCTAAAGAGATGTACATGGCTTACAATCTCCAGGGGAGGATATGTTTCACCCCGGGCAGACCCGATAGCACACAGCGCTGTCGATGTATTGAGTATTAACGCCAAGGTGACTAGTACTATCAGACCTTTATCTTTTTCTCAATGAACTTGTGTAGTGGCTAATTGCAGGTGTGCGTCATCTCACTTCAATTACACTGGCTGTGTACTCTGTAATCACCCAGCACGAGTGCTGATCACTCCAGCGCTGACATGCTCTTGTCACTGAGCCATTTGTGTGTGCGTGACTGTTTGTGCACGCTTGTTTGTGTCAGCTCTCAGTGCAGAGAGGAAACACTGTATATTATTTCACTAAAACTGCTCACATTCACACATCCAGAGCAGAACATAGTTGGTTTTCTCAGAGGACAAACCCTTTTGCATTTGTGGGCACTAAATGAGCTTTTCTTTTGTGCCACTTTTTGCCATTTAAGAGGCCAAGGCAACGGTTTTAACGCAATTTGCTTCTCATTTCAACATTGAAATTGTGGGAAGCAGAAGATATTGCAGCCCCTACAAGTAGACTAGTTATCATTGTCAGTCCTTGCTAGCACTTGAAATGCCACATATAAAAGCCCTGCGGAGACAGTTAATCAGTGAGCTCGTCCGATACAATTCAAAACACAATTCAACCAAAGCTTGGCTTGTAATTTAACCTCCAGGTTGACCAAATTCTCTGTGTCTGTATATATCTTTGTGCATGCTTGGTTAAAGGTTGTGGGGGGAGGGGGCTTTCACAGGACTCACGGTATCTGCAAACCCTGAGCAAAATGTGTTTGTAGTCCAGGCACAGGCACAGGCGCACACACACACACACACACACACACACACACACACACACACACACACACACACACACACACACACACACACACACACACACACACACACACACACACACACACACACACACACACACACACACACACACACACACACACACACACACACACACACACACACACACACACACACACACACACACACACACACACACACACACACACACACACACACACACACACACACACACATTTATGGCCTTGGGTGACCCTCCACACATCAAGGCTTGTTCATATAAAGATACAAATCTTGCATACGTTGGCTTTCTTGTGCCAACCTCCCCTCTCCTCTGTCACCATATGGCTCCTTTAAACCAGCTGGCCCTTGGTATAATGTGTGCCGTTGGACTATGGCTCTAGGATTCTGAGCAGCACTCAGAAGCACAGATACATTGAATGCACACACAAAGAGAATGCACATTAAAACACACCGAGAAGGCTTTTAGTGTCACAGGAAATGATGATGATGAGTTCCAACCTAATGACATTGAGTCTTTCCTCTTGAAGACAAAGACAAGTGGAGAGCTTATAATCACCAAATGTGAAATCTTTTGCTGCATGTCACAGGCTCTTTTCACCCCAAACCTCTCAACCACAGTTTTATCAATCAAAAGCTAAAAGGTCCATCAAATGATAAGCTGAAAAAAAGACAGCTATTGAGATTACCTCATATTTTGAAAGTAGAGCTGAATTAAATATTCAATAAACAAAATATTTTGTTCAGCAACTAATTTGTTTGTCATATGTAATGTTTGCTGTTTATATGATTATGTTGGGGTTTGGAAAGCTTTAAAAAGGTAAGACTGGTTAATTGTGATGGACATTATTCAGACAATAATATTGATTTTTGGTGAAAAAAATCATTACACCAAATAATGTTTCCCTTGTTCAGGTGTAGCAGTTTTGAATGCATCATGCTACAAATGAGAAAACCATAAAAAAGCCTCATGAGTTGATCAGCTAAAATGGAAAATCACAGAATGTCCTGACATCGCTCGTTTCTCGCTGAATCGGCTGCTGTTCTCTGCTGAGTGGCCTTAGCTGATATAAAGACAGATAACAGAGATAAACAACTGCTGGAGGTCACAAAACAGCAAGTTCTGTACACTTGAAGTCTCCAAAACTGATGTAGTACTTCTTCCTATCAAAGTACACTCTGTTTATCCTCTAGTAAATCTTAAAAAGTACAAACTGTAGTGTTACTATGCAGCGTATGTATCTGTCCACACTATATGTAAGAACAACAGTACTGAAGGAACTGTCTGTTCACAACATTAGGAAGCATTATATCGTCCTCGACTGAGCTGCTCAGAGGGGGTCCAGTCTCTTCTCAAGAGCTTCCAGCCCACTTCAAACACATCAGAACGGGAGAGAGAGAGAGAGAATCAAAGAGAGAGACAAGTGGGAGAAAACTGACATTGACTAAAGCAATGAGAGCTGCACACCACAAGATGGCAGTGCATCCCCTCCTTGAACGACTTACTGCAGCCTGATGGGATCAATATTAC
>NC_136902.1:15981557-16236703 GCF_949606895.1 Notothenia rossii
CTGACCCAACATTATGCACATCGTATGTATTTTCAAATTACAACTTTTTTCTTTTTAAACCTGCTTCCCCTCCCTCCCCCCCCGACTTTGTATTGCAACTGCTGATAAACAATTTCTCTAGGGATGAATAGTTTGTATTTTAATTTACGATTCAGAATGTACATTCCTGTGATAATCCGTGGATATATTTCCCACTTCTCGGAGTGACACGACAATTATTTGTGTTTATATCAGGAGATCTTCCAAAACAATCCATCGATCTCTGCTAGCTTGCCTTTTAACTAAAACGTCAAATGTATTTATCATTTAACGGCATTGCTTTGTCAAATAGTATTTGCACTTTGTTTCTTCCTTTTTTTGAATATCACTTTTAACTGCATCTCCTGTAGCAAATGTGATATATACAAAAAGCTTTATTATTACTTGTATTGACTTACCCCTGAGATGAACTTCTTTGCATCTCCTCGATCCTCATCGTTCTTTCTTTTCTTTGCTTTCTCGACGTGTTTCTGTGGCAGAGTCTCTCCAGTCTGTTCTCCATCTTTTCCAACTTTGTTTTCATCCTTCCCCTCCTGCGGCTCATCCCAGTATCGAGCAGGGGGCTGTTTAAGAGGAGCAAAGCGGAAACAGGTTTGCAAAAGCGATGTTAACAACAAGACAGAGAGTTTAGTGTACATTGGAGTCACTTTGTTAGAAGAGGTAGGGACCCTTTTTCAGATACTGCTACGGTTTTAGGTGCCCCCGCAAAATATACATGCTTACTGTCTACAGTTCATGTCTCCCTTTGTAGACCACCACACGATATTGACTAGTGCTTTAAACCTGCAATGTGCAATATAGTCACTTTTCTTTCAATACTGTGCAATGATCACCTTTATTGTTATAAAGGTCCCAACATTTTTTTTAATAATGTCTCAACACATAATTATATCGAAGTCACCAACTATTTTAAGTTGCTGCTCCTCGTTTTAAGCCATTGATGTGTACTAAATAGCTCTATTTTTAATAATGTGTTGTTTTCTTCTCTATGTTTAATAAGTTAGCGTATCTTTATAAATGCATGCCTTTTTCTCGTGCTATGCCACTTTTTGCTGTAATACTGTACATTTCCCCGCTGTGGGACTAATAAAGGATTTCTGATTCTGACATGTACATATATGCTTACAATATGTTCGGGACAACTAGTGCAGGAACTATGCCAAGCTTCTGCAAAGCGGAAGCAGCACTTGCCTTATTATTATTCTTCATTATTACTAATATTAAGCGTGTCGCAGGTCCAAACTGCAGCACTTGTAGCATTACACCCAAAAAGTGTGAACAGTCCTATGTTCTCCTGTGCAAATTAACCTCAAAGTGTACACGTATTGTGCACGCTTTTTTCAGAACATTTATAACGAACTATCCGAATGCAAGTCCAGTATACATGGTTCCGATGTGGGTTTATTTATCTGTGAAAATATAAAAAAGGGTAATCTCGCCTCACGAAAAAACCCGCAAACTCACACACACGCTGCTTGCATTAATTGCGTAGTGTTAGAAAAACTATCACTACATTGAGTGTGTTAGTTTTGTTTTAAAACGTCAAGGTCTTTCTCAGATGACGTTATTCAAAGTTTAACTATGTCACAAACAACTTATTCGCAGTTACCTTCTTCGTTTTGTCCACGTGTGCTGGATTCACCACTACCTCACTGGTGGCCGCCATCTTTGTTGTATATGTTTTTCAGTTCCTGTGACCTCACTTCTGATTACGTCACGTCCTGCTAAACATTGTTTAGTATTTTTTTATTCAGCAATTTTCTTACAGAATATAATCAAAACAGGAAAGTTGTAGTTCAACCAATTATGGTGGGGAGCTTTCTAGAACAAAAGTAATGAAGAATAGGAGTAGGCTGCCAATAAATGCTGAAAATCAAGACAGAGAAAAATCAAAACAAGTCAGAAATAAAAGAGAGAAACAATCATGTAAAAAAACTTTAAAGCAAAGACTGAACTTAATATGTGTTTCCCACCAGGAATAGGTAAAGGCTTATTTCGTTTTTTTCTCTCTTGTCTTTTAAATGGTTTAGTCTTTCTATTTACCTTTAACATATATTATATATATCGTTTTTAATTTGTTGAAATGCCAGAAATGCTACGCATACACAACTTTTTTGCATTCATATTTCTTTGATAGGGAGTCTGTTTTTAAATAGGGAAATAGTAGTTGACAACTCAATAGCAACTAAAGGTCAACTTACAAGCTTTTTCAGGAGACTTTCTCCACCTTTTATGATGCATTATAGTAAGTGGGCTATAGCCTGCAGTGCTGGGTGTTCTGCAATGCAGTTTAAGTCAATACAGTGAGAAGATTTAAAATGGCAAACCCTGATAACCACTGCAGCTTCAGGGCAGCATTACTGTATGTCAAAACATGTACAAACTTGACTATTGGGCCAACTTATCCACTGTTGGTCACATTTCACTTTTTCTATCCCTTTTCAAACATGAGAAAGGGAATTCTGCATTCAACTGAAAATTGTAAATGATGTATTTGAATTCAAAACATAATGTGCTTATCCGCAAAAAAAAAATATTAATTTAATGGCAAAAGCAGTGCAACCGTTTCCTTCCTTCCCCTCAAACACTTCCTCAACTTCTTGTTTGTTGTGATTCGGTGCATAAGACATCCATTCTCTCTAGGATATGTGTTTTTCATTTGCCAGACAGCGCTATATGCGATGTAAGAAGAATGTGACTAAAAGAAAGAAAGTCTATTGTTCTTGTCAAAGGAATGCCATATGTTTTGAGTTGAACCCATAAACACAACAATTCCCAAGGGGCTGAAATGTTTTAAATGTAGATGAAGTAGTTTCAAGCCCAACGCTTTTGGAAAAAAATAAAACATTTGACACATGGTAAAAACATTAAGAGTCATGGACCTATAGGTGGGAACTTATTGAGGGGCAAGGCAGGGGGAATGTTAAACACTTTGACCCCCCTGGTAATGTGTTTATATTTCCAACATTGACAGTCTTTGTTGTGCTTTGAATGGGAAACCTTGTATTTGTGTTTGAGAGTTTAAACACACCCCTGAATCAGGGCGTGGAAGTAAAATCCTTGAAGGATTTAAAACGTTGGCTTTTATATAGGGGAAAGGGGAGTGGCCAGAAGACCAAATCATATCTGGGACTCTGCCTCCAATGTAATGCTGTGTAGTGTGAGAAGAGACAGGAATGCAAAAAGGGAAAGGCTTCAGCAGGAGAACAGAAACGTTTCAGATATATAGCGGAGTAACCAGCAGCATTCACCATGTCATTAGATCAGTACAAGGTATTTCTTCAAATTCATCTAAAGTCATTTTTCTAAGAGCTATATTGTGGTTTTACATTTAAATAAGGTTCATTTTCTTGTTTGACATGTAATGGTGGGAAGAATGACAAATGCATGCAAAGGTTTCACGCATTCATTCACTTTTTAACACGAATTTCTGTGTTTAACAGCACTGGTGGGGTTTTTCTTTTCAAAAACTAGGTTTTAAAGCCTCACATATTTTGCGTGAGTAACTACCTTTTTAGTAGTAATGTTTTAAAGTCCAAGCAATTGAGAAAATGCCACTCATAATATAGGAAATGTTAAGACTGTTTAAAAAAATGATCAAAAGTGATTGAGAAAAACTGGGTGGAGGGGCTGCAAGCCGATTTCATATCCGGGACAAAGGTTCCAATAACAGTTGAGAAAGTTATGTAACGAGAAGAGAGAGGAAGCAAAGTAAGAAGGAAAAAAAATAAGTAGAAGAAAAAAATGTCAGATATGCAGCAGAGTAACCAGCAGCATTTATATCAGAATCTGTCAGCACACTTTTGTAATTTTACATTTCTCTATTTCTTTCTCTACTGTTTAATTACTATTATAAAAATGACCAAATGAACTGTATGTTTTGATTATTTGTATTTCTTTTTTACACATGGAGGCACCCCCCCGACCAGAACTGTTTGATTTCCATGGAGTTCCAATGATCAACTTTTTCACAGACAACTGGGAGAACATCCAAAACTTTCAGGCCAGGCCCGATGATATACTTATTGCAACATACCCCAAAGCAGGTCAGTGCTTGAACAGCTAGATTAAAGGCCTCATAACATGTGTGTATAAAGATAATGAGTGGAGATTGTTTAGTTTACTCTGTCTCTCTGTGTGTATGTCAGGAACCACCTGGGCCTCCTACATTCTGGACCTGCTGTATTTTGGTCAGCAAGAGCGCCAGACATCCGTCCCAATCTATGACAGGGTGCCTTTCTTGGAGATATTCTTCCCGCCTCATCTTTCAGGTTCAACAGACAATCAAATATACTTAACATTATTAACGAACATAAAAAACTCTAATTTAAAGTTGTATTGTATTTAGTGGCATTTAGCGGTGAAATTGCAGCTTGCAAAAAACTCAACATCCCTTCACTGACTATAGGCTGACGCCACACATGAAGATTATAAAAAGCCAATGCTTTATCGACCAGCCCTAAGAGATTCAGAAGAAAAGTTATATTTTGTTACGATTATTGTGTTATGTCACGTTTTGTATGTCTTGTTTTGGGTGTTTTGCTGTTCTCCCTCTCATGTTTTCCTCTTCGTATATTGTCTGGTCCTTTTCCCTGTGTTTTTCCTCCTGTCGTTAGTTTCCCTGGTGTGTCTAATTGTCTGATTGTGTTCACCTCTGGCCCTTGTGTTTCTCCTCCCCTGCCCGGCTGTTTCTCGTCTTGTGATTACCTCCCCCTGTATTTAGTCTTGTCTCTTCCTGTGTTAAGTGTTGGTTCGTCTTTTGTTTGTGACTGAGTTCACCGGTGAGTGTTCTGTTTTGTCCAAGTTATTATTTTATCCTTGAAATAAAGGCAATATCAGTGTAATCTACATTTGGGTCCTGCTTGCTTCACCCACCGTAACAGTTCGAACCAACCAAATATGGGCCCAGCAGATCCTTTTGAGCAGGAATTGTTGGATTTTACCTTTTCTTTGGCTACCTGCTCTGATCGATGGATGGGAGCGTCCGGGGTTCAGCAGCGAGAGGCTGCTCTGGCAAAGGCGCACCAGATAACTATGGAGAAACCAGGCTTGGTGAGATTCTTACCTGGCTGGATTTTGGAGTTCCTCTCGGTGTGTTATCCCCTGCCTGCTAGCCTCAGGCATGCTAGCTCTCTGCCTCCAAATTCCCTTTATGACACCACATGCATCGGTGTGGTCCGTTTGGAGTCAACCCTTGCTTCTGCCCCAGCTCCTGCTCCTGTCCAGGAGCCGTTCTCTGGAACTCGTCTGGCTTTTGGAGGTCCACGAAGCCTCCAAACGGCTCCTAAAAGAAGAAGTCGCAAGGCCAGGCAAGCAGCCCGAGCCCCAAGAGCCATGTTTCCGGCCCAAGTTCTGGCCCCAGCAACCATGGTTCCAGAACCAGTTCTGGCCCAAGCGGCCATGGTTCCGGCCCCGGTTCCGGCCCCAGCAGCCATGGTTCCGGCCCCAGCAGCCATGGTTCCGGCCCCAGCAGCCATGGTTCCGGCCCCAGCAGCCATGGTTCCGGCCCCAGTTCTGGCCCCAGCAGCCATGGTTCCAGACCTAGTTCTGGCCCCGGCAGCCATGGTCCCGGCCCCAGTTCCGGCCCCAGCGGCCATGGTTCCAGACCCAGCTCTGGCCCCAGCTGCCATAGTCCCATCTCTAGTCCCATTTCTGGTCCCTTCTCTTCTCGAGTCCTAACTCAAGTCCCTTCTCTAGTCCCTTCTCTGGTCCCCTCTCTAGTCTCTTCTCGAGTCACCTCTCTAGTCCCTCCTCTAGTCCGTTCCCAAGTCCCTCCTCTAGTCCCTCCTCAGGTCACTTCCCTAGTTCCTCCTCAGGTCACTTCCCTAGCCCCGTTTCTAGTCCCTTCTCTAGTCCCTTCTCCAGTCCCACCTCTAGTCACTTCTCTAGTAACTTCTCAAGTACCAACTCTAGTCCCATCTCAAGTCCCTTCTCTTGTCCCTACTCAAGTCCCTCCCTTAGTCCCTCCCCTAGTCCCTTCTCTAGTCACAGCTCGAGTCCCCTCTCCAGTTTCTTCTCGAGTTCCCTCTCGAGTTCCCTCTCGAGTTCCCTCTCGAGTTCCCTCTCGAGTTTCCTCTCGAGTCACCTCTCGAGTTCCCTCTCGAGTTCCCTCTCGAGTCCCCTCTCGAGTCCCCTCTCAAGTCACCTCTCGAGTCCTCTCTCGAGTCCTCTCTCAAGCCCTCTCCAGTCCCCTCTCCAGTCCCCTCTCCAGTCCCTACCTGGAGTTCCTACTCAAGTCCCAACTCAAGTCCCTACTGAAGTGCCGTTGGAGGTTCCGCTGGGGGTCCTGCCAACTCCATGTCCTGTCCCGTTGGGGGTCCCGCCGACTACCCTTCTGCCGGGGGTCCTGCCAACCCTATGTCCTGTCCCGTTGGGGGTCTCGCCGACTGCTCTTCTGCCAGGGGTCCTGCCAACTCTGTGTCCTTTGCCATTGGAGGCCCCGCCGACTACTCTTCTGCCGGGGGTCCTGCCAACCCTATGTCCCGTGCCGTTGGAGGTCCTGCCAATCCTGTGTCCTCTCCCGTTGGGGGTCCCGCCAACTACTCTCCTGCCGGGGGTCCTGCCAACCCTATGTCCTGTCCAGTTGGGGGTCCCACCGACTACTCTCCTGCCGAGGGTCCTGCCAATCCTATGTCCTGTTCCATTGGAGGTTCCGCTGGGGGTCCTGCCAGCTCCATGTCCAGTCCCGTTGGAAGTCCCGCCGACTACTCTCCTGCCGGGGGTCCTGTCAATCCTATGTCCTGTCCCGTTGGGGGTCCGGCCGACTACTCTCCTGCCGGGGGTCCTGCCAATCCCATGTCCTGTCACGTTGGGGGTCCCGCCGACTACTCTTCTGCCGGGGGTCCTGCCAACCCTATGTCCTGTCCAGTTGAGGGTCCCGCCGACTACTCTCCTGCCGGGGGTCCTGCCAACCCTATATCCTGTCCTGTTGGGGGTCCCGCCGACTACTCTCCTGCCGGGGGTCCTGCCAACTCCATGTCCTGTTGGGGGTCCCGTCGACTACTCTTCTGCCGAGGGTCCTGCCAATCCTATGTCCTGTTCCATTGGAGGTTCCGCTGGGGGTCCTGCCAGCTCCATGTCCAGTCCCGTTGGAGGTCCCGCCGACTACTCTCCTGCCGGGGGACCTGCCAATCCTATGTCCTGTCCCGTTGGGGGTCCGGCCGACTACTCTTCTGCCGGGGGTCCTGCCAACCCCTTGTCCTGTTCCGTTGGAGGCCCCACCATCACCTGTCTCGCTGGGGGTCCTGCCAACTCCTGGTCCTCTTCCGTGGAGGATCCTGCCGAAGCCTGTCCCACCGGCTCCGGTTCCTGTTCGGCCGACACCGGGTCCTGCCCGGCCTCCGGAGCTGTCTGGTCTTCGCCCTCGGGCCCGGCCCCCTGACTCTTCCTGCCGCTGCCTTCGCCCTCATGCTCGGCCCCCTGAGTTCGCCTGCTGTGGCCTTCGCCCCACCATGGACTCTGCCTTGCCCCCGGGCTGTCCGCCCGAGACCCCCACCTTGGACTCTGCCTTGCCCTCGGGCCGTCCGCCCGAGTCCCCTACCTTGGACTCTGCCTTGCCCCCGGGCCGTCCGCACGAGTCCCCCTTATCGGTTTCTGCCTTGCCCCCGGGCCGTCCGCCCGAGATCCCTTCCGGGTCCTCCGCTGTGCTCCTGGTCTGTCAGCCCAAAATCCCGTCCTCCTGACCCCCTCCACCCACCCCGGTGGCCTAGTGATGCGTCCTTCCTCCGGACCCCCTCCACCCACCCTGCTTGAGGTTTTGGACTTTTGTGGGTCTTTTTTTTTTAGGGACGTCTGGAATCCGTCCCTTGAGGGGGGGGGTTCTGTTATGATTATTGTGTTATGTCACATTTTGTATGTCTTGTTTTGGGTGTTTTGCTGTTCTCCCTGTCATGTTTTCCTCTTGGTATATTGTCTGGTCCTTTTCCCTGTGTTTTTCCTCTTGTCGTTAGTTTCCCTGGTGTGTCTAGTTGTCTGATTGTGTTCACCTGTGGCCCATGTATTTCTCCTCCCCTGCCCGGCTGTTTCTCGTCTTGTGATTACCCCTCCCTGTAGTTAGTCTTGTCTCTTCCTGTGTTCAGTGTCTGTTCGTCTTTTGTTTGTGCCTGAGTTCACCGGTGAGTGTTCTGTTTTGTCCAAGTTGTTATTTTATCCTTGAAATAGAGGCAATATCAGTGTAATCTGCATTTGGGTCCTGCTTGCTTCACCCACCGTAACATATTGTGTGTGTGTTCTTGAACTCCTTTGTTGACTTTTTAAACATTATCATTGTATGTGCAAGGTTCAAATGCTTTTTGTTAGTCACAAGACACAGAATGTACCTCACTGTAGCAATCGAGTAACCATTAATTACTTAACAGAAGTTTACAGCATCAGGGCTGGGTTCACTTCATCTTTCTTCATACAGGAAAAGATCTGGCGGACAACCTCCCCACATCTCCTCGACTCATCAAAACTCACCTTCCGGTCCAGTTTGTGCCTAAATCCTTTTGGGAACAAAACTGCAGGGTCAGTAGTTTGTGTATTTTTTTTGCAACAAAGAGAAGCAGTAGAACAACAACAGACATCTAAAACTATATTATGCCTCATCTATTATCGGTCTTATGATCTTTACATTTTTCATGATTCTTCAGATGGTCTACGTTGCCCGCAATGCCAAAGACAACATGGTGTCTTATTTTCACTTTGACCGCATGAACCTAGCTCAGCCAGAGCCTGGAGATTGGAGCAACTTCTTCCAGAGATTCATGGAGGGAAAGAGTATGTATGAAATACAATAATAATAATAGGCTTGGATCAAATGCAAAGATTACTACTGAAAAATACTGACATATTTGTATGTGCCCTTCTGTGGGATCAGTGGTGTTTGGATCGTGGTACGACCATGTGAACGACTGGTGGAAAAAGAAAGAGAGTTATCCAAAAATCCATTACATGTTCTATGAAGACATGATTGAGGTAATGTAGTTATTAGGTGTTGCTATTCAGGCTACCTTTCTTCTCGAGCATAACAATGAGACGATGAACTGACCACTGTGTTTACAGGATACTGGACGGGAAATAGACAAACTCTGCAGCTTTCTTGGTTTGTCTCCTTCTGCAGAGGACAAGATGAAGGTTACAGGGGGGGTGCAGTTTGACAATATGAAAAAGGACGACATGGCAAACTATTCTACGAACCCAGTTATGGATTTCAAGATTTCTCCTTTCATGAGAAAAGGTGAATTGATGAATAAATACCGACAAGTATGTGATGAGAAAAAGCTAATCACATCTCCACTTTGAGCTAAAACATCTGATTTATTCTCCGTGGTTCTGCAGGGAAAGTTGGTGACTGGAAGAACCATTTCACTGTGGCCCAGAGTGAACAATTTGATGAAGACTACAAGAAAAAGATGAAGGATGCAACACTTCAGTTCCGCACTAAAGTTTGAACAGAACTGGACGGGCTGTGTATTTTTGGGGATCAATGACTGAATGGACATGTGTCTTCTCCGTAAGACAATCAAAATATATGTACTCTTATAGTAGAACCGTACAATCTATGTTTATTATACATGAGGCTTTACACATTTCCAGGATTATTATTGCATGATAAAGAGCCTCACATTTATCATTATTAATCCCAAAGCCTTAACAGAACTACCATAAAAGAACATTTAAAAAAAAAAACAATACTATAGCACATGTTAAAGAAAGTCATATTCAACCTAGTATGGAATTTATTGTTCTCATCGTCCAGCTGTGCTTTGTGCATAATTGGGATAACTGTATTGTTTTGTATAAGATATTTGTATATTTGTAATTAAACAACAGCTCATTCATGTGGTTCATTCAGTTTTCGTCTTCTTCCGAGACGTTAAATAAATAATAAAAAACAGAGATACAGGACAAGCAAGAAAGAGACTGGCACTTAATTAAAAACTAAAACGTTATGCTTTTATAACCTTCTGAGGGAGTCTCATCCACCCAAATGTGTAGGCCTTAAAGAGCCTGTGACACAAACCCAACAACTGTTGTGCAATGAAATAGTGGGCTACTAGTAATCTCGAACCGTCAGTTTAAAAAAGAAAAGGCGATACCGTTCCGATAAATATCAATAATTTCGAACATCGCGGGAAAATTCCTTCGACTCATTTTGAGGTTTTGGGAGAAGCCGGAAGTGACGTCAATGCGGGAACGCTTCACTGTGCGGCGAGAGAGCCAAACACGGACAAAGTGTGTTGTCATGCGTAGAAATTGTGAATGACTGAGTTTAGGCACGTTAATAAGGTTTTAATGAAGTTGACTACAGTATATTCATATTTGTCAGTGCTTTCATGTCAATTCGGCGAACATAAACATAAATGCTCGTGGTGAAGATGATGATTAAATTAGGATTAAAAATCGGTAGTGAGAGCTGCTGAATTTCCTCCCGTCGGATGTGATATAAAAACAAATCGATTATTTTTGTAAACTCAAGTGTATGAAACTACATTTATTAGTGCTTTCATGTCAATTCGGTTAACATATGATACATTAAATGATCGTGAGGATGATGATTTAAAAATCTTTTGTTTGAGCCGGTCTGCATTTCCTGATGAGAAAACAAACCTTAGCTTTTTGTAGTTGCAGTCAGTGGTGTAGTGGGCGTTGGACGCGGGGGTACGCCGTACCCCCACTTATTTGAAGCATGATTTCTTTTTTTAATAGTCTAATACATCTAAAATCATTGCCAGTGTTATCAGTTGCAAGTGTGTGTTTGTTGTAATAATGACGAAAACATAATAGGCAGATTTCACAGTAATTATAATAAAAACGTAGCTCAAGCATTTATGCAACTTGATTTGAAGCGTGTGTGTGTGAGGGGCAGAACTGTGTGTGTAGGGTGACCAGGTGTCCCGCACTGTGCGGGACTGCACACACAGCATTTTTATTATTTGTCCCGCGTCCCACACATTGAGACTATGTCCCGCATTTGAGTGATAGTCGCGCAGAAAGGCCGGATCGGTTCGCTGACAGCCGGCACCGCCCTTTATTATTATATTGTCTAAACGGCATCATGTAAGTTGCGCTGACAGGAGACACAGAGGTCCCCAAGCCCCCCCCCCCCCGTTGACAGTTCACGAGCGCGTCCATAGTGTCTCCCGTCCACCCACCACCCCGTCCACCCAGTAAAAACATCCCCACTACACCACTGGTTGTAGTAGTACACCAACATGGATTAAACTTGTGTTTTTTTTTTACCACAATGTTGGGAAATTAATGGATAAAATGCACGGATTATTATTATTATTATTATTATTATTATTATTATTATTATTCCCACTCCGATCGGGACACTAGGTCCACCGTTTCCCCGCAGCGAGGCTCCCCCCGTTGACAGTTTACGTGGGCTGGGCTGGGTGCAGTGGCGGACTGGACATCGGGAGGAATCCCGATGGGCCGGTACCGAAGTGGGCCGGTCGGATAAGTCACTAGCACATCCCCCACTCCCCCCGTTGACAAATTACTAGTTGTACCGAAGTGGGCCGATCGAGAGTCCCGGGCAGGTTTTTAGTCCCTGTCCACCACTGGCTACATGAACGTATGACCGCCCATATTGACGCACCTAATTCCTAAACTTCTAACAGATACAAAATAAACCGATCCTTCAGCCTCATATGAGCTCTCAGACACGTTCAAAATTAAACTGTCATCGCTGTCTGAGCTTGCTGCTGTGTGCGCCATCGTGCGTTTACATGCAGATGCTGGGATCCTGAAGGGTGCAGCTGGAGCACTGTGCCCGCAATGACGTCACCCATAATTTGGCGGGACTTGAAGAATCCCCAAGAAGATCCAGGAAATGGTCAACATTTAAGGGCAGATTAATGGTTATCAAAGTACAAATATCCAAAATCAGTTCAGTAACGGTTTTCAAGGGGACAATATTTACTCAAATTGATGGGTTTGGATGATGGAGGGAAATCGTGTCACAGGCTCTTTAAGAGATGCTGAGAGAAGGACATAGGGGAAGAGAAAACTGGTGAAACATAGGGGGAAATTATTGGGTCATGGTTTAAAGTTTCAAGGGAAATAAACACACGTCTGATTAATTATAAAATCATCAATAGAACATATTGGACCCCAAATAAAATGGCAAGGCTAGGACTCAGAGGCTCCGACTTGTGTTGGAGATGTGATACTACATGTGGCACTCTACTGCACATGTTGTATTCATGCCCCATAATAGATATCTTATGGTCGAAGATTATTACCTTCATTGATACAGTAATGGCTTCCTCTCTGGTACAGGGACCAATGATTTGCATAGGTATGGTACCAAAGGAAAGTGGTTTGAATGCCCGCAGATCTCATGGTGCAGATCAGAATAGCACTTATTACTGGATGTAGGATAGTGTTGCGACATTGGAAAACTAAAGGGGATATATCCTTTAAGGAATGGATGGAGGAAATAGCCAAAATCTCCTCCTATGAAAGATTATGTTATAATATGATGGATAGAATAGATATCTAAATGAAAATATGGCTTTTGTGGCGGTGACTTGAAGTGCTGGAGAACTCCCCCATTTCAAATAATTGAAAACATGAAAATAAAGTTACAATGTGATGTACTACGTATTTGATATGTATAATGTGTTGTATTTCAGTATGAGCAGGATGGTCTGCATACCGCGTATCATGTATATCGTGTCTACCATGGATGATGCTCTACCTCTGTGAGGTTCCCTTTGTCCGTCTTTTCTGTTCTTGTACTGTGGTACTTTGATATATTGATATGTGATACATTTAGCAGGCTGTGTTGGCATGTATGTATGTTTTATCGTTCTGAAAAAACGAAGTAAAAGAAAAAGAAAATAGCAAAAAACAAACAAAGAAAAAACATCTGAATCATGTTAATGTTGTACTACACTGTAACTTTTATTCATATTGTCGTAGCAGCTTTAAAATCAGCTGTGGTCTAGAGAGAATAATCAGTAAGGTAACAAACGTGCAGCAACACAATATTCGTATTAAAAGCAATAAGGATCTTTTATATTTGCAAGTATGACGTCTCCTCCAAAGAGCACGTACTGTTCAGAGTGAAACAGGCTCTCTTTATAGGAGGACATCAAAGCAGATTTACATTACAACAACATTCAGGGAGGCCAGCTGATACCCCCTCTGGCACAGTATGCAAAACCTTCACTCAATACAGAGCAAAAGGGATACAGATAACACCTTATCCTAACTTCCTTCCCCTCATCCCTCCTGTAGTGTCATAAAACCCCCTTGCAAAAACATCTGTTGATCACTCACACACATTCAAAGGTCACTCCAGGGATTTGACCTAATCAGTCAAACCGTTGACATGACATTTGCAGAATACAGCAGTTTACATTTCATTAGGTTTACACTGTATTAAGCTTTAGTACCATAATTTCCATCACAATATGTTATGTTAATATGATTATTTTTGCTTTTTAATTGCCTTTTTATAATGTGTTTCCACTGCAGTATTTCTTAATGCTCTCAAAATCTTTCACTTTTGTACCTTGCCTTGCAGCCTGATTTATCCAGATTTTGTTTTACAGTATTTTACCTATGGGCATGGTTAAGATTTTAACCGTGCTACTTGGCCCCAACACTGCTTATCGATCCAGTACTTTAATGGTATTTTTATCGGTTCTTTTTTTGTATTTTTAAGGAAAGAACTAAACAAATTGTAAACACAATAAACATTGCTTTATTTGATATACAGTATATTCATGTTGCATTGTTAAACAAGTCCATTAATCAGGGTGTGGAAGTAAAATCCGTAAAGGATTTAAAAGGTTGACTTTTATCTCGGGCAGGGGTCTGCAACCTTTTTGAACAAAAGAGCTATTTTGCTCCTTTTTCCCAAATTTTTTTTGTCTGGAGCCGCAAAACATATTTCATAGCTTGATAGCTAATAAAGTTGTATTTATTGTTATATCAGACAAAAACTACAGTTTTTTTGCATTTATTAGGCTATTTATTAGGTTATATAAAACTGTTAACCTCTAATAAGAAACAAAGAACTCCTATAAAGGAGAATTAAAAATACTACACAGGCCTACTTTAAAATAAATTAAACACAGCACTTGGGGAGTCCTCTGCACATTTGAAGGAAAAAAATATATAATTAAAATGTGCCCACTTTGAAATAAATAAAAACATATAGCTGCACCCTAAATAGAGTTAACGGTAGGGTAGGTAAGAATGGAGAAACCAGCTCGAGTGCGCTAGAATTTGAAAATACACAACCGGAAAAAAATGCCTCTTCCTTCAGACTTCCTTACAGAGCCCCTCCTCCAACACACACGAACGCGCATCAGATGGAAGGCTGACAGGCAGGTAGGCCATCCAGTTATTTTAGCCGGGCCGGCTAAAATGATTGGTCGTGCTTTTTACAGCGCTACGGCTTCCAGAGATTAATTTGTGTATGTATTTATTGTCTGAAGATTGTCAGCTGTCTTCCTCCCCCTTGTTGTTCCTCGATACGTAAAGGCTGCAGCACCGTTGACAACTTCTCTCTATATATTAAACATACCAGTAAACCAGCATCGTTTGCTGTGAAAGCATATAACTCTGTTCACACAGAATTAAATCCTGTGTTCTTCCGGTACTTTTCTTTGATTTATCCATAGTTCGCTCATCGAGCCGTGGGTCAGGTTATTCACCCACAGGAAAAGGCGCTGGCGCGGGACCGTAGCAGGATGTGACGCATATTTTTGTTGACCTAATTAAAACCGTTTTGTTTTTTATTTATGTGTCACAGTATCACCTCAAAATACAAGATACGAAAAAATGTCAACCATGGAACAAAATATAAATAGTCCTACAAATACTTTTATTTTATTTCCTTCTTATTTTTGTCTAAGCTCAAGGGAGCCAGAGCAGAGGGCTTAAAGGGCCGCATGCGGCCCGTGGGCCGCGGGTTGCCAACCGCTGATCTCGGGGAAAGGGGAGTGGCTAGAAGACCATATCAGATCTATGCTGTGTAGTGTGAGAAGAGACAGGAATATAAAGAAGGAAAGGCTTCAGCAGGAGAAGAGAAAAGTTTAAGATATAGAGCGGAGTAACCAGCAGCATTCACCATGTCATTTCATCAGGTCAAGGTTTTTCTTCAAATTCATCTCAAGTAATTTTTCTAAGAGCTATATTGTGGTTTACTTTTAAGTAAGGTTCATTTTCTCGATTGACATAAATGGTGGGAAGAATGACAAATGCATGCAAAGGTTTCATGGATTCATTCACTTTTTAGCACGACTTTCTGTTTTCAACCCATGGTTCAACCGCACTTGTGGGTTTTTTTTATTTTCAAAAACTAGGTTTTAAAGAATCACATATTTTGCGTGAGTAACTACCTTTTAGTAGTAATGTTTTAAAGTTCAAGCAATTGAGAAAATGCCACTTGTGAAATGTTAAGACTTTTTCAAGAAATTATCAAAAGTGATAGAGAAAAACTGGACAGAAGGGCTGCAAAGCGATTTCATATCCGGGAGAAGGCTCCAATAACAGTTGAGAAAGTTATGTAACGAGAAGAGAGAGGAAGCAAAGTCAGAATGGAAAAAAGAAGTAGAAGAAAAAAACCTCAGATATGCAGCAGAGTAATCAGCAGCATTTATATCAGAATCTGTCAGCACACTTTTGTAATTTTACGTTTCTCTATTTCCTTCTCTACTGTTTAATTACTATTATAAAAATGACCAAATTAATTGTATATTTTGATTATTTTTCTTTCTTTTTTCACACATGGAGGAATCCCCCCGACCAGAACTGTTTGATTTCCATGGAGTTCCAATGGTCAACTTTTTCACAGACAACTGGGAGAACATCCAAAACTTTCAGGCCAGGCCCGATGATATACTTATTGCAACATACCCCAAAGCAGGTCAGTGCTTGAACAGCTAGATTAAAGGCCTCATAACATGTGTGTATAAAGGTAATGAGTGGAGATTGTTTAGTTTACTCTGTCTCTCTGTGTGTATGTCAGGAACCACCTGGGCCTCCTACATTCTGGACCTGCTGTATTTTGGTCAGCAAGAGCGCCAGACATCCGTCCCAATCTATGACAGGGTGCCTTTCTTGGAGGCTTTCTTCCCGCCTCATCATTCAGGTTCAACAGATGATCAGTTGTTCACATACATGCATCACAAACATAAAAAACTCTTATTTAAAGTTATATTCCATTTAGTGAAATTTAGCGGGGAAATTGCAGCTCGCAAACAACTCAACATCCCTTCACTGACTATAGGCCAACGCCCAACATGAAGATTATGAAGTTCAGCAATATATAGAACAGCTCTAAGAGATTAAAAAGTAAGGTTACATGTTGTGTATTTTTGACATCCTTTGTTCCTTTGTTGACTTTTTAAACGTTATCATTGTGTGTACAAGGTTGACCTCACTGTAGCAATCGAGTAACCGTGATTTAACGAAGTTTACATGCATCAGGGCTGGGTTTACTTTGTCTTTCTTCATATAGGAAAAGATCGCGCAGACAACCTCCCCACATCTCCTCGACTCATCAAAACTCACTTTCCAGTCCAGTTTGTGCCTAAATCCTTTTGGGAACAAAACTGCAGGGTCAGTTTGTGTATTTTTTGCATCGAATCATGTGTGCATGATCACAAAAGGCTGAAATTGAGAGGAAAGTGACTCATATTTAATGTAAAGGCTAAATGGTAACAAAGAGAAGCAGCAGTAGAACAAACAACAACAGAAATGTAAAAGTATATTATGTCTCTACTATTGTTGGTCTTATGATCTTTACGTTTTTCATGATTCTTCAGATGGTCTACGTTGCCCGCAATGCCAAGGACAACATGGTGTCTTATTTTCACTTTGACCGCATGAACCTAGCTCAGCCAGAGCCTGGAGATTGGAGCAACTTCTTCCAGAGATTCATGGAGGGAAAGAGTATGTATGAAATACAATAATAATAATAGGCTTGGATCAAATGCAAAGATTTCTACTGAAAAATACTGACATATTTGTATGTGCCCTTCTGTGGGATCAGTGGTGTTTGGATCGTGGTACGACCATGTGAACGACTGGTGGAAAAAGAAAGAGAGTTATCCAAAAATCCATTACATGTTCTATGAAGACATGATTGAGGTAAATGTAGTTATTAGGTGTTGCTATTCAGGCTACCTTTCTTCTCGAGCATAACAATGAGACGGTGAACTGACCACTGTGTTTACAGGATACTGGACGGGAAATAGACCAACTCTGCAGCTTTCTTGGTTTGTCTCCTTCTGCAGAGGACAAGATGAAGGTTACAGGGGGGGTGCAGTTTGACAATATGAAAAAGGACGACATGGCAAACTATTCTACGAACCCAGTTATGGATTTCAAGATTTCTCCTTTCATGAGAAAAGGTGAATTGATGAATAAATACCGACACGTATGTGATGAGAAAAAACTAATCACACATCTCCACTTTGAGCTAAAACACCTGATTTATTCTCCGTGGTTCTGCAGGGAAAGTTGGTGACTGGAAGAACCATTTCACTGTGGCCCAGAGTGAACAATTTGATGAAGACTACAAGAAAAAGATGAAGGATGCAACACTTCAGTTCCGCACTAAAGTTTGAACAGAACTGGACGGGCTGTGTATTTTTGGGGATCAATGACTGAATGGACATGTGTCTTCTCCGTGAGACAATCAAAATATATGTACTCTTATAGTAGAACCGTAGAATCAATGATTATTATACATGAGGCTTTACACATTTCCAGGATTATTATTGCATGATAAAGAGCCTCACATTTATCATTATTAATCCCAAAGCCCTACCATAAAAGAACATTTAAAAAAAAAACAGTACTATAGCACATGTTAAAGAAAGTCATATTCAACCTAGTATGGAAGTTATTGTTCTCATCGTCCAGCTGTGCTTTGTGCAGAATTGGGATAACTGTATTGTTTTGTATAAGATATTTGTATATTTGTAATTAAACAACAGCTCATTCTTGTGGTTCATTCAGTTTTCGTCTTCTTTCGAGATGTTAAATAAATAATAAAAAACAGAGATACAGGACAAGCAAGAAAGAGACTGGCACTTAATTAAAAACTAAAACGTCATGTTTTTATAACCTTCTGAGGGAGTCTCATCCACCCAAATGTGTAGGCCTTAAGAGATGCTGAGAGAAGGACATAGGGGAAGAGAAAACTGGTGAAACATGGGGGGAAATTATTGGGTCATGGTTTAAAGTTTCAAGGGAAATACAGAAACGTCTGATTAATTATAAAATCATCAATAGAACATATTGGACCCCAAATAAAATGGCAAGGCTAGGACTCAGAGGCTCCGACTTGTGTTGGAGATGTGATACTACATGTGGCACTCTACTGCACATGTTGTATTCATGCCCCATAATAGATATCTAATGGTCGAAGATTATTACCTTCATTGATACAGTAATGGCTTCCTCTCTGGTACAGGGACCAATGATTTGCATAGGTATGGTACCAAAGGAAAGTGGTTTGAATGCCCGCAGATCTCATGGTGCAGATCAGAATAGCACTTATTACTGGATGTAGGATAGTGTTGCGACATTGGAAAACTAAAGGGGATATATCCTTTAAGGAATGGATGGAGGAAATAGCCAAAGTCTCCTCCTATGAAAGATTATGTTATAATATGATGGATAGAATAGATATCTAAATGAAAATATGGCCTTTGTGGCGGTGACTTGAAGTGCTGGAGAACTCCCCCATTTCAAATAATTGAAAACATGAAAATAAAGTTACAATGTGATGTACTACGTATGTGATATGTATAATGTGTTGTATTTCAGTATGTGCTGGATGGTCTGCATACCGCGTATCATGTATATCGTGTCTACCATGGATGATGCTCTACCTCTGTGATGTTCCCTTTGTCCGTCTTTTCTGTTCTTGTACTGTGGTACTTTGATATCTTGATATGTGATACATTTAGCAGGCTGTGTTGGCATGTATGTATGTTTTATCGTTCTGAAAAAACGAAGTAAAAGAAAATAGCAAAAAACAAACAAAGAAAAAACATCTGAATCATGTTAATGTTGTACTACACTGTAACTTTTATTCATATTGTCGTAGCAGCTTTAAAATCAGCTGTGGTCTAGAGAGAATGATGAGTAAGGTAACAAACGTGCAGCAACACAATATTCGTATTAAAAGCAATAAGGATCTTTTATACTTGCAAGTATGACGTCTCCTCCAAAGAGCACGTACTGTTCAGAGTGAAACAGGCTCTCTTTATAGGAGGACATCAAAGCAGATTTACATTACAACAACATTCAGGGAGGCCAGCTGATACCCCCTCTGGCACAGTATGCAAAACCTTCACTCAATACAGAGCAAAAGGGATACAGATAACACCTTATCCTAACTTCCGTCCCCTCATCCCTCCTGTAGTGTCATAAAACCCCCTTTCAAAAACCTCTGTTGATCACTCACACACATTCAAAGGTCACTCCAGGGATTTGACCTAATCAGTCAAACCGTTGACATGACATTTGCAGAATACAGCAGTTTACATTTCATTATTACACTGTATTAAGCTTTAGTACCATAATTTCCATCACAATATGTTATGTTAATATTATTATTTTTGCTTTTTAATTGCCTTTTTATAATGTGTTTCCACTGCACTATTTCTTAATGCTCTCAAAGTCTTTCACTTTTGTACCTTGCGTTACAGCCTGATTAATCCAGATTTTGTTTTACAGTATTTTACCTAGAAATGGGTATGGTTAAGATTTTAACCGTGCTACTTGGCCCCAACACTGCTTATCGATCCAGTACTTTAACGGTATTTTTATCGGTTCTTTATTTGTATTTTTAAGGAAAGAACTAAACAAATTGTAAACACAATAAACATTGCTTTATTTGAAATACAGTATATTCATGTTGCATTGTTAAACAAGTCCATTAATCAGGGTGTGGAAGTACAATCCGTAAAGGATTTAAAAGGTTGACTTTTATCTTTTTAGGGGAAAGGGGAGTGGCCAGAAGACCAAATCATATCTGGGACTCTGCCTCCAATGTAATGCTGTGTAGTGTGAGAAGAGACAGGAATGCAAAAAGGGAAAGGCTTCAGCAGGAGAAGAGAAAAGTTTAAGATATAGAGCGGAGTAACGAGCAGCATTCACCATGTCATTTCATCAGGTCAAGGTATTTCTTGAAATTCATCTCAAGTAATTTTTCTAAGAGCTATATTGTGGTTTACTTTTAAGTAAGGTTCATTTTCTCGATTGACATGTAATGGTGGGAAGAATGACAAATGCATGCAAAGGTTTCATGGATTCATTCACTTTTTAGCACGACTTTCTGTTTTCAACCCATGGTTCAACCGCACTGGTGGGGTTTTTTTATTTTCAAAAACTAGTTTTTAAAGCATCACATATTTTGCGTGAGCACCTTTTAGTGGTAATGTTTTAAAGTTCAAGCAATTGAGAAAATGCCACTTGTGAAATAGGAAATGTTAAGACTGTTTCAAGAAATTATCAAAAGTGATTGAGAAAAACTGGACGGAAGGGCTGCAAAGCGATTTCAGATCCGGGACAAAGGCTCCAATAACAATCGAGGAAGTGTAATGTAACGAGAAGAGAGAGGAAGCAAAGTCAGAAAGAGAAAAGTAAGTAGAAGAAAACAATGTCAGATATGCAGCAGAGTAATCAGCAGCATTTCTATCAGAATCTGTCAGCACACTTTTGTAATTGTACGTTTCTCTATTTATTTCTCTACTGTTTAATTACTATTATAAAAATGACCAAATTAATTGTATGTTTTGATTATTTTTCTTTCTTTTTTTACACATGGAGGAATCCCCTCGACCTGAACTGTTTGATTTCCATGGAGTTCCAATGTCCCACTTCTTCACAGACAACTGGGAGAACATCCAAAACTTTCAGGCCAGGCCCGATGATATACTTATTGCAACATACCCCAAAGCAGGTCAACAGCCAGATTAAAGGCCTCATAACATGTGTGTATAAAGGTAATGAGTGGAGATTGTTTAGTTTACTCTGTCTCTCTGTGTGTATGTCAGGAACGACCTGGGCCTCCTACATTCTGGACCTGCTGTATTTTGGTCAGCAAGAGCGCCAGACATCCGTCCCAATCTATGACAGGGTGCCTTTCTTGGAGGCTTTCTTCCCGCCTCATCATTCAGGTTCAACAGATGATCAGTTGTTCACATACATGCATCACAAACATAAAAAACTCTTATTTAAAGTTATATTCCATTTAGTGAAATTTAGCGGGGAAATTGCAGCTTGCAAACAACTCAACATCCCTTCACTGACTATAGGCTGACGCCACACATGAAAATTATAAAAAGCCAATGCTTTATTTACCAGCCCTAAGAGATTCAGAAGAAAAGTTATATTTTCTGTGTTCTTGAACTCCTTTTTTGACTTTTTAAACATTAACATTGTATGTGCAAGGTTCAAATGCTTTTTGTTAGTGTCACAAGACACAGAATGTACCTCACTGTAGCAATCGAGTAACCATTCATTACTTAACAGAAGTTTACAGCATCAGGGCTGGGTTCACTTCATCTTTCTTCATACAGGAAAAGATCAGGCAGACAACCTCCCCACATCTCCTCGACTCATCAAAACTCACTTTCCGGTCCAGTTTGTGCCTAAATCCTTTTGGGAACAAAACTGCAGGGTTAGTAGTTTGTGTATTTTTTTGCAACAAAGAGAAGCAGTAGAACAACAACAGACATCTAAAACTATATTATGCCTCATCTATTATCGGTCTTATGATCTTTACATTTTTCATGATTCTTCAGATGGTCTACGTTGCCCGCAATGCCAAAGACAACATGGTGTCTTATTTTCACTTTGACTGCATGAACCTAGCTCAGCCAGAGCCTGGAGATTGGAGCAACTTCTTCCAGAGATTCATGGAGGGAAAGAGTATGTATGAAATACAATAATAATAATAGGCTTGGATCAAATGCAAAGATTTCTACTGAAAAATACTGACATATTTGTATGTGCCCTTCTGTGGGATCAGTGGTGTTTGGATCGTGGTACGACCATGTGAACGACTGGTGGAAAAAGAAAGAGAGTTATCCAAAAATCCATTACATGTTCTATGAAGACATGATTGAGGTAATGTAGTTATTAGGTGTTGCTATTCAGGCTACCTTTCTTCTCGAGCATAACAATGAGACGGTGAACTGACCACTGTGTTTACAGGATACTGGACGGGAAATAGACAAACTCTGCAGCTTTCTTGGTTTGTCTCCTTCTGCAGAGGACAAGATGAAGGTTAAAGGGGGGGTGCAGTTTGACAATATGAAAAAGGACGACATGGCAAACTATTCTACGAACCCAGTTATGGATTTCAAGATTTCTCCTTTCATGAGAAAAGGTGAATTGATGAATAAATACCAACACGTATGAGATGAGAAAAAGCTAATCACACATTTCCACTTTGAGCTAAAACACCTGATTTATTCTCCGTGGTTCTGCAGGGAAAGTTGGTGACTGGAAGAACCATTTCACTGTGGCCCAGAGTGAACAATTTGATGAAGACTACAAGAAAAAGATGAAGGATGCAACACTTCAGTTCCGCACTAAAGTTTGAACAGAACTGGACGGGCTGTGTATTTTTGGGGATCAATGACTGAATGGACATGTGTCTTCTCTGTGAGACAATCAAAATATATCTACTCGTATAGTAGAACCGTAGAATCAATGATTACTATACATGAGGCTTTACAAATATCCAGGTTTAGCCTCACATACAATATTATTGCACATGTTAAAGAAAGTAATACTCAACCTAGTATGGAAGTTATTGTTCTCATCGGCCATCTGTCCTTTCTACAGAAGTGGGATAACTGTATTGCTTTGTATAAGATATGTGTATATTTGTAATGAAACAGCAGCTCATTCATGTGGTTCATTTAGTTTTCGTCTTCTTCCGAGACGTTGAATAACTGAAAATGATCAATGATACGACAAATAATATTCTGATCTTGTTGTTTTTGTTTAGTCATTGTGCTCCAACGGCTGCTGTTTGACTGATTGACATTTATTATACATTGATTATGAAAATTGTGATTGTTAAATGTGACAGTTTTCTTCAGATAATTCTAGATTTATTTTGTTATTATTTGAACATTTATGTGACGTGCATTGACAATACAACATGGTCCCTTATTTTCAAGTTGAACGCATGACAAGCAGCTATCTCCAGTTAATAATGGATTTTAAGAGTAAGAATGAGTAATTGAAATGAAGTGATACACAGTATGCGTTGAATTAAAGACAAACTTAAAATTACATTATAATAACATAAGTATATTGATTTATGGCCCAAAAAGATATTGCAAATGAAGTATTTTCAAGAACAACAGTAGCAGTAACAGTACTGATTGTCTAAATATAGCCAGTGATGCATGACGTCCACTTTAGTGGACAGGTGATTAATCAGAATTTCCTGCAAACACAAAATCAATACTTTGACAATTTATGAATGATATGATTCCTTAGTTACTTGATATCACCAACATTGTAATACCTGTAGGGGGCGCTTTCCATAAAAGGATTGGCAAGATATCGACGAGTGATTTGGTCCATCCAGCGCCGTAGATAGCAATTCTATTTCTATTCTATATTCTATTATAGGGCTCTGGGGCCATCTGGCTTTCTGTCGTCCATCTTGGTTTTGAGAAATGTATCATGCACTTACACTGACTTTCCACTGAGTAGCAGTGTATGGCGTGAGGCAATAGGGTCCTATGTAGTGGCTTATGGTGCAACCGTGCCATCAAAACCCATGCATATACAAGAAAACACCTTTTGAAAAGCTGTCCACTGTAGTAGCCTGTATGATCCATTGTCACAAAGTGCTTGACAAAGCATTAAACGAATGAAGAAGTGATAAAAACACAATACATTAAAGGTCCCATGTCATGCTTTTCTGGTTATTACCCGTCCCCTTGTGTGTTATGAAGGTTTTTATGCATGTAAACGGTCTGCAGAGTCAAAACCCTCAAAGTACACCCTGTAGCGAGTAAAACTCTAACACAGAAAATACCTCCCCAAAACGCCTCGTTGGAGATACGTCACTGTCCATTTGATTTTTCCGGGTACGCATGATGTCAACCGTATCCGGAACGAACTGGACCAATCCGTAGAGCCGTTACGTTACGTCCGTGGAGCCGTTACGTTTAGCTCCCGCTGGTTGGTCCAAATTGACCAATCCACGGACTTCCTCACACACACACTCAGTGCATGCAGCTCTGCTGATCTCTCCTCCTGGCTGCAGGCTGATAGTTGGGATCGCGGCGAAATTCTCTCTGCAGACCCATTCTCACAGCGTTTATCAACCTTTTTCTTACTCAATATCAAGCCACACTTATTGTTTTTACTTCGGCTGTGACTTTGTGTGTGCTCAGGGTGAGTTTGGCTGTGTTTCGCTGGAGCTATTGGAGCTACAACGAGCCGTTAAAGGCAGAGAGTGAAATTCAGTGAATACACGTAGTTTACAGAGATGCTGTATGAGAAACCAAAGTGATTTTGGAAAATTTCACAATATAAATCTATTCTAGTAGACCTCAACAATGGAATTATGATCAGTGGAAATGGCCATTAAATGGGACCTTTAATACCGGTGTGACCAGATCATGCAAATTGCTTGGGGCCTCACACTGCGGAAGGAGGTGGGTGTGGTGTGATATACATCTTCCCAGGTGATTATTGCATACCTAACAATTCGTTATTGACACATTCTCAGCAGGGTGAGTAGCCTACACTCTTTTAAAATGGAGAACTCGGAAAAAAGGGTTTTAATTTTAGTTTGAGTAATGATTATCAGCGATTATCAGTATTTTACCAGCAATGTCATTGTTGTTTGTGACTGGGTTCATTATATTATTCGATTAAAATGATAGAAATTTCACCAGCAATCTAGAGATTTATTTGACAAGAGTGAGGAAAAAAACAATGCTGTAAGTCACAAATGCGCATTTCTGCAGTCCATGTTTTTTTTTTTTTAGTGGCATCTACATTTACTCAATCGCTGTTCCTGTAAGTACTACGCTTTTTCTTTATTTGACTAATGTTAATTAAGCAACCCATAAATCAACTGAAATAAGCCACTTCTTTACTGAAAGTGAGGCTTACACGTTAATTCTTCGCCAACTATGATTCAATTATATAATGTACATTATTGTATATTTTTTCATTCTGCATAATGAACGCTTCTGCCTTTTGTAGTTTAAGTACATTTTGATGCTAAGACTGTTGTACTTTTACCATATAACATTTTCAATTTCTCACTTTTAACAGTATGATTGCACTAGTTTTACTTAAATAGAATATCTTCTTTTACCACTGCGTTTCTTTCTGCTTACAATTAAATACAATAACCAGTGTAACAGGACTGGGCAGATAAAGAGGAAAGTGATGGGTGCAGCAATCACGACAGAGGCAGTGTTCAAATCCAAAAAAGGCTTTATTGCTATCAAACTCCAAAAATACCTTCCATTAAACAAAGGCTAACGTAGCCGGGCCGCTAAACGACTTATCAGCTTACAAAAACGTTTCCTTACACTTGGAGCCTCCTGCTCCCTCCATGTGCCACACACAACTGAGCAACTCTGTATGCTTTGTCTCCCTTGAGGGAGTGATTAGCACCAGGTGTGAGGTCTCCACACCTGCTCCCAATACTGCTAATTGGAAGAGGGTGGAGCAACCTGTTGGGAATGTAGGTGCCTCCCACTACCCTGCCTCTCAGCCCCTTACACCCCCCCCCCCCTTCAGTTCTGGCCTAAGAGAGGCGACCTTGGTCCACAGGGCATCTCTACGGGACAGGGCATCTGCATTCCCATGCTTGGCTCCGGCTCTGTGTACGATAGAAAAGTTAAACTCCTGTAGTGAGACAAACCACCTTCCTACTTTAGCGTTTGTGTCTTTTTTATTTGCCATCCAGATCAGTGGGGCAGGATCAGTTACCAGAGTGAAGTGACGTCCCAAGAGGTAATACCGGAGGCGCTCAAGCGCCCATTTTATTGCTAGGCCTTCTTTCTTCACAGTAGCATACCCTTGTTCCCTTGTGTTCAGCTTCCGGCTGTTGTACATGACGCGATGTTCCTCACCGTGGACCTCCTGGGATAGTACTGCTCCTATGCCTAATGGGAGAGGCTACTGTGGAGAAGTTTGGGATGAAACCGCAATAGTACCCGTCAGACCCAAGAATGTTTTCACCTGTTTCTTTGTTGATGGCCGTGGCCAATCCTGGATCGCCTGAACCTCCCTTTCTTCCTTGTGGTCTAACGTTGCCGCGCCCAATGGTGAAGCCCAGGTATTCAGCTTCTTCCAGTCCAAGGTTGCATTTTCTTGGATTGGCTCTCAAGCCCGCCCTGCGGAGAGATTCCAGCACTGCTACAAGCCTTATGAGATGGCTATCCCATGAGTCACTGTGGGTAACAACGTCATCTAAATATGCAGCTGCATACTCACGATGTGGCCTCAGGACCTTGTCCATCAGTCTCTGGAACGTGGCTGGTGCTCCATGAAGCCCGAAGGGAAGCACAGTGTACTGGTACAGCCCTGTGGGGGTGGCGAAGGCTGTCTTCTCTCTTTAGGCTGCTTCAAGTGGGACCTGCTAATACCCTTTCGTCAAGTCCAGAGTGCTGATATACCTGGCTTCCCCAAGCCGATCAATCGGCTCATCTATCCTGGGCATAGGATACGCATCAAACTTGGAGATTTCATTCAATTTTCTGAAATCATTAAAGAACCTGTTGGTTTCGTCTGGCTTAGGAACCAGAACGACAGGGCTGGTCCACTCACTGTGAGATTCTTTAATCACCCCCATAGCCAGCATTTTCTGCACTTCTTGCTCAATGGCCGCCCGTCTTGTATAGTGGGCAGTCTCGCCCCACCAAGACTGGGACTGGTAGGGAAGGAACCACCCCCACTTTCAGCTTACAGAGCCTTTTACCATGGTAAGGTGGATGAAGCATGTGGGGTATAATTTAGTGTCCCCATGGACACAGGCAGTCTCTTCGGATGGCAAATGGTCGAGGAGGTGGGGCTGAATGAGGGACACCACACTTCCCGAGTCCACTAGCGCCTCTGCATCTTTTCCATTTACTTTGACTGGTATCATTTGAGCCAGGGAGCTTTCCTGTACCCAGCAAGAGTCAAGAAGGTGGCAGGGCCTTGCACCAGATGAGTGGGCGGTCGGCATTAGCTCATCCTTCCCTGGGCAGTCCCAGGAAATGTGGCCTGTCTCCCCACACTGGTAGCAACGCGGTTGGCCCTCTGGCAGGTAGGACTGTCGTCGCCTTACCTCTTCTGGTTCCCGTGGCGGTTCTCGTGCCCGTCTAGTCCTTGATGCTTCCCCACTGACTTTCCGGCCCCACTCGGTGTCTGTTCGTGTGGACTTAAGCAGGTCCGCTGTGGCCACGTGGCTCTCCACTAGGTTAACCAACTCATCCAGACTGGCTGGATTCTGCTGGCTTGTCATTTTCTTGATCTCATACGGCAGAGACCGAATGTATTTGTCCATCATTATCCTCTCTAAAACACTTAACTTTTCAGGGTTGCATGTCAGCCAGGCTCTGGTTACCCGGGCTAGGTCATACATCTGGGCTGACAGCTCTGGCTTGTATTTCCAGTCATGGAACCGCTGGGCTCTTGTTGCTAAGCTGTAGCCATACCTCACCAGGATTTCCCTCTTCAAGACAACGTGATCCTTTGCTTGGTCAGGAGGGAGGTTGAAGTAAGCTTGCTGTGCCGGGCCCAGGAGGAACGGTCCAACCAGATCAGCCCAGGAGTCCCTTGGCCAGCCCTCTCTTTCAGCTGTGCGCTCAAAGGCTGTTAAGTAGGCCTCTATCTCATCACTCTCATTTTGGGGATGAATCGACCTGGGTTAGGCTGCACGGTTGCTCCCCTCTGGATAGGAGAGGCTGCTGTTAGGCTTTTTTGGACCTCCACATGGAGAAGCGCATTCTGTTTCCGCTGCTCCTGTATCATCTCCCGTTGCAGAGTCTGCTGCTCAGCAGAAATGTGCACCAACTCTCTTAGTACATCCTCCATCTTAAAAATGCAACTTTTTGACTGCAACACCACCACTAGAGTCCTTATGCCCGCATTCTCCTCCAGTGTAACAGGACTGGGCAGATAAAGAGGAAAGTGGTAGTGCAGCAATCACGACAGAGGCAGTGTTCAAATCCAAAAATACCTTCCATTAAACAAAGGCTAACGTAGCCGGGCCGCTAACCGACTTACCAGCTTACAAAAAACGTTTCCTTACACTGGGAGCCTCCTGCTCCCTCCATGTGCAACAACTGAGCAACTCTTCTTCTTCTTCTTCTTCTTCTTCTTCTTCTTCTTCTTCTTCTTCTTCTTCTTCTTCTTTAGTGTTTATTGGCGGTTGGCAAACCAAATTTTAGGTGCATTCCCGCCACCAACTGGACTGGAGTATGGACAAGAGACTATGCAGAAAACAATAAACAAAATAAAACAAACAAAAAACAACAAAATAAATAAAACCAAAACTCTAGATTATTTTAAATTGATCAATTTCTCTAAAAAACGTAATAAGCTCACAATATATATTGCCTGATGTTTTCCCTAACAGCCCTGATAGCGAAAAGTCAATGTATTTTGCTTTCTTCAGTGTTTGGAAAAGCACATTTCTCTGAATACTATATTTCCTGCGATGCAGCAAAACATGTTCAACCGTTTCTGGCTGGCTACAGTGTGTACACTTTCCGGTTGGATGCTTTCCTATTACCCTTAATGTATGATTGAGACCTGTGTGACCTATTCTCATCCGAGAAATGACATTTTCCTCCCTTCTTTTAAACCCCACCTTCCTTCCAACTGAGCAACTCTGTGTGCTTTGTCTCCCTTGAGGGAGTGATTAGCATCAGGTGTGAGGTCTCCACACCTGCTCCCAATACAGCTTATTGGAAGAGGGTGGAGCCACCTGTTGGGAATGTAGATGCCCCCCACTACCCTGCCTCTCAGCCCCTTACACCCAAAAAAAACTTTATTCTTCAATTCCTTTATGTCACTTTAAGTTGTAACCGTTTTAGTCTTATATCTTATGAATATGTATTATAGGTGCATTGTTTGTTTAATGTTGAGCCCTGTAAAGGAGCATTTATATTACTTATCTTATGATAAATGGCATTGCACTGGCTGCTCATTGTTATTGGAAATACTAGTTCCAATTTGGTACTTTATTATCTAGACTGGATGTAAGTGTTTCAGTATGTATATCAATCCTGAAAGCATGGATGCTATTGAAAAGGTCATACTGGCTTTTTCAAATCAAAATGAATTATTCTCAGATGGATCGGCCAACACTGTTTGACTTCCACGGAGTCTCCATGATCAAACAATTCACTGAAAGCTGGGAGGAGGTACAGAACTTCAAAGCGAGACCAGATGATATTGTTATAGTTAGTTATCCTAAATCAGGTTGGTTTCTATCAAAGCTACACTATGAATACATTTTATGTTGATGAATGCTCTGGATTGATGGGTTTTCTATGTTTAGGCCGCTGAGCAGATGTGTTGTCGATGTGTTTTAATCTCAGGAACAACATGGGTCTGTTACATCATGGACCTACTGTTTTTTGGGAAGACATGTCCAGAGCGCCTGACGTCAATCCCTCTTCATGAGAGAGTGCCGTTTCCGGAGATCAGCAGAACTTCCCCTACATCAGGTTTTGCACATTTTATCACAGCAGGTGACATTTTTTTTTGTTTAACACAGTATAATGTACAAAGTCCTATAACTATATCACCTCAGATCAGTTTTGTTTGCATACATGCTGAGGAGGTGATGAAAGTGTCAATGTTTCCCAGATGTTTGCTAACTTTTTGTGTCTGCTTTTGGCCCGGAGCAGAATATGTACAGAAAGGCACAGGCTTGTTAGACCAGCTTCACAACTACTCCTCGTCTGATTAAAACTCACCTGCCAGTCCAGTTTCTACCCAAGTCCTTCTGGGAGCAGAACAGCACGGTAAGAGCTTTACACAAACAGTATGTAGCCTGCAGAACATATGAGTTACCAAGCACATTTAAATATGATCATGATAGATTATAATTTAAAAAACATTTCTTTCTGTAGATAGTCTATGTGGCTCGCAATGCAAAGGACACTGCTGTTTCGTATTACCATTTTTGCCGCATGAATCATTGCATGCCAGAACCAGCTGATTGGAGCACATTTCTACAGAATTTCGAGGAGGGAAAGGGTGAGTTTAAACTAGCTTTAGTGTTAAGGAGGCTTAATATCATGTCATTTCTCATGCAGCTTGTTGAGTGGCCGTCTACCAATCCATCAATGTTTATCAATCTTAATGAGCAAGTGGTACCTTATAGCCTCTGCAACCAGTGTGACAGCAAACTTGTGTGAAAAATTGTGGTCACTAAGACTAGAACAAATACTAAATGCAGTCCATTTACCATTTGTTATTATGTGGCTCTAGTATCGTACGGCTCCTGGTATGACCATGTGAGCGGCTGGTGGGAGAAGAAACAGAGTTATTCGAAACTTCACTACATGTTCTACGAAGATCTGTCTGAGGTGAGCTGCAGTGGGTTGTATTTGGGACATTTTCAACAGAACTGTTCATCTTTAAAATGTTCTTGAACAAGTAAGACAATGTACTGTGAATACATACATGTCGTGAAATTGTCGCAGTTTTAAACACGTAGCGTGAATTTAAACCAAACTGCTTTATTGGTTTAAGGAAAAGATCATGGTGTGGGTTAAAAAGTTTTCTGTTATGCAATATGCATCGAGATGTTTCGGAAAATGATAGCAGTTTTTAGACTGGTTGTTGGTCCAAAAAATTATTACAATGCATATTTATGTGTCAAGGCTGATATTCTTTCATTTTCTGCAGGACACGGGACGAGAGATGGACCAACTCTGTTCCTTCCTTGGGTTATAATAATAATAATAATAATAATGGCTTTAATTTATAAAGCACTTCATATATCTCTTTCAGCTGAGGAGAAGGAAAATGTCCTTACCAGAGTGAAATTTGACAATATGAAAACGAACAAGATGTCCAACTTTTCCACAATCCACCATATGGATCAAACCGTTTCTCCTTTCATGAGAAAAGGTACAGTGGGAAAAGTTTTTTGGGAAAGAAGCTCCTTGTTAAAAAGTCTACTGTTTGCCACAAAATTTGCTAATTTAACACCAATTTTATTTACCAAGCACATGAACGATTCTGTTTCTCTAGGGAAAGTTGGTGACTGGAAGAACCTCTTCACTGTGTCCCAGAATGAAAAGTTTGATGAGGACTACAAGCAGAAACTGAAGAATCCTACACTGCAGTTTCGTTAAGATGCAGAGGCAGCAAGTGTGGATGGGGATATGGAAGGCTAACATTTGATAAATTGTTCTGCTTGTTTTAAGCACCACAGAAGACGTTTTTATGTTAACAACAGCAGTTTTATGCACCTATTTGCTGAACATATAATATTGTAGAATTGGCCTGTTTATAAGGCTACTTCTAGGGGGAATTGGTGTGCAATGGATAAGGGACCAAACATGTAGACGGCTAAGCCTTCATACCCACCTTGTTTAGAGACAGGCCTGGCT
The DNA here is from genome assembly GCF_949606895.1 of Notothenia rossii. Lineage (NCBI taxonomy): Eukaryota > Metazoa > Chordata > Actinopteri > Perciformes > Nototheniidae > Notothenia > Notothenia rossii. The sequence goes on from NC_136902.1 coordinate 16,013,180, forward strand.
GTTTAAAATGTCCTGAACTGTGATTATTTTCCATTTTACTGCATTTTATAAACAAGGGTATTGTTGAATATGTTGTGTGAGAAAGGTTTTCTTATAATTGTTACTGATTACAGCAAAAAGAGGAGAAAGCCTGATTAATGTTGGACATTAACGTGTGCAGTATGTATTTGATCCATTTAGAACGTTTGTGAATCCTCTCGTTGTTACCATTATGCAATATCTGAAGTTCATACAAAATAAACAGCAATAACAACATGTTTACTCGTTTTTATTTGAATGCAGACATGAAATGCAGCAAGAAATACAAGAACAAGAGTTCAATTAGCAAAGTAAACATGAATCTAACACTTTACTTCTGCACTGTGACCACAGACTGGAGGGGGCACATTGAATGTATTTTCTATGGCACGTACTGCTTTGGTGAGGAAACAACACTGCTGGAGGTACCGCCCTGTTCATAGAGCGGTAACAGCGAGTACTGATACTACTGATCTTATGGGTTCATTGGAATGTAGACAAAAAACACAAGGCCATTGTAATGTAAATACTAAACAAGTCAAGTATCACTGGGAGGTACTGAAAGTCACCCTGAGGTAACCGGAAAAACAAGTTATGGAATAGGATTCATCAGAAACAGAGGCATGATTTAAGTTTTATTCCAAAATGACACTTATCCACTTTGGAAAAATGTCACTTCTTGAAATGTTTCAATATTCATGACAGTAACCCAAGAAAACATTCACATAATGATTTTGTGAGGCTCATTTTAAAAACAAAATACGTCATATCTCATGTTGGAACAAAACTTTTCAAATACAAGACTGAGGATGAAACCAAGGGGCTATATTAAAGATCACCAAACAGGTTTGAGGTAAATCATTAAATATGGTTCCATTTGAAGTGCTCTCTGTTTTTCCTTTTTTCTGTAACGTCGTAATTCAACAGAAATAGAACAATTAAAAATCCTGCAGATCTCGGCCATCCGTTATTCATTTAGCAAGACCAGCGTCAATATAATCTGAGCAAAACTCAGAAAGTCATGAACACGACCTCTGAAGGTAAGTATTAACCGAACAGGTCGAAATCTGATGTTGCAATAGCATAACTGTCTGCACAGCTTGGACACATAAGCAATACCACTTTAGATTGTCTTTCACAGTAGCAACTACAACTATGTTTCAAATACACCTTTATTCATGACATCAAAAATAACAATATTTACATTGTTGCTTATACATGATATATTTGAAAGATATCTTTTCTCGAGTAGTAAAATACTTTAGTCTAGTGCTCAGGCTTACAGTTAAGTGCTCTGTTATTGAGTCAGGTCTATTATACGAGATCTGAGATTCATGCCAAGCCAGACTCATGTGGTGCAGCCCTGCAAAGCTGTGTGGCGTTTAGGAGCAGTGTGTAGGGTCCCGTGGCATATAGCAAACCAAAGGAATACCCCTCTGCTCACTGTTACTTTGTGTGTATAAGCACCTATAATGGTCTTTGGGTAACATAGAAAAGCTAAATCCTTCTCTATAGCCTGTATTTGTTTATTTTTGGCAGAAACATAGCTCTGCAACATGGCGGACTCCACGGAAGAGGATCCACTCCTTTTGTAGGTATGAAAGGCTCATTATATGTTTGCCAATAGATCCCCCATAACTCCTACACACTGCTTCTTTAACATATCAACCAGTCTGAATAATTTAATTAAAATTGGTAGGATTGTGATTATGTTTAATATTTTTCTTCAAATCCCGTAAAAATGCAGTCAGAGGCTTTCATTGTAAATAACTACTGTTGGCAAAAGCTTGGTCCTACAGCAAAATGACAAGATAAAATGCATTAACCTCACAGGTCAATGCTTGATGTTCATTGTGCAGTTGAGCTACAGCTAAAAGCTTCAGCAACAGTTTCACAAACAAGCATGCATCTGCATGTTTGTTGTCATGTTTAACTACGTACCTCTTAATGTAACCAGCTTAAAAGCATTGAAGGAAGACTGGATGAACACAGCAGCACATTAGGAGCTTAGTGATCTGTTGCTGAGTCACTATGATACTGGCAAGACGCTCGTGAGAGTTAACCCAAATAATGGGTTTATAGATCCATAAAAATAACACAGAACCATCCAAGGTTATGTATGGCACATCTTTACATTACAAAGCAACTTCAAATAAGGGAGACCGCAAATAAACTATGAGGGCAATGAAATCCATAATTGTTGATATGCAGACATTTTTTCACGAAAACAATAGGAATGGGACTTATAGATGCTTGGAGCCTTTGTTTCCTACTCTTGAAATGTATTGAACCTCTCAGTGCTGTTCCCGGACATGGGAAGAATACATTTACTACGCGTTTCACACGCATTACGTGTAGGGATCTGCAAAAATCCTATCACGGAATTGTTGTAATGCGCGTCTGTTCTCGGTTTACTTGAGACGACACCAGTGCTTTGCAGGCGTGTCCGAGGGAATAACATAAAAATAAAGGAGATATGTTTTTGTGTGGTTGTGTGTGTGTATGTGTGCGTGCGTGTGAGTGTGAGAGAGAAAGAAAGATGAGTGTGCCGTGACGTTTGTCTGTGCTATATTTCCAATTTTACTCCCAGAGTAAAGGTATAACATATATTTTTTCCCAAACACAGATGTTAAATCCTTTAACAAGATAAAAGGCGACTAGGTGATATCCTTTAAGGTCATCACCAAGAGACACTTTTGAATAGTTTCCCTTTTCTAAAAATGATTCATTCTTAGGCAATGATCAAATGTTCCCAATTTGTATGAAGTCTTGATCAGGAAAAGTTTTTGTTAAATGGGTGTTTAATGTGTGGTAATTGGTCCTCATGTCCAAAGTTTGGTTCATAGATCAATGATTTCACTGCTGACACTGGCAGAGTCGTCATGTCGGCTGACCTCCAGGTAACTCCGCGACCCCGCCGGCCTCCCAGCCCTCCCCCGCACCCTCTCTGAGTCTGGGGTGATGAACGGACGCGTGTCGTCCACTCCGTCCTCCCCCAGATCTCCTGTTGACGTTCTGGAGGGACGAAGTGACACAGGGCAGGACACTGATGAAGGGACGCTTCCCATCGCGTTCCCAGGCCACCTGTTACCCTGGTGGGAGGGCGTGGGGGGAGCAGTCACCTGCCTGCTGGGGACACTGCTGAGCACGCTGCCCCCTAGTGGCATCGAAGACTCTGTTGCCTCGCTGCTATCAGAAAGCATCTGAGGATCACTGTTCCTGCGGAGCCAGGGACCCTGACTGACCCCTGACCCCGGGGAGGGGCACTGTGAGGCTTGGGCAAAAGGGTGAAACAAGCTTCCTCCTCCGAGCAGGTACTCCCTGTGCAGCGCCTCGTCAATGCTGCGGGTCAGGTCAATAGGTGATGGGGGCCGCAGGTCGAACTCGTAAAGAGACAGTGTAGTGTCCCCCTCCAGATCCAGACTGCCGCTCACAGAGCGCTGAGGGGGCCGGCCCAGTGCCTGAAGTCTGAGCAGGGAACCTGTGGAGCCGTCAGAGAGGACCCGCTCAGCAGAGTGGCCCCTATTGTTGCGTCCCCTGTTGCTGTCTTTGACGCAGCGTGGCTGGGCCGTGGCCTGCTCGTGGTTCTGGTTCCTGATCAGATTCTTGCTGATGTCAGCTCCAGGACGCTCCTGACCAGCCCAGTTGTTAGGCACCTCCCCTGGTCCCCCTCCTCCTCCTCCACCTCCACTTCCTCCTCCTCCCACCCCATTACTGTCAGACTTTTTACAGGGCTTCCCCCTCAGGCTCTGGACTATCTTGGACCAGCAGGTGTGTCTTTGAGAGGAGCCTGTAGATTGGCCAGGGGATGGCAAGTCTCCTGCTGCCCTGCCATCCGGTCCCCCCTCCTCTCTTCCATGACAACCTTGCGGCCTCCAGAACACCCAGGAGCCCAGGAGGAGGAGGGAGAATCCCCAGGCCAGCTCAAGGAGCCGGGCCCAGAAGTGCACCAGCCACCAACCCCAGTTGAAGCGCGTCCAGTCCCCTAGCAGTCCATAGAGCCATAAGGTGGCATGGACATGTAGCCCACAGCACAGGGCCCCCAGGACTGCACACACTGCCAGCACCCTCCCCAGGATCACCCCTGTCCTCCTGCTTCCTGTCCAAGCCTTCCTCCTGGCCTCTTCAGGAACTCCATGGTGGGGTATGGTAGGGCAGCGTAAACGGGGAAACACATAGCATAGGAAGCCCAGACAGAGAGCTAGGCCCCAGCACAGGGCCATGACCTGCAGGGTGACGGGCACCACAGGGGACAGGGCTGGGGACAGCAGATCAGCGGCCAGCAGCAGGGTGCACTGCAACACAGCCAGCACTGCCACCAGAGGGGGACGCTCCAAAGAGGAAGGTAACACACTCACTCCTGCTACCCTCAAAGCCAGCAGTGCCAGGGCAGCCTGTGCCCACACCAGCAGGTGGAGAGGCAGGTTGTAGAGGGCAGTAACCGCGGGGCGAGGCAGGAACTTCCTGGTGCCATAGGGGTCCATCAGAAAGAGAGCCGCCCTGAGGCCTCCAGCGAGAAACAAAAGTGCATTGGCCAGTGCAAGAGCCCCCCGATGAGGACAGTTTGCGCCGGGGGACAGGGTGAGGCCGAGAGCCGCTCCAGCAAACAGGAGGAGGAAGAGGCTCACGGAGCCGTAGACATGCAGCTCCCAGGCGAATGCCAGCGTCCGGCTCAGATCACCCCAGTAGAGAAGTGTGCCGTTAGAGGAGGGGCTCTGGCTGGGGGACGGGGCTGGGTTAGAGGTAGTGTGTGGAGCTGGATGTCCAAGGAGAACGGAGCGGTTCCTCTTAACAACATCAGCCTGAAATGTGGGGCTTAGTCTTGTTCGCATGACACCAGTGGAGGTCCCTACAAAAAGAGAAAGAGAGGTTGGATTTTCAAGAAAACCTTTTAAAATGCCATTTATCTGAAAAGCAGTGCAATAGTATAACAGTACATAAAGTACTATTCAGAACCACTAGAGGGGTGTAGCTCACCATCACAAGTCATGAGATAGGACCATCTTGCAGTTCTCAATGTAACTTAATGGGTTTGCACAGACACATTGTCCCAGATCTATTTATAAGTATGAAGACACAGTCTAATAAAATAAGCCCAGTATCAGACCTGCACACTCAATCATTTTTATTTAAGAAATCTTTTAAAATGTAAATTTCTTCCTTTTCATTTTTGTTTTAGGTATCAGATCTTTGTAAAGTTACTCATCAGCTGTATCATTGTATCCAAAAACATGGCTTTGAAATAGCAGACCTAAACCAAAAACAGTGCCTCTTTCTGTGAGCAGAATTGATGGAGAAGGATTAAATGATAGATAAATATGTCACATAAAACTTCACAGGTAATAAAAACAATTGAGGACTAACATCAAATATTAGTAGCATGAAATATAAGAACACTGTTAACAAATACAGTCTTATGTCATTTACATTAGGGTATTGAACAAATAAAATTAGCTGGGGAAGATCCTGTAGAAGCTGTCTTAAATCTCAGTATGATTTGTACACTATGCCACCACATTGAATTTATAATACATTATGTTGAGCTAAACTCCTCAGGATTAGTGAAAAGTAATTGTGTGGTTAAATTGGATGAGATTATATAATTAACGAGGAGGATCTACATTACGCAACAACAAAAGACACATCAGTGCCACAAAGCAGTCACGGAAACTCTCCTAAAGAATTCTTTCTCAATGCATGACTACGTCAAACACCTTGACGTCTGATTATGTCTTCATGTCTCTCTTTCATTTTGTGCATGCACACGCATACTTCTGTTTGTTCAAGGCACTCCACCTAATCCTCCTGTAAAACTCTGGAAACACCCACAGCATTATAATCATCATTCATCACTGAGCCCTTTGTGAAATACTCATATGTAAAGATAAAAAAAAGCAAAAAAAACATATTGACCGACACAAACTCATGTGGATAATAACAGTGCAATATTGTATACTGCAATACTTTAAAGTTTTATTTTTATTAATTTAACATATTTCTACTTTGTGCCTCTACTGTGACATATTTTGTGTTTGTAATGTTTAAAAAGGTCTTTCTCATACTGCCTGTGCTGCAGCACCTCTTTTCACCCTCTGTCTGAAACCAGAGCCCAGTCTGCTCTAATGGTTAGCTGGACGGCTCTGTTGTGATTGGTCAATGGCTTAGAGATGCCCCGCCCCTCTGCCTATCACATACAATGTTTTGGAGCACTATTTAATATAAGGGTGTTGTTACATTGTGATGTCACCATGTTATAGAAGTAAACAAAGGAGTCCAATGGATGTGTTTCAGGCAGGGAGTGTGTGGGAGAGAAACTCCCTCTGCAGGGAACTTTGGGATTGTAGCTTTTGCAGACCATTTACATATTACAAAAACCTATAGAACACTAAATTAATATAATGGAAATAAAACAACTACTACATTACAGGAAGACAGCAAGGACATATAAGATAATGACTATAACGTTGATGATGCAGACCTAAGAAACAGTCGTAGCTAAAGGGTATCTATCGGGAATTATGTCTAAAGTAATATTTAACCTTAAAACTTGATGGATGGTGGAACACGATGATGTGTGGCAAATGACTTAAGCAGTCAGCCGCTTGGAGGACGTTAAGCACGTCCTCTCCGTGTAGATGGCACCCATAAAGCTGACACACTGAATAATGACTCACTCCAACATGTGTTTCACTTCCTGGCTCTCCCCCTAGCTCCATCCCTCCAATCACACACACACACACACACACACGTTTCACTTTCACATAGGCGAGCACTGCATACAGATCACAGACACACTTCTTTATTTATATAAAAAGGTAGGTTTTACTTCCTTCCCTCAAACCCCGTTTTGTTTTTCCTCTTACAGGAGAAAGATCCAGACACATTCCAGATGTGCTGATCACATTTCACAGCTGGATACACTTACTGCTACCCTTGAGTTTTTCTTTTCTTCAACACACTGCTTACGCTGCTTTAAATGTCCACATGTTGAAATACAAATATATTATTCTCCATAGACACCCAGCTATATGTTTGTGACCCTGATATAAATGTGGACAGATATTTGCATTCAATACAAACGGGTATTGCCATGGATGCAGGATATTCATCATTTAAATGATCTATGTGAAGAGTTGTTTAAAAGTCATTATTACGCTGTTTTTATGGTATCTAAGAGACTGGCTTATGCCCTCCGTGTGTCATACTTTTTTTATTTTCCATCTCTGTTTTAAACCCCACTCACTTCATCCCTTTCTCTGTGCATCTGGTTTTCATTTCCATCCCCACTCCCTGAATTGCTATGCCTTTCTTCCATCACACTTTCAACCACCCCATCTACTCTCATCTGTATTCCCAACTGCCTCTTTCTCAGATCCTTACTTTCCCCCTGTCTATCTCTTTGCATGACTGCCCCCCTCCTCTACCCTCCCTCTCACCTCCTACTCATACTTTCTTCCCTCGCTGTGTCTATCCCACACAACTACCACCCCACTTTCCATGGAAAAGTGCCTCTGAATGTTCCCTCCTTTGAAGCCTTTTCCAGGGTCTTCCAGTAAAAAAGTTCCAGCTGCATAAATAATTCCATTTTAAATCATCAAGGATAAAGGAGGGAAGTATAGTAGTAAAATATATATAAATATCTTACCTGTACTTGAAGACTGTATAGTTGGGCTAGATGTACTTCTTCCCAGATGTTCCATTTCGTTGGGTTGAGGTGTTGTTTTGGTGAGTTTTCTCACTGCCTCCTGTGTTGTAGTAAGCACACTTTTTGTAGATGTGGTTGTTACTTGCTGTGTTGTGGTTTGTTGTTCTTCAGCCCGTGACTGTTTAGAGCCAGTGGTGGTAGTTGTGGGTTGGGGCAGTGTCACAGCAGCCTGCTTTGGAGTAGCTCTCACAGTGGAAGGAGTGTTCTCTGTCAGTTTACCTACAAAAGGGTGGATAAGACACAATTGTGGTAAGGTGTAAATAATTGTACCTCAACAGCAATATATATATTTGATATCTCACCTGTTAATACTACAGTTGCCTGGGTAACCACAGGGGAGGGGGTGGCTCTTGTCTCAGTCTGTGGCGTTGTAGAGATTTTACCGGCTGTTGTAAGCACAGGCAGGTAAGGGTTCATAGCCTGACTTCCCTCTGGTGGTGTTTCTACATCAAAAGCGTTTGCCGTCTGTGCCTGTGGCTGATACTGCGCCATTTCATCCTCAACCGTTGCCTGAGGAACAGATGATTCCTCCTTCACAGGCGTTACCGTTGGAATATGACCTGATCCCAGCCCGTGTAAATCCTCATCCTCCGTCTCTTTGGGTGACCCCTCCTCTGAATGTCCTGATGTCACTGGCTTATCACCTGTAGACTCAGTGAAAGCAGCAGAGGGGAAAGTTGGCAAAGGTGGAATTGAGCCTTTTGTAGTAGTATCTTCCTTTACAAAAGCCCCGTTCAATGCTAAACCAGCTGTATCAGTTCTGGGCCTGGAGGCAGTGGGTTGAGTTAAAATTAGCCCACTGCTGAGGTTCTGCGTGGATAAAGCAGATACTAATGGAGGAGTGAACTGTGGGATCGGACGGCTTGTTCGCCCCTGTTGCATTGCATTAGTATTTTTCTGTCTATCCTGGACTGTAGCTCTGATAGGCACATCAGTGCGCCCTCTGGGAGGAAAAGAAGGCCAGAATCCAGCAGTCTGCTTTGTAGGGTGAGGTGAGGAGTTATTAGGCAGGTCCGGAGCAGAGAATGAAGAAGAGGAGCCAATGATGGTCTGGGCAACTGAAGGATGGAGGGAGGAGAGGAGGAAGGCCAGGAAAAGGAGACACTTGGGAGCCATGGTCTGCCTGTGAGTGGAGAGCGGTGACTGTTCCGTCTGTCTGAGTGTCACACCATCCTTACACTGTGATGCTGTTGACAGAGGAAACACATTAGATAAAACAAACTGCTCATACACACACTGTTGGTATCTTAACTTGTGTAATCTGAGGAGTGCTTGTTGTAGAGGGCAGGTCAGCAAAACTCCCACAAGGTTTTAGCTTCATGACGCCGGCGGACCTATAGGGCGTGGTAAGGTGTATGGTTTCATGGCCCATATCCAGACGGTCACACACAAACACAGGCAAGAGTCACCTTTAAACTTATATAACACAGTGCACCATCAGAATGAACAAGCCAAGAAAAAGAAGAAACTAAAAGGAGTCACAGATGGTTTCGTTCAGGCGCAGATGGACACATTCACTTTTTTCCGCACTATCTCCGCCATGAAATGTTCTTTGGATGATTATCAGTTTCCTTCTCCTCCCAAGTGTTCAGTATTGGAGTTTTTCAGTTCTGTTTGAGTCATAGATGCCAGGAGTTGACAGCTGTAGCAGCGACTGTGGTGAAGCTCAGAGGACCCAGCGACACGGAGAGACCCCCGAGGCCCTTGAGGATTACACAATCCAACGAGTCATCTAGATAAACAGCTGCCAGGCGCATTGCCTCAACATGCACCTCTTATCAAAAAAAACTCCCCTTTTCTTTTACTATTTGGCCCTCTGTCTTACATAAACCTCCCTTGTTCACACCAGTATCTGTCTATGACTCACAGTGGGAGTTTACCATGGGAGCAGTAAGGAAACTACTGAGACTCCATCTGAAACATTAGTAGGAAAGGTACAGAAGATAGAAATCAGTGCCTATGGAAGAATGTATTCTGCTGCTGCGTATGACTCACCTAGGGTCTATTCACAGCTGCAGTGTGTAGTGGGAAATGACTGCAGCTGCGCACACGGTGGGCATGTGCATTTCATACTCTTGTAAGATGTGAGTAATATGTGTGAGTGTATGGAAAAAAAACGTGTTTAAGTAGGTGTTTGTGTGTGTGTATGTGTGTACCAAGCAGGAAGTCACAGAGCATATTGTAGGTATGTGAGATGATTGCAACACAATCTCAGCTTTGTTTTAGCTTGCAATCATTGTTTTATTTTTATTTATTTACTAGGTGTAATAGAAAAACTGGTCCTGAGTACAGTAATATAAGTGGTAGTATATCTCAATCTCCACCCACTCACAGTAGCCTCACTGTTTATTTTCCTTCCTGTCTAAACCGCCTCTTCTATGCTCAGTCTAGTCGGCTGCGGGCCAATTCAACCGCTGATTAATCACCGTTTTTCCTTTTTCTTTCTTTTCTTCTTGTCCCCCCATTTAACTGGAGTTGTTTCCACACAGCTCTACATCATGCTCCTGTGTAAGAGTTGAAAGAGGGCCCGGAAGATAGGCAGATAAGGTGGATGTAAGATAAGGAGATTAGAAAAATGAGTGCGCTCACAGAAAGGATAGGGGAAAGACAGGAATGGAAGGGGCCGAGAAGATGGAGGATTGGTAATTTAGCCGACAGAGGAGGTTACAGAGATGAGAGTTAAGGGACTCTCTGAGAAAATCAAGACTCAGAGAAGTGGTGAGGGCTGTACATCTGGAGAAAGCTAGTTTATATAAACTGACAGAAGCTAAATGTTTGAGGAAAAATAGGAGTCACGAGGAAAACTATGTTGCCGGTTTAACAGGGTTGTTTTGGTCTAAACGAAGATATGGCAGTATGTCCAGGAAGGCATGCGGAGAATCTAAGCCTGCTTCACCTTTCCTCTGAGGTTAACTGGCAGGTGCGTAGTCTACGGCAGCCAGGGATTAACAAGCTGTCTATTGAGAAATGCCTTGTAGTAAACATATTGATAAAACATAATCCAGCATGTGTCATTTTATGTGTATGTGTTTGAAGGGAGGTGGTAGAGATTCATGACTCTCAGGATTAATCTTATCTCCATAAACCCACACACAGCAGCAAAAATGTTTTTCTTGACTGGATTTAGACGGTTTGACTACAAGTTTCCATTGGAAGTAATACAAAAGGATTACATTCAGGCTGATTGGCAGCTTCTCTAAGCAGACTGAATTACAGGCCAGGAACATCTCACCATTATTTGTTGTTGTATCTAATTCCTACCCAACACTACAAAGACAAGATTAGTTTAATCAGCTGGTTTTGAATATAAGTCTGAATGCTTTCAGTACATCGTAGCAGATCCCACAAGGCACAGGGAGTAAAATACATACGCACACTCTCAAAATACAACAGCATGTTCCTCTGTGTCTATCCGGGAGGAGATGGGATAATTTTATCATTTTCAACTCCTCGGGGCAGAGGGACAACTCACTCTGTATTACATTTTTACTGGGATGCACATGTTGTGCAGATGTCGTCACTCTCTCTAACACAATATGTTCTTTGTCCAGAACAGGAAATGCCCATGCAAAATATCCAATACTACAGAAGCCAGAATCAACCTGAAGATGATTATAAATTCAGTTTAGACCTGCTGGTTATATCATTACATGAGTCAGTACAAGAGCAGCTGTTACTAATTGTTGCGGTACTGATGTCATTTCTATGCTGGTGTTACGTCCAGCTAATGTACATTACAAAGAAACCAGGCAGAGGGAGCAAGGTTTTTGGAGAATCTTTCTTGCAAATGTTTTTCTCTCTCTCTCTCTCTCTCTTCTGTATGCCAGATTTTAGACATCCGGGGAGTGCAATATTTTCAGCCATGTGAGTGAATATTTCCATGAGCAAACAGAAGTCTGCTTGTATACAGAAAGATCTGTGTCCATTCAAAAAATGACTGGTCTAATATGCACATGTCTAAAAGCACATAGTATGGAAAACTGTCATTTGCTGAAAGATAGCATTTGAATGTCTGGTGATATTTTGAATCATGTTTACTTATTATTACTTATATTATAACTTTTGTAGGGTTTTGTAGAAAAACATGTTTTTTCCTCCTCTAGAGAAACTCAGGTCTACCCAGGCATGCCAGCAGCCCTGTGAGGATAGGCACAGCAGGGCTTTGAGCTAAATGCTAACATTGGCTTGGTTACATGCCCACAATGAAATTGCTAACACTTACATTTAGCAGGGAGTGTTTACCATGTTCACAATATTAGTTTAGAGTGCTAGGCTTTGAACATTTGATACTTAGCAGCAGACAAAAAAGTACAGCGGAGGCTGAGAACGTTTTTAGTTTTTCAGGTTTATCATCGAAAAACAAAAGCATTGGACAAAATATAAGTATACCTGATGATGGCACTACATAGAAGGTCGAGTGGTCAACAGACTTGTTACAGATTTACATGGAAATTAACATGAAATCTCATGAAAAGAAACGACTTCTTACAGTTGATGAGACACTTCACTAAAAAAAAACTGCCACAAATGTTCAGGCGATGACAAGAGTCAGTACGATTCATGCTTCAGGAACAACAGATGTCTGTCCTGCATTTAATGACAATCGATTCAGTAATTCTTGAGATATTTCAGTCTGGACCGAGGAAGTCTACCTACTGACCATCATTGCCATCGATGCTAGCAGCCATGGTCTCCATCAGTATATGTGAGGAAACATGCTGCTGTGTGTCAGAGTGTCCAATACCTGAGTTGGCTCATGGTATCCAATGTCAAGGTTGCTCTCTGATGAGCAGGATTTAACAATCAAAGTCAGGTATGATTTGAGAGGCCCTCAGCTAAGAAGGAAAGCTTGCGATGACGATGGGGAAGAAAATGAGAAGTGCAGAGGAAAATAAGAAAAGATACAAGTCTCTCAACAACAATAAGACCAATAATTTGATATTTAGATTCAGATTACAGGGTCAGAGGGTTGCTGCATCGGGGTTTCTTCATAGTAAAATTGGACAGAAAGAAAAAGGAGACTGGACTAAACCAGTAGAGCTGTTCGTCACTGTGGACCTCTGCACAGCAACGGCTTCTCAGTCTGACAGAGCAGTTAAGTATTACTTGCCATACAGATGTGTAACTTGTTTGTACTGTGCTACGTAGAGAGAGGTGAGACTGTAAAAGCAGTGTATGTATGTGAATTTGTGTGTACGTGAGATAGAGAGAGAAAAACAGTGAGGGGAAATGGGTGAGGGAGTATGTGCGGTTATGGTGGTATGCTGGTAGTGGGGGAGGTCGCAGGATTGACCGTTACAAAATTCCACACCTTGAAAAAACATATGGACTGCTCCCAACATATTTTCTTGCTTATTTTAAATACGGCTAATACATTAAAATATATTAATACTACTTTAAATGAAGTTGATTTATATATGAGGAGATATACGAGCTCTCGACATGCATTATAGATTCAGCAGGAAGTTTTCCAGGCGGTCATCCAACTTCAAGACATCTGCCTTACACTAAAGCTGTCCATTTAGCTCTTAGCACAAACCAACGACTGTTATAGGTTCCTCTCTCGTGGCGCTTCACTGCCTCGGGGGGTGTCAAAACTCCATTGGAGTATCGGACCACACAGCGGGGTCATGCTTACGGAAGAGAGGAGGCTCCAGAACCAATCGAGGATGCTTTTGATCCCCAGTCGAAGAGGATGTCCAGCTTAAAAGTGCTGAGCCCCGCAACATCTTTGACTGATGTTCCGCTTTCATGCAAGCCACAGATCAAAGGCTGAAGGTCAGCCTTTAAGGGTGAGGCACTTTAACGGCACTGGGACTCCACACACACACACACACAGGTCTTGACAGACACAGCCCGATGCACTCAAGGGGGTAAAACACAGGCTACAAATACTGGCATATGATAGGACCATGACCATGTAAATAGAGTGTACCTTCTCAAACATGTCTACACATATAGTATATGAATAAGTGTTTTCAGAACTTCAAATTAGTCCTCACACATTCCAAGAAACACACCCTGACAGATATAAAGGTCTGGTGACTGAATGAAACACCTGCTAAACCGTGTTGAGCCACAAAACACTTTCAGGAAAGAGATTACAGGCATAACCAGATTGGGGGAGTAAACCACAGGTCCACTTCAACCAGAGACTCTCACTTCATCACAGCTGGATGCAATAAAACCACTGCTGTGTTAAGTGGTGGATTGTATATAAAAACAAATTAGTATCTCGTACATCAATGTCCTTGTTGCAAATGTACAACTCTATAACAACAATCAATAATGTATACTGTTAGGTAGTGGATGATATTTATATAAACAATAAATGATGTTATTGTACATAAATCCACAAGTCCTTGGTGCATATTTACAACTTCATAAAAATGTAATTATGAATACCTGGTATACCCAGCCAAAAAGATCTGGTGCCATAAAAGAGCTTAGGGACAGATCAGGTCTAGTGCTCAGTGGTTTAGTCCTTCACCTTTGTCTTGATTTATGGTTTATTTTCCACTTCTCTGGGAGTACTGGACTGTCTGTTCTTGGAAGTGTGTTATGTCTGCTGTTAAAATTAGGAGGTATTTTTTCTTACTATACTGCCAGTTAAATAGTATCTTGCCCAACATATGAATGAATTATCACTTTTTTAACAGGATAAGTCTTCAAAAGTAGGACATTTATAGGCTACGTAATACCATAATGCAGTTCTGGATCATCCTGTGTACTGTTACACCCTTTTAACCTTTCAAAAGCCATCTTCCCTGGGAACACACTATCAAAGCAGCCAATAAATCTCTCTTGAGCTGCTTTACATTAGATAGGGCCTTTTTTCTCCTGTCAGTGATTTAGGGTATGCTGTTCTTCTTTTAAATTGGGATCTTATGGCAGGACTCTGCATTACATCCAGAAACACTTTGGAGCAGCTCTCAATGAGTCAGGTTCAACCATTGGGTTCAACCCCTGATGAGGAACAGGTGAATCCAGATCTTCTAGCCCTACCTTCATGTTGAGGTGTGTTGAACTACCCCTGTTAAATAGGACCAGTGCGCGCACACACACACACACACACACACACACACACACACACACACACACACACACACACACACACACACACACACACACACACACACACACACACACACACACACACACACACACACACACACACACACACAAAGCTGCGCACCTGCCAGCCGAAATAGAGCCCCACTTGTTGCCATTTCACCAAAGTTTTCCCCACTTTCGGGAGGGACACGCCTTTTCCATTTCCTGGGATATTTGCATTCAGTTTTGACATGCAGGTTAATGAAACGCCTTAGGGGACTGGTTTAATCGCATGGCCGATGTGCATCATGTGTCACGCAAACTAGGCATTTTAAATATATTACTATAATCCCCATGGAACTGAATAAAATGTTCAATTTCAGCGTCAAATGCGCAGTCATAGCCTTTTCCATTATATATCCTATTGGCTACATTACACCCGGATACAAGTGATTTTTAAGTGAGCTATCCGTAGTTAACTAGCCTACCAAGTTAACGTAACGAGTGTTGTATCTTAATTCATTTAAGTTAATAATTAAGTTTAGTCGAAAGGTAACGTTGGTAGAAGTAAGCTAACATATAGAGTTCTACATGTGTCTGTATTTAATACATATTCACTTAGATAGAGGGTTAGTTTTACAATCATAGGATAGGATGACGTTATTCGCTGCTGGTCACGAAGAGCAGTAACGGCGTTACTGCGCACGTTACCCTCCCAACAGCACGAAGCCACAACAGTAGCTTATACAGACAGGAGGGAAGCTATAAAACGCTCTTTCTAGTAACAAAGCACACAATCTAAGCAATACCACGGAACAGGTGAAATGTGAAGTGTTACATTAGTCGCTGTAAACCCGAACAGACGGGTACCATGGCTCAGGTAGAGACGTCACTCGTGGGTCACTGCGCAAAGCACCGCCGCATAGGAGCCTCTCCACCGCTGTTATAAATTCCATGTTACCCACACAAGCACAGCTTACCTGCAGGTCTGTGCGGGTCATCACACGATGGCGTCCTCTGCGGCAGGATATGAGGACTAATACATACCGAGTAGGCCAAAAGGAAACATGTAACGTTAGTCCAGGTTCAGCGCGTAATAGCCGCAGGGTGGAACTGGAAATAGTAAAGACGGTGCTCTAACGAAAAACAGAGAGGTTCAGCAGCCCAGTGCCACTGCGCTCTCTGGCCATGAGCTAGTGAGAAGATAAACGCCCCCTCCGCCTGCTACCATCTCTCTCCACATCGTTCCCTCCCTCTCATGTTTTTTACTTACAAGCAGATAAACACGATGGCTTGCCTATAAACCATGCTATGCCATCAACATATGGTCTGTTATGCAACTAAAGCCCAGCACGCAGTTTCACATTAAGCACCCTTTATCTGCCTTTTTAGAAAGCAGCCTGCTCAGACAGTGCCCAGTGGAAATATGACGATACTGACATCATCACACATATCATGCAATGCAACTATCCACTATCTCATCACGTCTCTCTCCTCCTGTGTTTATTTCCTTCTCATATCACATGATGTGCTTCAGTTTTGGTTCTTTTTTCCAGGTTATATTGTGGATAGGAGTTTGTTTGGCTCATGCTCTGTTGCAGAAGCCTGAAAGCTTGACATCCTCATTGCACAATCTGTGCATCATTTTGGCATATTGATTCTCTAAGCATAATGCGTTTTTATGATGTCTCTTCTGCACACAGAACAACTGTTCCACATATCATGTGAGACGGACCATTTAAAGATGTTGTTTTTGAAAATGTTCCCTCTCCAAATCAGATTGTAATGCACCCAGAGGCACATCTGTGATATTGGGAATCAAAAACATATACTATCTAGGTTTCCATTTCTCAAATGATGGTAAAAGTCTCCCATTGATGTGAAAAAGTGTCATGTGAAGAAGACAGGTGAGTAGAAACCTGACGTTTCTGGCAGTCGTGCAGCAGCAAGGACAATGAGCTGGGAACAGAGCTGTGCAGGAAACTCTAACTCCCTCGCCTCTCCTGCCCTCCAGCCTGCGTTTGCGGAGGGGGAGTAAGCAAACCCGGGCCAAACTCAAACTGTTTTCTCATGCCACATGGCACCTTGGCTCTATGCCTGCCTCTCCTTTATCCCTGGTCTGATTGTCTCTCTGTCGTACACAAACACAACACTCTAGGTTTTTGAACATGCTGTTGAAACTGCAGTTATAGGCCGATACATTACTCTCATATCAACAGCAACCATCTCTCTGTATCATTGTTTTTCTCTTGTCACTCTCATTAGATTGTCTGCACAGTACAATCCTAAAATAACCTGTGCAGCTCAGAGGATTGTGCTAATGCCATTACGTTACTACTGAGCCAGAGGGAGATACTGAAGAGATGGGACACGAAGAGCGAGGACACTTCAAGTTGACATTATGGCACATGGATAATGACTCATATTCCATAGGCAGGGGCTTAGGGTTCAACATATTTGGATCATTTGTGTAACATGCTACTTATATTTATAAAGAACATAAAGGGGAATGGATGTTTGTATCAAGTTTTTTGAAAGAAATGTAATGCAATTTAGATTATGATCATTATGTAGCCTTTGTGTGTCTGTGTGTGTTTGAACGTGTACCTCTATCTGCTACTTACCTCCTGAGTGCAGTGTTTATCATAGAAAATGATAATTATCCAGTTACGTTAATAACATTACTGTAATCCGGTGTACCAGAGGGGATCTGGTTAAGCTAATATCCTCCAACTACATTAAAAAGACCCTGATGAGTTTACTTTCACAGGTGCCCTCTTTCTATAGTGTAAACCAAGGGGAGGATAAGTGAGATATTTGATCTTTGGTGGTCCCATGTTGCTTCACTTATTTTAAAAAATGCCTCCTGTCCCAGTTTTTATAATTATATAGTATAGGTCATTGAACATTATGACACAGAGAAGCTTTCCCAGCCGTGGACCTGAAGGGTAAAACTCAATCAGATTTTTACTGTAACTATTAATCTGTTTTCTCTTTTTGAATTGAATAATTGTCCTTATATCTAAGATAAAACAAGGCCAAATAGCTGCATTTTTAAGGGAATGTCCAACTTGTATAAAGTCAAAACAGCTCATCTTACACATATTGCCTTTGACTAACAGCTCTTGATTTATGGGGAATTTTCTCAGGCTTTAAATAAAGTGCAAGGGGAGCAGTATTTAAAGTTTGCTAAATTAACAATTTCTTAAAAAGGAAGAAGTTAGAAGCACCGACACTGATATACACCAAATCTACAAATGGTACTCATGGTATTCCAAACCCATATTATGGATAGGGTTTCTATACCATCTTTGTCCAGGAATGTGGTGAATACATTCCACTTAGTCATTTCAATTGATCCTAGTAAGGGCTCTGAAATGTAACTCCAGAGCAGACGGAAGCGTTTCTTCCTCCAACTCTATCAGGCATTGCACCTTAATCACAGCCAGTCAAAAGGGGATCCTATCAGATGGTAGAACAAAGTGAGCTTTTTTCATTGAGAACAGCCAAGACCTTCAAATGCTAATGTCCATCCACATGTATGACGCAGAATAGCCTAAGATAAAATACCTCCCCCAGCTCTGTACTTCCAGCCTCTCTCTCCCCATGACTTTCCCCTCGCCCTATGGTTGTCTAGACACCGAAGAATAATCTCCCCAACTCTGGGCCCCAAAGACAGACTTCCATGTGGGGACTGCCTCACCCCGTCCCTCCGTCTCCCCTCAAGGCTGCCTCCAGTTGCATTAGGTTTCACCACATCTAAGGTGAATCAACAGAACTCTCTTTAAGTTTTATCCATCTTAGGTATTGTATCAGATACTGTAATATAAATCATCTGTTACCATTCAGGATTAACACCATCCATCATGTTGAGTCGTAGGCAGAGTGTGGGTGTGCAAAGAGAACATTTTTGGGTTCAAACCTACACAGAGCCTGGATAGTAAAAACAGGATCAAATTATTTTTTAATTATAAAAATAATTATATAATAACATTTTTCAAAAATATATCCCATGGACGGATATGGTGAACTTTAAAATAATATGATAACACTGTGAAAACAATTAAATCAGAGATGTACGATGTTGAAATGTTATACATTCCTATATATATATATATTACATACTTTTAAATAACTGTGTATATATAAACCCCAAGGGGCCAATTTAATAGGACACTGTACATTCTACTGCAATGTAAAACTATCTTACCATAAAATGTACTTGTGAATTTGACTGATGGGTTAATAACAATCAGGTTTTATCAGGGAATGTTACCCACTTCAAGAGCACTTGATTTTGACTCATACACACAAACAACCTTGACAACATCTCTTAACTACCACAAGACCACCTGTCACATATTGTCACTGGGAGATAAACAAATTCCATCTTGCTGCTACACATCTGCAAATAGACACGAGACATTTCCATTTTGATAGAGCTCTAGAGCTGGCGCCCCCTGGTGCCTGCAGGGAGTCAATAAGCCCTCTTAGATTAAGTAGACTTGATGGGAGATGTCCTCTCAACTGAATAATTGCCCAGGGCATGACACAAGCTGAGACCCGGTGCTTACATAATGCGCGTGCCACTGTTGTGTTGTTTGAGTCTTTGCGTGTCCACTTGTGCGCACGATGGCTTTTTCTTTTAAATTCATGTCTTCACCTCCAGCACACTTTCACCTCTCCCGATCTTCTTATAAAAATAATATTCCTGTTGTCTCCGCTCTATTTTTACTCTGCTCTTCTTCTTCTTCACAGTGACTCTGCCCTGGAGCCGGCCCCAGCTTCTGTCCGACTCAACTGAGAGTGGAGATGAAAGCTGACTCACAGATTCATTAACATGCACGGCTGCACAAACTTCCACAAATAAACGTGGTCTACAGATGTAGGCCATGCACATTCAGACACACACATGCAGCAACTACTACATGCATGGTGCACCTGCTTACTAAGGCTAGATCAGTCAGACAATATTTGCCTTTCAAATTAAGGCAGGAAACAGGTTTGGCATCTACGCTGTTGGCACATTTTACAATGACTTCTCTTAATATATTTTAAACAAACATAATATTGCTCAGTCACTGCCATAAAAGGGACATTAATGGATCAACACCCCTAAAGACATGTTAATCTTCAGAGACAATCACACAAGCCCCAAGTAGTGACGGAAGATAAGTGCAATCCCTGCTATTAAAAGACCAGCTGACACAGCCAACTTATGCCTATAGATAAACATTCAGACACCATGGCACTTTGAGCATCCAGCCAAGAACCTTTTTTATGATGTGACGGAAAGGCACAGAAATGCCACGAAGAAACACAATACTCCATTTTGGTGTCCAATGACCTTTTCAGACACGCATACAGATGCCGTGACGTGTTGGTGCGGAGTGTAATAGGAACCGGAGGGCTTGGCAAAAAGAATTCACCCAGGGTCATGGTGAAATGTGTTGTGCTCACATAGATGTACATGTAAAAAAAAGGGTGGCATTGGCCACTAAGTGATAGTATCTTGCAGAAAAACACATTCAAATAAATCCTGACACCTAGTGGCCTCTTCTGGAAACATTTAGTAAGCCACCATGAGAGTGGTGACTTCAGTGGCCTTAAAGTGGACCTATCATGCTATATTTGAATAATATAGTGTAGGACCATACCTATATAAAGGCATATTTATACTTTTTATTTGTCAAAATACCAAACAGATCACGCATTTTAGCCATTCCTCATTTTGCTCAATTTAACACTGTCTTTTCATGTGCTGATTCTGTGAGAACAGCACCATCTACAAGCCTGGCATATGTACTACAGCGCCTCCAGCGCTTTCGAACGGCAATGTCCGTGGCTGTCTCCTCCTGATTGGTGGAGTTGGCCCAATAGCCGTAGCACCACTTCTGTGACGTCATAGAAGTGTTCAAATCTGGATCAGTCTGTATCAGATCCGTTGCAGCCCCTTTTTAAGAGATTTGGGTACGGAGGAAAATAGAGAGGGTTGTGTTTTCTGACACTTGGTGAGTTCCCTGGAACACCGGGGACACATATTCATATATAAAAGACGTGCATTTTGCATGATAGGTCAAATGCTAATCAGGCCTTTTTCTCTCAAAATACAAACACCAAAAAAATAGCAGATATTACATTCTCTTTATTAAAAAATAGAAACACCTGCGTGCTGTATTGTACTGTAGTAGTGAAAGCATACGAAAGAAGACAAAAAAGGTGGCAGTAAACAACCATGAACCATGAATATAAAGTGTCTGTCAATTTCATTCTGATCGTTTTTTTTAATGATGATCTGATGTGAGTCCAGAGGCCTGTACTACGAAGCTGGTTCAACCTAACCTGGATATGTTTGAGTTAGCCGGTTGGCCTAATCCAAAACATACGCGCTCTCGCTAAACGGTACTACTACGTGGGTTATCAAGTGGATCGCTCAAGCCAGCCGTGTCCCATTTAGTAAGGTGCGCGTTCACATGAAAGGGGTGGTATTTGGAGCATTCGACCAATCACAAACATGGAGAAGCGTACTGACAGTGCAACGTCATACTTCCTGAATGAAAAGTGAACTTTAATATTAGTAAAATATGAAGAAGTTAAACTTTAAACATCCATGACTTAAACACTTTATCCAGGATAAAAGCCACATAGCTGCACCTGCAAGGTGAATACAGCTGTGAAAAGAACAAGTGTTTGAATGCGTACATTAACAGGTTTATGATATCACTGCCCCGTCTAAGACACGATCTGACTTTAATTACATTTGACTCGAGGTTTTCGTCAACTTAATGTGTTGCTTAAAATAATACTTCTGCATACAGTATGTGACACTGTGAGTGTTGCACGGCCAGATACGGCTCAGCTGACTCAGATAAGGAAATATATGATACATTATGATGATGTGATATGCCGCGGACTGTACTGTAATGTTACTCTGATCCGGTTACTTATGTTGTGGCAGATATGTAAGTAAGCTTTCTTAACGCTAATGTTATAATAGTCAGATTGCTCTGAAGATGGGAGGTGATATTCTATTAATCTTCACGTTCACACAGTCGGTGATTTTTGCCGGCCGTCTTTCCTGCAACGGCAGCTTTTCTGTATTTCCTTTCTCCTGTAATATGACTTGATCGCTTTAAACTCCGCACACTGAGCTCTGATCGGTCAGCAGGCAGTGCTTTCACTGAGTTGAGCTCTTAGCCTGCAACCTAACCTGCTCCGGGCAGGTTAGCCGCACAGCATAAGTTACCATGGAGGTCTAGCTCGCTAAAAAGAGAACCAGCTTCGTAGGACCGGAAACCCCGAGTTTTCCCTGAAGTTAGCCGGCTAAGCGAAAATCCTGCTTCGTAGTATACCCCCCTGCTGTATGAAGCTTGTTTACCTGATCGCCAAGTGTGATTCTAGGCAGACTTCTTTGCCTTCTTGTGATGACCTGCCTTAGCTTTTATGTACTTCACAGTATCAATTTTTTCCTTCTTAATTTTTATTTTCTTGCCTGCTACCGTCAGTTTCTCTTTCTTCGGCCGCTTCATATGTAGCATTTCTTTCAGATTTCTGAACTTTTTGAGGTCACCGCAGAACAACACCTAAAACAAATAAAATACTTAGTGGATATATCAAACGGATGAAAAGATACAAGACAGAAATTCACAGAGACACTCACCGAATGTGCCCAACCAGCATAAGGACCCCACAGTTTTCTGAAAAAATC
Source organism: Notothenia rossii (assembly GCF_949606895.1). Lineage (NCBI taxonomy): Eukaryota > Metazoa > Chordata > Actinopteri > Perciformes > Nototheniidae > Notothenia > Notothenia rossii. The sequence goes on from NC_136902.1 coordinate 16,035,664, forward strand.
CCCTGTGCAAAAATATTACATTTAAACAGTGTTTTCAATCAAAAATAACAATTACTATGATGATAATTTTTCTGCTCCTAACACTAGGATGGGTCAAATGCAGAGAAACCATGTCATTACATAGTACCTGTACTGTGTAATGACAATACAATTGCAAAAATAAATAAAATAATGGGTGTGACACTACAAATATAGTTCTAATGAAGTGCATGATTATTTTACTGTACCAATAGCTCTATGAAGTTTACCTGTCTGTCCGTTGCCAGATCCATTGTTGTAGTCACGTTTAGCAATCTGCCACACGTGAGTATCTATGGGCACGGCCTCTGCCTTATCCAGGGACATCAGACAAACACAGTCTGCCACCTGAAGGAGAAACGTTGACTTAATTGTATCGAAATAACAAAAACTATGAACTAAAGGATTATTTGTATTGCAGTACGCTACTCTACCTTGGTGCAGACACCAGGAAGGGTGCACAAAGCATCACGGGCCTGCAGATATGGGGCACTGCGCAAACCTTCAAGCCACTGGATCCCATGAGTGTCTAAAATCTGCTTAGCGCTCTGCTGAAGGAACCGAGCCCTGTACCCAAAACCAAGATCCCTGAGCCGTGCCTCTACGCAGGTGTCTGCCAATTACAGAAAACAACACAAGTATGGTGACAATATGTAGACAATGCTGCATGGAATATAGAGGCATTAGTAGGAAGAAATAAACACAAACAATATAGTAACACATTTGGCATAGCGTCTAATTTATATACCACCCAGTAATCAACCTTAGTACATCTTATTCATCTTCATGCATGCAACAGAGGCTGTTTGGTAGTGAAAAACATGTTAAATGTGGGGGTTGCATTGATGCTGTTTGTGAGGACATGTTTGTCTATTCTGCAACATTACTGAAGTTGAAAATATTGTGGCAATGCAAGAATAAAAATCAAACCTCCTCTTTGGATGTTCTACCATTGAACCAAAAATAATATAACAAAATTGAAGGGACAAATTATATGAATATCATATCACACAGGGGCATAGGACTGTAGGGAAATATAATAATAGAGTACCTGCGAGCGCAGACAGGGAAGGAAAGTTATGGTAAGAGGTTTGATCCAGTTGGCACAGCGGTGCGCCCAGAGACTGACACAGCCTCTCCTCCATGCCCTGGATACGAGAGGTGTGGTTGATTGAGGAGCACATGAAGGAAAACAGGCATTCTGTTGGGTCCTGACGCAGCATCCTTATACCTGGGGAGAGAAAAACAATGGGTGTTAAGATAATTTATTTTGTCTTTGTCTTGATAGAGAAAAGAAAAGACCTGAGTAGAAGAGAAGAGAGACCTTGTGATGCTTTCTCGATATTTATAGGTGAACTTGGCTCGAAATACGGGTACTGATTTTAATATTATTTACATTTGTGTTAAAATTATCAAGTGTTTTTATTTCCATATTACTTTCCATTCATTATTGCAATCTAGCCAAGTTTTTTTGTTTGTTCTATATCTTTTTTTCTTTGTGTAGTACATGCTGTGCTGCATCTCTTGAATTAAGAATGCTTTACAAAACTGTATTATTACATTATTTTTTTTACTAAACAAATACTGTCTCTGTAAAGGCCTTCTGTGTAATAATAGTATAACCTGTGAAGATGCCTGCAATGTGCTTAAAGTGGTGGTCTGCTGCTCCCCATTCCTTGTAAAGGTCCCCCGGCTTCACATTGAGCTGGAAATAATCCCTCAGCATCTCTTCATCCTCCTTGGTGTCCTGATGCACTGGAATCACAACCACTGGATGCACTGGAGTCACAGCCACTGGCTCCTCTTCCTCCTTCTTCACAGCTTCTTTGAATCTGTTGTCTGACTTGTTTTCCAGCTGAAGAGAAACACCAGCTCCCTTCTTCCTGCCACTTGTCTCCTCTTGCCTGTCTAGGCTTTGGTAAATGTGGTACCAAAGAGTGTCATCTGTCTGAGTCAGAGTCCAAACCCTTCCTCCTATCACTCCTGTCCAGTGGCCTTCTGCAGTTTCTCTCCACCTGTGGGTAGAAATGAGTTAATACAAAGATACACACGAGGATTTCAACTGTATTAGGTCTGTCCAGCAAGTCTCATGTTAATCATGATGCTGACAGACTACATCTGAGCTAGACAAAACTTACCGGAAAGATTGTCCGCATGCAAGAGTAAGATCCAGACGCAGCTCTGACTTTGCAAAGGCCAGAGATCTCCACAACTTCGCCCCCGATGACAGCACTGTATGTTTAGCCATACCTGTTGTTGTGATGCTAACAGTTAGCGTGATGACTGTTCAGAGGTAAAAACAACTGAACACAGACCTACCATAATGTTCGAGCATTACAACACCAGTTAACCAGGGACGTGCACAGACATTTGGAGGGGTTATTGCTCTAAACTGGAAAAAGGGCCTCCCCCCGAAAAAAAAACATAAGACCTTTTGAAAATTGTAACTCTTTTTTAATGTAAAATAAACCAAACGATTTTTACATCAACTAAATTGAACAGTAATTCATCTCATAACAAAATAAGCTAAGGCGACTACTTGCATTCGGTGACTTGATTTTAAAAATGTTTTGCGGTCCATATCTCATTAAAATATCTAATGTTAGTAACTATTAAAGACAACATGGGGAAAAATTATGTTCTAATGTAGTTTGGCCATTGTAACTGCTGTGCAGGACATACTGATAAAATAGGGCCTACAACTAATTACCTTAAATAAACTCACTAATTAATTAAACCAGTTCAATTCACATTATTTGTATTCTTATCATTCTTTATGAGCGCAGTAACGGTAAGGTATCTAATTACTTATTTATTTAGTATTCCATAACTTAGTAACAGAGATGGTCAAACTAAAGTGGAAGAGACATGGCAGAAATCCTACAATGAAGCGGGACGTTGAACTGTTCACCCGTGAGAGGGCAATCAAGAAAAGAGAGCGAGCGGCTCCGTTGAGGGAGTTTACAGATGAAAAGACACAGAAAGACGGAAGCACAATAACAAGCAAGTAGGCTATATTTAGGTGTTTTTTTGTAAATAACCGACGGTATCAAGAGGAAGTAAAGTCCCCTGGTTTGTCGCTTATACCCTAACTGCCATGAGACAACTCAAAATCAAGTATCCAAAATCCGACACTGAGGTGGTCTTAACGCACCGGCAGATGACAGCGCTGACAAAGCGTGTTTCCCGCAGCGAGACGTTACAATACTAATTGTGGGCTTATCATGTTGATTCGGCCACAACAGAAAAAAGAAAAACAAACTCTCGCTCTCTCCAGAGGGGCAGGTCAGCCAAAAATGCCAAACGGGCCGTTGCCCGGGCAACATTAGCCCGTACCTGTGCACGTCCCTGCAGTTAACTGTTATTCAGTATATGTGCCTGCCCTAAAGTAAGATTACACCTTAGTGTAAAAATAATAGTAAGCGGAGCTACAAATTCATTCATGACTTCAGTGCGCGGTTAATGCATGGATGTATAATTACCCGATCTGCATCCCTGCCCTATCTGCAGTGCGCACGTGCGAGATGGTCCGCCATATTGGACAACTCCATACGGCTACTCTAATAGGACCTTTGACGTCTAGACGGCTGTCCGATTTGCATCGTGCATAAGCGAGGCATAAACGTCTTAAATATCTATACAAAAATATTTTGTTATTTTATTTGAAATAAAATGAAGGACATTCACAGTTAATGTAATAAGATATAAATTATGAATTCCATACATATTGCATACATTCACAGTCAATATTTCTTCAGTAGGCCTACACTGTAAAAAAAGTCCGTGAAATTAACAGGGAAAAGCTGTAAAATCACGACATCAAAAAACTGTAAATAGAGAAACAATGAAGCAGTGTTTAATTGACAGTAATATTTCGTAAAGTACTGAACCAAACAAAACTGTTAAATTCACATTAAGAATATGTTAAAAATAATTATATTTCATTGTATAATTTACAGATTACTGTGGTTTGAACACAGAAAAACTGTAATACATAAAACAATACAATACAGTTAAAATGACAACATGACAGTGTTAAAATCATGTTTTTTAATATTTTTTCATTCTTGAATATACTATAATATACTTACTTCTTATTTCTATTTTTTTAATACATATGTTTATTTTGAAATTGGAAATAACCCAGTACTGAGACATTTTTGGAAATTAAATGAGAATCCATAAAACAGCTGGCGTTTGGATTCTCGGGCCGCCCGGCTATTTGGAGTGGAATGCAGCCCACGGCAGACAGCCCAAACAGTAATCGAACGCGCCACTAACGGCCCGTCCACACAGCGGTAAATCTACTTTTTGAGTCTTGTATTTTTTTTAAATTGGGACAGCCTCTCGGCGGAAGTGACGCAAGCGGTCAACGAACGCAGCCTCCGAATGAAACGGCCGCTGAACTGAGACACGCCTACTGAGCAGTAGAGTTTGTTTCTGTTATTTCATTGGACTATTTAATTATCGCGGGAGCAGCCACTTTTTGTAGGTTAACGGCTCAGTGCGCGGCCAAGTCTGTCTGCCACGGACCACGGAGCTATGTGCAGGTGCTCATGAGCGGAGGATCACATCTGTAGCACTGGTAAGCTAACCGTTTATTTTCTTCAAACTTCAATTATAACACGGTGTGTTGTCAGGACAATTTCTGTTTGTGATTTATTGCATTTTGCAGTCATAGTAGTTATAACGTCTACTGACTGGGAGTTAATTTAAATAGTCTGGTAACGTTATTGAAGTATCATGCTAAAAGCTGAACTCTTTATTTTCGTTCAATTCATACTGTTGTGAAGCGGGGGGTTCGAAGCTACATCTGAGCGGGTTCAAAGTTAACGGGCAGTCGTGTTAGCGTGCTAAAAATGATTACCTGCCGTATTTGCAGGTTAACGGTTACGCGGCCAAGTCGGCCTCAAGTCTGCCTGCCACGGACCACGTGGAGCTGTGTGCACATGAGCGGAGGATCACATCTGTAGCACTGGTAAGCTAACCGTTGAGGGGTTATGTTCTGCATTGCATAGGAACCCCATAAAATGATTACCTGCCGTTTTTGCAGCAAAACGCTACAGACTTTGAAGCGTTATGTGCTGCATTCTAGAGTGCATAGGAACGAACCCCAGTGTTTTTTCAAATGTGTTGGCACGAACTGCAAGCGAACATTTTGTACTTACGCATCTTTTAAAGCTCACTTTTATCGGATTCACAATGTGCCTGCAGCCACTGCTAGAGCCATTGTTACAGATTGGAAATGTGCAATTTCGTTATGTGCGCGCCAATTTCAAACAGTGAAAGAACTTATATCCCACTTAAAAGATCATATAGAGCTCCTGCGGATGATGTCACATATGCTGGTCACGTGACGAGAAACGAAGGGGGCAGCCATTTTGGCAGTAATCGCGTCAGTAAATTCATTGGCAGGCACTGGCAGACTGTCGAGGATGGTGGATAACTGCTGTGCACCAGGTTGCACAAATAGGCGTGGGAAGAAGAAAGGTGTATCTTATTATCGCATTCCAAAAGACGCGGAGAGGAGGGAAAAGTGGATCGCAGCGATTAAAAGAGCCAGGAGCCGTCTGAACAAGACTGAAAGATGGGACCCCCCGGCCGTTTGCTTTCGCTTATGCAGTGATCACTTCATATCAGGTGGGTGAAGGAATACAGTACAATGCTACAAAAAGTTTTCAAAAAGCAAAAATACAAACTAGTTTCAGACGCACTGCAGTAGCTATCCAAGCTAATAAACAAACATGCTAACGTGACACTGCCGTAGCTAGACAAGCTAATAAACAAACAATGCTAACGTGACACTGCCTATCAAACTGGAATAATTTAATACTTACCCTTGCAGTGATGATGCCGAAGTTTTTGGATGTAAGACTCCACAGTTGAATGTTGTTTACGAAGCCGGACTGACACCATTTGTAAGCCTCCAAGCTTTTGTAAGCTCTGAGGGAGTCTCCTGAGTACACTGATGGAAAGCTTACAAGATAGCTGTGGATGTCCGCGTAGCGCAAGTCGGGTACATCGTCTTCAGAGCAGGAGGTTATGCTCTTGAAAAGCACACCGGGTGCATTATATGGGTCGCTTATATTTAATCTTTCTAATTTTGTACTATAAAGCCGAATTTCACTTGAATTAAAATGAGATGTATACTCGCACGGTAGGAAAACGCTGGCGCCGGTCGTCATGTTTACTGCCAAAATGGTGGCTGATAACCAAAAGTCACGTGACCGCAGGAGCTCTATAGTGGAGGGACGACCTGTGTTATGTCCAGTAACTGGTTGTACAAATACTTTCACTGTGAAATCGTCATTTACTGCTCATATGTCCAGAAAACACAGAGCATGTTCTGTTGATAGCATAAGTGACATGTACAGGGAAGCCATTTCTCCGTGTTCTGCACATGAAGATGCTTCCCAGAGCCCAAATGATGCAACAACAAATGAAAGCACTGATTTGACACAGCATTTCAATGAGACCTATCTTAGGAATGTATGCTTATTCTACTTAAAATTGCAAGGGCAGCTCCTTCTTCCAGCTTCAACAATACAGACCATTGTCGAAGAGATGCAAAATGTGCATGAGTTGGGACAGGATTACATTTTAAGTAAACTACGTTCACTTTTAAAAGATGACATGTCTCTAACTGATGATGCTATTGCTAAAATCTGTGATTGTGTGAAGGATTCCGATCTGTTCTCAGTCTGTCACCAGGGACCACTGAGAACAACATATTCAAGAGCTCAGACATTCAAAAAGATGTTCAAATACATAGAGCCTAAAAAAGTAACATTAGGAAATGATGAAAATATGACACAAAGGTTTGCTTACTACATACCTCTGAAACAAACAGTAAGTGGCTTATTAGAATCAGTATTTTGGAAGAATTCAATGTCACAGCAGTCATGTGAAACAGACTCAGATGTTTTTGGTGACATAAGTGATGGACACAACTTTAAGTCCAACCAGTTCTTCATTGAAAATCCAGGATGCCTGAAGCTAATTCTGTACCAGGATGCTTTTGAAATTGTCAACCCCCTTGGCTCTGCTAGGAAAAAACACAAAGTTGTTGCAGTCTATCTTTCTGTGGCAAATCTACCTGCTCATGTGCGCTCTAATACTGATCACATGTCCCTGGTTTTATTGTGTGGAGAGAATGACCTAAAACAATTTGGATTTGCTAAGGTGTTCTCAGAGATGTTAGTGGATTTAAAAGATTTGGAGGAAAATGGAATAGTTACAACAGTTGGAGACATGGTCAAAGGGGCTCTGTACTGCATTGCGGGTGATAACTTGGGTTCACACAGTATTGGTGGGTTCACTGAAAACTTTAGTCGTTCAAAGTACTTTTGCAGGTACTGTGAAATCACACAAAGTGAGTTTAAGAGTGATGATCCAAATGTATGTGGGCCACAGCGCACACCCGAAGGTTACGATTCTGCTGTTGCTGATCTACAAGTTGAAGACAGTTCACACATCAAAGGCATAAAGGCAAACTCTGTCTTCAATGCTCTGACATCTTTTCATGTTTGCAAGCCAGGTCTCCCACCTTGTTTAGGCCATGACATATTTGAGGGTGTCTTATCCTACGATGTTGCACTGTACTTAAAGTATTTTATTAAGAAAAAGAAATGGTTTACATATTCACTTTTGAACCGGCACATAAAACAGTTCAAGTACAAAGGATCTGATGCTCTCACTAAGCCCTGTGCTGTCAACTCTGACGTATTCAAGCTCTCAGGTCAAGCCATTCAGAACTGGAATTTGTTAAGATTGCTGCCTGTATTAATTGGAGACAAAGTGCAAAATCCAGAAGATGATGTGTGGCAGTTGACTCTCCAGCTTAAAGATATTGTTGATCTGATTTGTGCACAAAAGATTTCGTTGTCACAGGTAGCCTATCTTGACATTACAATCCAAGAATATTTGGAAACAAGGAAGTGTTTCTTTCCTGAGAGTCCACTAAAACCAAAGCACCATTTCATGAGACACTATCCGGCACTCATCTTGAAATTTGGCCCCTTGATTAGAGTATGGACAATGCGTTTTGAAAGTAAACACAGCTACTTCAAGAGATGTGCCAGGCATTTGAAAAACTTTAAAAACATCTGCCTAACTTTATCCGAAAGACATCAGATGTTTCAAGCATATCTTTCAGCTGGGCCAGGATGCAGTCAACTTCTGCAAGTCAAAGACAGTTGTAATTTTTACTCCAGTCTTTACAGTGATTCAATCAAACATGCAGTGAGAGAGTTTGGCTTTTCAGAAAACAATACTAGTGTTTCCACAGACATACAGTATAAAGGTACATCATATAAAAAAGGGCTTTTCCTTGTGTCCAAAAATGACGAGTCCATGGAGTTCGGAGAACTGCTCATTATTTTAATTCAAAAATGATTCAGCTGTGTATTTTGTGATGGATATACATAAAACTGACTATCATTCTGAATACCACCTGTACTCTGTGACAAAACAGAATGCAAGGTTGCAATGTGTTAACATTAACGACTTGGTAGATTTTTATCCGTTACCATCATACATTGTTAACGGGCACCAAGTCATCCCGCTGAAACACAGTGTGTTGTCAAAATAAACACGATATTGGCTACTGTGGTGTTGAAACCATTCTAACAATGCACATGTATGCTTAGGGAAAATGATAAAATACTATTTGAAAAATATTAAAGTGACAGCAGTTTTTGTTCTGCAATGTACAGAAATAAAAAGTATACATCCTCAATCACACCCTATACTCAAATTAGAGGTTCCTCTTATCTGTATATAATGTATGTACAGTATTACTTGACTAAATGTCTAATTATCTTTGTCTTTCATTTGTAATTTTGAAAACCGAAAAGTGTCGTTCTTCCATGATTCCAGAGATGACAGACATGGAGCAAACATTTATATGCAGTGCCATCACTGAGGTCTTGCCTGACCTTCCAGAGATGAAAAAAGATATTCTGGAAGAGACTTTACAATCCCTTGGGGTGGAGACCTATGAGGATTTCCAGTTTGTTAAGGAAGCAGATTTGCTGTCAGCTTTGAGGCCAATTCAAGCCAGAAAAGTCCTTGCTGCTTGGAAGCTGAGATGTATGTATACTTGTGACTATTTTAGTACAGGATGCAACCAGTGCCCAAAGTGGCCTGCATAAAATATACATCAGAAATATAGAAACATTAAAACTGTGTTCCTCATAACTCTTTTTGTTAATATGTGTGTGTTTTGCAGGCCAGACTCCTGAATCCAGCAGCTCATCTGTTGGTGGCTCGCCAGGACCTTCTGCATCCTTGATGTCCTATTCACCCAGAAGTTCATCCTCAACCTCTTCCGACAGCTGCAAAAGGCCTGATATAGACTGGATGGATAGCTTTGTGATACCGTGGGATAAGTTCCCAGAGGAACTGATGCAGACACTGGACAGAGGAAAACGACCTAGTCCACAAATGAGAAGAGAGATGGTACGGATTCTGGTGTGTGAAATGAAGCAAAAAAGTACTTGCTTAAGTAAAAGACACACTATTGAAGTTACAAAAAAGATAGTGGCAAAGTATCCTACGTCTCTTCAAGACATAATAGAGGGAGACGTGATCGGGCCAGGGTATCACTCTCTGGTCAAGCAATTGCAAAATAGGATAGAGAATGTGAAGCGATCCACGACCCCAAAAATAAGAAAACGAAAGAATGGCACCGACGAGTCAGACACAGATGAAGTCCCTCCAGAACAGAGAGCAGCAATCCAGGACACTTATGGGTGCATTAAATGGGATTTAAAATTCCTGCCCCTTGGAGAGACCGAAGAGAGCCAGCAGGAGAAAAAGGAAAAACTGAGGGTGATGTCTAAGCAAACTGATGTAAATCCAGAGGAGGTCAAACTTCTAATGAAGTCAACGTTCTACACGCAGCGTAAACAAGTCAACCAGGGGACAAATATAAAATTCCTCCTGCAAGAGTGGCCGTTTTGGTTCGACGACCTTGGCATGGCAGTCCACTTCAAGGAACTCACAGGAAGTGAGCTTCAAGAAACTTTCACACGGAATTTGGATCTGAAGGGGAAACGACTCCTGAACTACATGAATACGGTTGCTGTGTACAAGAGCAAAAGGTTGCTACAGGCTTTAACCAAGTTCAAAGTGATGAGAGGAGAGCTAAGTGGTTGTTCTGAAGACGTCAAAGACATGGTGCTGCTTCTACTGTCCTACTTTGATGAGAAGGAAGACACGATGTTCTGTTATGTGGAGGACACATGCCTGGCAGGGGAAGTACAGATGGACCAAGTTCAGTTGACTCCCACCATTGTTGTGTGTGGTAAGTAAAAACGTTCACTACTTTTTTCTGTTCTTTCTGCCACTTCTTTCTCTCTTTTCTGTCTAATTTGAGACGTTTATGTTGCACAATGTTTTTTGTTACTGTAAGCTCGTAAAGGGCTAGTTTGGATGCGTATGGATACTTATCCATAGTCAGTGTATTACTTGCATGTCTTTGGAGGAACAGGCAGGAGTACGGGTACGTATGTAAAGCTGTGGATGGGTGCAGCAGCGAAACGTATTTTAGCCACCTAAAAATTCAGTTTACATGTACGCTATATTTAGAATATTGTCACAAATGTACCCTGCTGCTTCAGTCCCTATCAGAAACAGACTGTATAGCTGTCTGACAGCAAGGTAGAGCTTTGAAAATATTCTTTAATATAGCATACACTAAGAGTAATATTGTTTTAGTTTTTTTGGTGGCTTAACTATGTCCACAGCAGTGCATTGCTTAGCTGTCTGCTGGTTCTCCTCTCTGTTTCTCCAAACTGTAGCTCCTACAACCCCCCTTCAAACAATATGAACTATCCCCTAAACTATCCCCTTTATCCCCTTAACCTGCAAATACACATACATACATGTTTGTATTGATGGTGAGAGCAATTTAACAGACCTTAAAATGTAATAACATATGTGCTAAAATTGTTTTGTGAAATGTTTCAGGAAGACAAGTCTTGTTTTAATTTAGTTTGAATTGTGTTTTTCTTCTTTTTTAGGACGATCATGCTATTCTTCAAAGCGATACATGCTGAGTGTGGATCGAAACATAGTACAGGACAACATCCCCTCCTTGGTTTCTGCCCTGTCCATGATGTTTGGGAGCTATTATTGCTTCAACATCGACATGCAACAAATCTAAAGCAGCTGCTTCAGTGAATTGGGGGTTAAGATAATTGTCATTTTGGCTTCAAAATAATAAGATTGATGTGAATTTTTTTGTTGTTAGGCAAGCTATTTCATTATTAATTCTGTTTGTTTGTTTTTCTATTTTAAGGTGTTTTTTCTCCATCAACCCAGAGAAGGGCACCAAAGTGGAGAAGACACGCGCATCCCGTCTTCAGGTGAACCCGAGAGTCCTCACCTTGATACAGGAACTTTCGGACCATGAGTGGCGTGATGTCTGAATATGGACAGTAAGATCAATGGCATGTGGCGATGTGCCCAAGTTACAGTTTGTTTGATTGTTTAAATCGTAGTTAAAATTTGAAGTGCCTTTTTTCTAATTAAATTGTTCTTTTAATTAATTTAAACAAATGCAATATGTAACTCTCAAAATGTCAAACTATTATTTTAAGGTCATTGTAGCCACTCTTGGGGTTTGCTGTTACAAAGTGAAGCTGCTTAAACAATCTTCGGTTGGTTTATGTGGATGTAAAAGCTCAGGACATCACTGTTGAGTGTAAAAATGTTGACGTGTTACACTCCAGTGGGTGGTTTTGTTTTGTTTTTTGTTTTATAAACATTATTTCCCATAAATCATTTGTAAGTAACCTCTCAACTTTGTTCAGCTTGAAGTTTGTTTATTGTGCAGCCTTAGTTTGTATGTTTTACCAATATGTATGTTGAGAAATGACAGATGTTTTTGATCACTGCTATTATATATATATATATATATATATATATATATATATATATATATATATATATATATATATATATATATATATATATATATATATATATATATATATATATATATATATATATATATATATACAGGACTGTCTCAGAAAATTAGAATATTGTGATAAAGTTCTTTATTTTCTGTAATGCAATTAAAAAACAAAACAAAAATGTCATACATTCTGGATTCATTACAAATCAACTGAAATATTGCAAGCCTTTTATTATTTTAATATTGCTGATTATGGCATACAGCTTAAGAAAACTCAAATATCCTATCTCTAAATATTAGAATATCATGAAAAAGTATACTAGTAGGGTGTTCAACGAATCACTTGAATCGTCTAATTAATTCGAAACACCTGCAAGGGTTTCCTGAGCCTTGAAAAACACTCAGCTTGGTTCAGTAAACTAAATCACAAGTATGGGGAAGACTGCTGATCTGACTGCTGTCCAGAGGACCGTCATTGACACCCTCCATCAGGAGGGTAAGACACAAAAAGAAATTTCTCAAAGAGCAAGCTGTTCACAGAGTGCAGTTTCAAAGCACATCCACAAAAAGTCTGTTGGAAGGGGGAAATGTGGCAGGAAACGCTGCACAGCCAAGAGAGATGACCGCAGCCTTAACAGCATTGTGAAGAAGAGTCGCTTCCAGAATTTGGGGGAGCTTCAAAGACAGTGGACTGAAGCTGGAGTCCAGGTATCAAAAGTCACTGTTCACAGACGTGTCCGGGAAATGGGCTACAATAGCCGTATTCCCATGGTCAAGCCACTTCTGAACTCAAGACAACGGAAGAGGCGTCTGACTTGGGCTAAGGAAAAGAAGCACTGGACAGTTGCACAGTGGTCCAAAGTCCTCTTTTCAGACGAAAGCAAGTTTTGTATTTCATTTGGAAGTCAAGGCGCCAGAGTCTGGAGAAAGGCTGGAGAGGAGCAAAATCCAAGTTGCTTGAAATCCAGTGTGAAGTTCCCACAGTCAGCGATGGTTTGGGGAGCCATGTCAGCTGCTGGTGTTGGTCCACTGTGTTTCATCAAGCCCAGAGTAAATGCAGCTGTGTACCAAGAGATTTTAGAGCACTACATGCTTCCGTCTGCTGAAAAGCTCTATGGAGATGAGGAATTCATTTTCCAGCATGATCTGGCACCTGCCCACAGTGCCAAAACCACCAGTAACTGGTGTACTGACCATGGCATTACTGTCCTCGATTGGCCTGCAAATTCCCCTGACCTGAACCCCATAGAGAATATGTGGGGTATTGTGAAGAAGAAGCTGAAAGACACCAGACCCAACAATGCTAATGAGCTAAAGGCCGCTATTGAAGCATCCTGGGCATCCATAACACCTCAGCAATGCCACAGGCTGATTGCCTCCATGCCACGCCGCATTGATGCAGTAATCCGTGCAAAAGGATTCCCAACCAAGTACTGAGTGCATTAATGGACATTTTCAAATGTTTGATTATGTTTTGCTGTTATAAATCTTTTTTTTTTACTTGGTCTGAGGAACTATTCTAATTTTTTGAGATAGGATTTTTGAGTTTTCTTAAGCTGTATGCCATAATCAGCAATATTAAAATAATAAAAGGCTTGCAATATTTCAGTTGATTTGTAATGAATCCAGAATGTATGACATTTTTGTTTTTTTAATTGCATTACAGAAAATAAAGAACTTTATCACAATATTCTAATTTTCTGAGACAGTCCTGTATATATATAATAAATTCTTGGAAAGGCAAGTTCTTGTTGGAATTTTTTCAATTTTTAATACAGTGGCTCTTGAGGTTTATCTAGCTTTGCATTTTTAATTTTAAATGCTTAATCTGTGTACCCTGGATTACATTCTTCACATTTCTGGTAATAGTCAAACATATATATACGAAGGCAGTGTAGTTTAAATGAAATCTTTCAATCTGACTAATGTATAGGAAAAACATTTTTTTTCCACTGAGCAATAATCCTTACAGGCGCTTTTATACTATATATTTGAGATTGTTATTCATAAAACAGTTTTTGCTGCATTTTAATTGTAATAAATACATTTTACAGAAAATTAAAATTGCAGTAGTTAGAGGTTGCTTTCACCGTAAAACTCGTCATTACTACGGCAAAATACACTAAATTATACACAACTTTTGATTACAATTTGCAGGAAAATTCAGTTAAATTACAGCATTACACTGATGCTTTTACAGTTAAACAGTGTTATTTGTTTGGTATTTTTCTGTTAAATTTAATGGGATTCAATGTACAATAGACAACAGCTGCATGTAAATCTTACTGAAATAATCAGTTTAATAGCAACGTGATCATGCTAATTCAGCAGAAAAGGACTGTTGAAATTACAGATTTAAAATGTAAATTACAACTGTTTTAAACTGTAAAATATACACGTTGTTCTGTAAAGTTGTTTACAGTTTACCATATTTTTTACATCATTATTCTGGCAACAAAGATGCCAGGTTTTTACCGTAAAAACAACGTTTTTTTTTTTTACAGTGTATGTATGATAGCTGTCTAACAGAAGTTAAATCCATTTCTCCCTTATTCTGACAATGTACTTGACCCAATAAAAGCAGTTGTTAAATAATAGTGAAGTCATGTTGTAATAACAATAACTCATCTCTCTAGTTCAGAGTAGTGACAGTCACTACCCGATCTGCATCTCTATGGAATTAGTTTTGTATCATAAAGATAAAGCAACACTTTCTCAGAATAAAGCAAAACTATGAGTTTAAAAGAGAAAAAAACTGAGTCCAGCAAAATAAAATAAACTTCAAAAATAAAACTAAGTTGCAAACAAATCATTTGTGTAATCATGTCTTAGAACAATAGTAACTTTTGTGACTGGATACACCTGTGCAATGTCGCCACAATCTGTTGGGGAATTTCGTTCATAAAGTTTGTACATACACAGTTGTCCTCGTGGGTTAGTACCCTGTTTCTACTGCAATCATTTTTCAATAATTGTGGTCACCAGTCGGTTGTCCATAGATTTAACAGGGGGTGTTTCTGGTAGAGACTAAAACATGGATCCAGTGTATTTGGAGATTCCCCTAATTTGTAAATTCCCGTCACTTAAACCCATCTCATCATTTGGTACAAGATCTGCATATATGGGGGGTTGAATCATCTTGATTATAACCGCTTCACCTTTGGGAACGAGTATTTCTAACTCCTCATCTTGTTGCTCAGCTGATCTTTTGTCTCTGGGGAGAAGTGAAAGTCTCTGAAACACAGCTGGTGTTTTGTTAGTGATGTGGGCATTTTCTATGAGTGAACGAATGGAACCATGTCTTTCATGATATTGTACTCCCCATCCAACCAGAAAGGTGCCAAATGTAATGAACACAATCAACAATGCTATTCTGACTCTTATCCCGGGGACCCCACAATTGCTTTGGCTTTGTTCTTGACATAATCTCTATTTTATCCGTGATGTGTCAGTTACAGAATTTAAAATGATGAGTAGAAAAATAACGTATACAAAAATAGAAAAAAAACGTCGGGCTCTTTTTCAGGTTTAAAACAAAAAATAGGTTTTCACTTTAGTGTACAATCTATACAAATCTAAAGACAATTCGTCTTTTGAGCTGTTTCTATCTCAATGTCTCTTGATCTTATTTCTATTTATTGTTTTGTTCCAGCTCTGCCAAATCAGTCCTAACTTCCCAGACATTTCTGGAAGTTACCAGTGAAGGGTGACAATGTGTGAGGTGGTGTCAATTTGCTCCTTTTTTCTTTACCTTTAAACCGGAGCGCGTGTGAAGTTCGTTACAACCTCTCACGGTTCCGACCACCGGGCATCAGCCCATTGTCTTTTGTGAACTTTCACCCTCACCCAATCACCTGTCCGAACAGGAGTCTCTTCTGGTGTCTCGTCTGAAAGGTTTTGAGCGCATTGCTACTACTAATTACTGCCATAATTCCCAAACAATACATTCCTGAGACATAATTTTTCATGACAAACGTAGGAAAAAATCTTGTAGCTTGAAAAATGACAAATAATTAAGCAAAAAAATAATTAAACAAAATGCCTCTTGAGGGCATGAAGTGACAAAAAACATTCAACATTCCTGCATTAAAGCCCATTGTAATTTCAGGCTGATATTTCCTCACGGTAGCAGCTGCACACCTTTAGGAGACGTATTTTGTGAAAAGAAATGCAAGATGTTGTTTAATTGTTGATATATTTATGATCCACGTCACATATTCAGTTTTGGCGGCAGTTCTTCAAGTTTGTCCAGAAGTCTTCTCATCATGGCTCTATAAACAGGGGTGCACATAAGTGGTACGCAGGTACGCATGCGCGGCAACAATCTGAAATGCGTACCGTCACTTGTGTCACAAAGCGCATTTGCGTACCAACGTACTTGTGAAGGTTTTCCAGAAGGCGGTTAAATCACCGGACGACAGAGTCGGTTTCCGTGTGCACAGACAGGGCTGCTGTTAACGTCGGTCTGTACAGCAGCACTGCGCTATAACAGCTGATCACAACGTTCACACGCTCTGTGGTCACAATGCACTCAACTACCCCCCCCCCCCCCGTTGACCTTCGCGATAAAGAGGGCATCATACTCCACTAGCAGCCCCCCCCCCCCCCCCCTCTCTTCTTCTACTAATCTGTGGATGATTTATATTTAAATGCAATGCTACTCACAATTGTTTTAATAACCTTCAACTTCTCCCTCCTGTGGTGACATATAGGGCTCAATATAGCTGGATTTCAAAATACCCTTCTGGGCTTCCTCATTGGTATGGATGATAACAGGCTGTCAGTGGCATTTGATTCATGTTTGGAAATCCTGTTCCTCTTTGACATCCCTGAGACCCCCTGCCTCTGTTGTAGTCATGGAAATCCCCTGGGGTAACTGTGTGGAGGGCCGTTGTTTGGTCCTTGTTGCTGTGTGGGACAATATTCTGGTACTTGTAGCATCCTGTGTTGCGGACAATCTCTGAACCAATGTGAAAACTGACCACATATGAAGCATCCATCATCTTGGAAACCTTTTCCTGTTGATCGATAACTCCCTTGGAAATGTCCTCTTCCTCTGCCACTTTGTCTTCCTCGGAAACCTCCTCCACCTCTTTGTTGATTCTGCATCTGAATCTCTGGCACTACCTGAGTTTGAACTGTTGGAGGTGTCTGCCCTGCCTTCTGGCCATCTCTATTTTAGCTGCCATCTTCTTTGTCGATTTCTTGTTTTTTTAGCTTCGGTATCTTTCTCAGCTACCTGTTTCTTCAAAAGTCTTAGTTTTAGTGCTTCCACTGCTTTTCCTTCTTTTATATTAGTTTTCTTGTTTTCGTTATCATGGTGCATGAGATATCCTCTCCATTCTTCAGTGGGTTTGGTATCTAATCCCACTTCGTCTTCCAGGCTATCCTGCACATATGTCGGCAGGGCTTTGGTGACTGCATGCCTCCACAACATTGTAACAGCTAGAGAAAAACCATTACGTTCTCCTGTGCTGTTCATCCATACTTCTTCACATCGTTTCAAGAAGGCATGCATCCATTCCTCCATTCCTTTCTTCAGGCTGGGGAGGGCAGTCAAACTGGGTTTTGTCGGGTAGGTGAGACGGATGGCCGCCCATTACTTTGGCCTATAATGGTTCAATGGAGTGTCATCTGGTTCGTCACTCATTGGGACTGGGCATCTATCTGTCTGGCCTCTGGTCTTCCTTCTACACCAGCGACCACCAACTGGCGGCCCGCGGGCCACATCCGGCCCACCAGACATTCTCATCCGGCCCGCACGACGGGGGTGACTGTGGCGTTGGCGGAGTGGTTAGTGCATTCGCCCCCCACCCATTTTTTACAACGTCTCGTGAGTAAGGTGCAGTACCGGAGTCCAACAGAGAGACAGCAGCTGCGGGACAGTAGACTAACTACTGCGAAACCTTCCCTGCCTTGAAGAAGAAGTGATCCTTCGTTGTGAAAAGTCTGCACCACAGCAGCAGCCCCGCTGCGACAGAGTCCAACAGAGAGGCTGGAGCTCCGGGACAGTAGCCTAGAAGCACGGTTGGGTTGTAGGTTGTAACGGAATACATGTAACGTAATACATGTAACGGCGTTACGTAATCAGAATACAAAAATCAAGTAGGCTAACTGTATTCAGCTGGCGTTACATTTGAAAAACGAGTAATCTGATTACAGTTACTTTCATAAACCTGAAGCGAATACATTTTGGAATACTTATTGGAATTATTGGTGGAAAAGTTTCCTCACAAAATGTAATATTCATTACCGGCAGAACTGTGTGCACACACTGCACAGCGCTGCAGCATGTCTGTGAGCGAGAGAGAGATGCAGCGTGTCTGTCAGGCCCCGCCCCCGCACGCAGATGAGAGAGAGAGAGAGAGATCTCTTTTAAAATATATTGAAAGTTAGAAACGGAGATGGTTATATAAAATGTGTAAGATAATGTTTATGTAGCATTTATTTATTGTCGAAATGATGACATTTCATAACGGGATCAAATCAAAGTGAATGGCCTGCTGCTGCTGAATGCATGGGGCAAGTGACTGGAAACAGTTTTAAAAGTTATTACATCGTTTAAGATAATAAATAATAATGATAATTCATTCTATTTAGGGGCGCCTTTCAAAGCACCCAAAGACACCTTACAATTCATAAAATATTCTAAGGAAAGGTTTTAAAACAGTACAAAGAATGCAGTACGGGTGATGTTTTGTATGTGGGGTGCAGATGAGAGGGAGCTCTCCAGAATGACACCAAGATGTTGTGTTTGAGTTCTTGATAACCCATTAAAACAGTAAAATAAGTGTCTCCTGTTCACCAAAACATACCCATCTATTATGGAAAAAGAAAGTATGCCAAAAGTATTCTAAAAGTAATCTGAATACGTTAAGACACGTAACTGTATTCTGATTACTTTCAGAGCATATAATCAGTATTCAGTAACTGATTACATTTACTAAATGTAATCCCTCCCCGGTCAACAACTTCAAAATTTTGGGCTATATAAAAATTGCTGGCCCGCGATAGTGTCTATTGGATAAATGTGGGCCCTTGGACAAATGTAGTTGGTGTTCCCTGTTCTACACGTTCAATCAGTGCCCTTAGTTCTCCCAAGAATAGGCGGTCTTGAGCAGTGTACTTCTCCAGGTCATTTACCCACTTTTGACCACCCCCGGAGAGTGGGGGTGGCTTTGCCACTAGTGATTCCATGTCCCTGTGATTCCCTGGTTGGTATATCGATCCTTCTCTTCCAGCTGCTATCAATGGTAGCATTTTACTTTTCCATGATGTCTTGTTCTTCTGTGGAATCTGTTTTTTCGGAAGAGTGATGTGTTCGGGATTGTTTTTCATCTTGTTTCCTTCTTAATCTTTTTTCTTCCCATTCTTTCCTTAGTCTTTCTTTTTCTCGTCGTCTGTCTTCTGTAATGTTTGTATGCTTCTTCTTCTCTTCGTCTTTCTTCGGTAATTAATTTGTATGCTTCTTCCTCTCTTCGCCTTTCTTCTCTTCGTCTCTTGAGTTCTTCTTCCATTCTTCTGCTGAGTTCTTCCATTCTTCTGTTAAGTTCGTCCTTCAGCTGGTTGACTTCACCAGATAAGATTCTTACCTCATACTCCAATTCTTTGACACGTCTACTCCAATACTTCTCCTATGGTATGGTATGGCTTTCTCGATTTGTTTCCTGGCCTTCTTCCTTTCTCTGGGTTCTGTTTCAGCATCTGATATTATGTTTAACCTCTCCTTAATCTCTGCAGTTGAGCCTGGCCCTGAGAATGTTCTTAACGTGGTTTCTTTTGGCGACATATTTCTTAAATACTTGGATGGAATTATTAAGTTATGAAAGATGAATAACTAATCCACTGAATAGTACCTTTGTAGTCTTTATAAAAAATATCCTATGTATAATACTTAAACATGTCCTCCAAAGTATATAAAAAGCGTTATGTGGGTGCTATTAACTTTTAGAATGCACACTTTAAATGTAATACATCAGATTCAAACAGCAATGAATTAAATGTAATTTTAGAGTCTGTGAAATAATATCTTTGTACGCTACTTTAAAATATGAATTTAAAATGTAAATGTTCTAGGTTTTAGAATGTATTAATTACAATACATTAAATCAAAGAAAATCTGGTAATTTATTTCATTTTTTTAAATATTTAAAATGTAAAAAACAGAAATTGGAAATCTAAATTAAAATTATGCAAATTTTAAAATCAGAAATTTTAAAATAAAAATTCAACAGTATGGTGTTGACTTAAACATATGAAAATAGGAATATGGTGGAAATCCAAATATACTGTGTACAGAGTTATACACAAGTTTATGAAATTATGCAAATGTAATAAAATGCATTAACTTCAATACTTCAAATAAAAAACTATGTGTTTGTGTACTCTACAGTCTAGGTCGAAAGACTATTATGTAAGGTTTCCTTTTTTTAAATTAGAAACCACATATAATCTCTATCTGTGTGTGGTGAAGTGTGTGTTAATTATAACACTTGAAATTAAACTTCAGCATATAATTGTAATTCTGAGTGCGCTGTTGTAATTTCCACTTTTATCCACCAGAGGTAGCTGTAGTAAAACTGACTTATTTAGCAAAAACATAAGCTTCTGTTTCTTAAAAATGACGTTCAAATGGGATGAAAAATACAATAATTAAATCCAACTTTCCTAGTAATTAAACCGTCTAAACACCCTTGAGCAATTGGAAACAATAAAGCATAAACACGCCAAAA
The DNA here is from genome assembly GCF_949606895.1 of Notothenia rossii. NCBI lineage: Eukaryota > Metazoa > Chordata > Actinopteri > Perciformes > Nototheniidae > Notothenia > Notothenia rossii. The sequence goes on from NC_136902.1 coordinate 16,056,337, forward strand.
CCCATTTGCAAGCACAAATATTTCAACAATCAGTTTGGAAAGCTTAAGATCCAATATCTGACAACACACTGCACAGTAAAGAATACAATAATCCTTCTTAACATACACAAAACTCCAACTACAATATTTATAGATAAACCGATTTAGCAAAATTAACTTTTTTCTAATGAAAAATGTGACAAAAGAACAATGATTTTTCTTTCACAAGATGGTGGTCAGAAAGAATGACTTCACCTTGTGGGGTCAAACTAAATGGATGACAAAGAACAAAGGAATCCATAGAGGTTTCTCAATACTCAAATTTCCCCTCCTCGACTCCTCGGTCCTCCGGTAGTGAACCGGAAATGAATTTCAGCGCGCCATTTTGAAGGACATCTCATTTTTCTAAATGCACTTCGAGGACCGAGCATCGAGCATCGAGGAAGCTCTCTGGAGGAGCTCTAACCGAGGAGACACTGATGCATCCTCCACGGATGCATTTCCGGGAACGGTGGAGGCGTGACGCACGGCCAGACTTATTTCAGCCAATGACAGCTCTGCATGCATCCCTTGGATATTATTTTAGTAACTGTCTGCTTTCATCGCAACGCAATGTTTACAGTGAGAACAGCTGTGAGGTCCGTGCAGAAAGCAGAGCAGTGTGTGAAATATATATCACTCAGTATAACAGGCCTACATTAATTTCTGTATTTGTATGCTGTAGTTTAGTAGATATCTACAAACAGAGTCGATATTTTTCTAAGACCATTTAGTGCTTCACATAATAAAATACACAACGGCTGTAGCCTGATTATGCTTTTAGGAGCAGTAGGTGTGTGTGCTGGTACAGTGTGTAGGTGTGTGTTGTTGTACAGTGCGTAGATGCGGAGGACAGACGGGTCTCAGTTGGTTTGGTGTCCTATGCTTACTTTTAATACTTGTACAACTTTTGGCCCGTAATTTCAATTCCCCATTTCAGCAACCAAAGAGATGGGGGGGGGGGGGAATATATCCAGTCTCTGATTGTGTTACGTTATTATGAGTGCTCTCATACTTGTTTGATTCTGAAATTGTATATATTTATATAAATATATGTGTGTGTGTATATGTCCGCATCTGTAGCCCGTTATTGTCTCATTATACCGCACTGTCAATGCATTAAAAGTAAATATATATAAGTCGTCATGAACACATCTGTCTATCAGAGTGCTGCTGTGCCTCCTGTCATCATTAATGGACGTCTCTTTAAAATGACCGCTCAGAGGAGAGGAGTTCTCATTTCTCTAACTGCCTGCTGCTTCCACTCCTCTCTCCTCAGTCCTCCGCTCGCACCTCCTGTAGGCGGCACCAAGTCTCGAGGAGAGGAGTCGAGGATAGGAGTCGAGGAGGGGAAATTTGAGTATTGAGAAACCTCTCTTGATTTGCCTTTCACAAAATGGCGACTGACATGTTTTCGTTCGTCATGGGGTCAAAACAAGATGGATACTGATTCATTTGACCTCTGACCTGAAGAACAAAGAGCTTTTAAAGAACACTATAGCCGCGTTCACACCGCAGTACTTTTCCCACTTTAGTTCCGATATGGTTCCGAAATGTCGCGTTCACACCAAAAAGAGCCGGAACTAAAATGAGTTCATCAGAACCTTTTTACCCCCTTTTCAGTCCCTGCTAGAGAGCAGGTACTTCCGTGGGAGAAAAAGCTTCCTATGTCTGATTGGCTGGGCGGAATGCAAACCAAGCCCCGTAAAACTCCCAAAAAGTTTTGTGAAGCCGCCATTTTATTATCCTCGCATTAGCATTATTAGCATTAGCCCAGCGCACAAACGCAGAGACTAACTTATGGCAACACAAAATAAAACATGGGAGCGGTGGAGTTGAGGAGGTGTCGGCGTTCTGGCGATTTACTCGGAAGGCTTCAGTAGCTGGGAGTCCCAGCAGCTTCTACCGAAGCCTTCCCCAACTCCGGGGACTTCCGGCCGGGGACTTCGGGTGGCAGTATACGCCGTGAAGTTGTTTGCGGTCTGGCAGTAAACCCAAAGCAGAAGAAGAAGAAGTGACGACAGCGGCTTCATTTGCCTAATCCTCCCTCAGGGACTTATTCCGGTGTGAACGCGATCTGTACTTAGTTTATGAGAACTAGAGAGTTCTCATGAACCTTTGTGGGAAAAGTACTGCGGTGTGAACGCGCCTAATGGACTCTCACAGATGAGATTAAATCATGAGGTGCTGATCTTATGAACCGTAACAAAGAAACCACATGTGTGGTAAATTCTAGCGTATAACAGCAAAACACAATCCAACAATGCCAAACAATTAAAACAAGTTAATAATAACAATCAAAATAGCAGATACCATAAAAACTATTTGGTTATGGTCGTACGAAGTTACTCACACGCTATTATGGGACAAAATGGGAAACAAGTCAAAAACTATTAAAAGACTATCGTCTATTGTAACGTAAAAATGCCATAATTCCTGTCGTAATACGCAATGCTTAAAGAATATACTTCGGACTTCCACAGACTTTTATCACCACAATTAAGCAGATAACATCCAACTTATTTGGGAGCTTAGAACAATAGATTCCATCAGACTGTTCAACAAACACACTATTACCAGAATTAAGCAGATACCATCCAACTTATTCTGGAGCCAGAACAATAGATTCCGTTGGATTGTTCGGCGTATATAGCTTAAGTACACACAAAATATATATATATATATATAAATACCGGCTTAAAAGCGCATTAATATATTTCCGGCTTAAGAAACACACACATTAATATCAGGCAGCGTCAATGAAAGAACAAAAAAAAGGAAATTAGACTCACCCTGTTTGCTTCAAAACAACGCCACGTGTTATATATATCTTGTTGCAGATTTCGTTTTTTTAACATTAAACTAGGCAGTCTTTCTCAGGAGTTCAACTTACCAGACAGACACACACTCCTAATGATTTACTATGTAATCTATTCAAGATTTTCATTAAACAGGTACTTCTTTACCTTTCTGTATGGGCCCTAGTCTGCCGGTGTTGTTCAAGCTCCTTTGAAAACTGCAGCTGCTCTCCTGGAATCCGTGAAATCACGTTCGGGGTCGTACCAATTGTTGGTTTGTGTTTGTTGTTCTCGCGTCCAGGAGGAAGTTAAAATAAGAGACAATGGAGTCTCTGAAAAGGTTCAAATTGGTACTTTAATTAAGTAACGTGGTTTCAAAACAAACAGAGCGATAAGGGACAACAGCTGTGGTCTGGAAGATGCGGCGGAGAAAAGAGAGGGATCACGTTCTCTCCCAGCCTGTATCTCTTTCTTGGCTCCTCCTTTCAATGGCGGCTGTGACGTCTGTGTCCGATGTCCCGCGTAACAGAGGGTTTAGACGTTGTGTGTTCATTATATAACTCCACACGCCTTTTCTCCTCATACACTGGCCGTTTCTCAATCTCGAGGATACTGACTTCCAAGCCAATATTTCAAGGATGCTACGTCGCCGAAGTACTATTCCAATCTCCAGCATACTTGGAATTCCACCGAGGCCGCGTCCTTGGTTTGGGGGAAATTTCGAGGCAGCACATGGGTAGACTTCGCGTCCTTAAAATCCCCAAAATGCTTTGCGCACGGACCAATTTCAAAAAACCTTGCGGAGAATGGCTGAACCGACGCAGCACACATTTAAATGTAAGTATGTAGTGGCGTAGAACATGTGTTGGTAAATATGTTACTTTGTTACATTTGTTATCACCAAAAATATGTTCTGTGAAAGTAAAGCAAGTTCATAATTAGATAGACATCGTGAAGTATTTATTTTCGGAGACTGGCACACTTGTTAGCCTGTTCCATTCTTCTTCATTTTCCGAAGCCGTGGCTTGGAAGCATACTTGCTTCGTTTCTGAAGGAAGTGACTTGGAAGTACGCGACTACCAAGCCAGCATCCTTGAGATTGAGAAACGGCCACTCATTCATGACTTTTTATTTAATGCATTTAAACGGCTGTAATCGTTGTCAACGTAAAACCGGATGTGGTCACTGTTGACAACGGCAACACCTTTCAATAGAGCTTTTGAAATTAAACTTAACCGGAAATGTTTTCAGAATAAAACTGTTTTAAGCTTACTGTGTGTTTAAAGGACACCTATCATGCTATATTTAAATGATATATTGTAGGGCCATACCTATATAAGGTATATTTATACGTTTCTGTTTTCAAAATACCAAACAGATCATGCATTTTAGCCATGCCTCATTTCGCTCTATTTGCTGTTCTCCAGTCCTGTTTTTGCAGGGGGCTGATTCTGTGAGCTGCAGCTGACCACGCCCCCCTGCAGGAGAGGGGAGTGTGCTCTGATCAAGTCAGAAGAGGGGGAGAAAAATAGATCTCCGTCCTCCGTGTTTTATTATATTATTCTATAGAGTCGTTATTCATTTGTTTTAAAGCTCAATAAATAACAAAGAAGACCTTTGACCGGCACTTTTCTAATTTTGTCCGGAAGATTTAAACTTTAACGGACATCTTGACCGGCGAACTGAAACTCTGCCGCACGGTCCCCTCGTTCCTTGGAAGAGGCGGAGAGGTGAGTGTTTGTCATCTGCTGGTGGACTAACCGGAGAGAATTACAGTGCTTGCCTCGACGGGGAGGGATTGCATTGAATTACAGCAGCGGGAGCAAACACTTGCCTTGGGGGGGGAGAAAAAGAGCCACAGCGGAGAATAAACAGAAGGGCAACCATGGCAACCATGCGCGGGAAGTCTTCTTCGCTGCTTTTGTGGCAGACTACAGCGCCACTTACAGGCCTGGCATATGTACTAGAGCGTCTCCAGCGCTTTCGAGCGGCAATGGCCGGCCGTGGCCCAACCCCACATTCCCCTGATAGGTGGAGAGTTGGCCCAATAGCCATAGCGCCACCGTCCTGACGTCAGGATAGTGTTCAAATCTGGATCAGTTTTTATCAGATCCGTTGCAGCCCCTTTTTTAGAGGTTTGGGTATGGAGGAGGGTTTTGTTTTCTGCAACTTTGTGAGTTCCCGGAATACCGGGGACACATATTCATGTATAAAAGACGTACAAAATTGCATTTTGCATGATAGGTCCCCTTAAGCTAAATTACGTCATTCAATATTGATTTTAATTTCTTACAACAGCCAACTTATGCCTATAAACATTCAGACACCATGGCACTTCGAGCATCCAGCCAAGTAGCTTTTTTTACGATGTGACGGAAAGGCACAGAAATGCCACGAAGAAACACAATACTCCATTTTGGTGTCCAATGACCTTTTCAGACACGCATACAGATGCCGTGACGTGTTGGTGCGGAGTGTAATAGGAACCGGAGGGCTTGGCAGAAAGAATTCACCCAGGGTCATGGTGAAATGTGTTGTGCTCACATAGATGTACATGTAAAAAAAAAGGGTGGCATTGGCCACTAAGTGATAGTATCTTGCAGAAAAACATCTTCCAATAAATCCTGACACCTAGTGGCCTCATGGAAACATTTAGTAGTCTAAGGCAGGGATTCCCAAACTTTGATATGCCATGGACCCCCATATAGCATTATCCTCTGGCGGGGACCCCCCTGTTGCAATCTTTTTTTTTTTAAATGATGAGTACATTATGATGGAAAATATGAAAAATCAATCATATAGCTCAATACATTTTTTTAATACATATTTGTATTAATAATTAATAATCAGTTATTCTTCTAAAAAATGTTTGTATTTATCTTTTGTTTGTCATTCATTATATTGATTGTGTTTTCTGTTATAAACATTCTTAACACAATATTAAACAGTAATATCAACAGTAAACATATTTTTAAAGCATTTTTAAAGTGATTTCTGTCTTTATAATATTATATAATTTTGAACAGTATATGAACAATTAACATATATTTTTAGCATTTTTGAAAGCTTATGCCTCAATAATATTATTGTATTGTATTAGTAATATTAACAATAAACATATTTATATTCATATATATAAACATCAATATTTGCTACATCTGTGCTCTCATCCAGCTGCAGAGCGAAATATTCACAAGCTCTCACTTGCTCCAAAAGCTGAGCAGATACTCAGTTTCACTCTCAGTAGCGGCAGCTCGATTCTGATTGGCTTGAAGGGCGGTCGCGAGATTTAAAAACAATAAAATAAAATATTAATAAATAAAAAATATTAAAAGATTGGCATCAAAGGAGGACACATAGATTGATAGATATGCAGTTATTAATAACATCTAAAAAAAAAAAAAGATTCCCCTTTCCCTCAAACTTTGTGTGGCACCCCCTGGCGGCCCCCGGGGGGTCGGGGCCCCCACTTTGAAAAACACTGGTCTAAGCCACCATGAGAGTGGTGCCTTCAGTGGGCTTAATTTAAATGCTAATCGGGCCTTTTTCTCTCCAAATACAAACACCAGAAAATAGCAGATATTATTCAGAAATTGTTCTCTTTATTAAAAAATAAAGACACCCACGTGCTGTATTGTAGTAGTGAAAGCATACGAAAGAAGACAAAAAAGGTGACAGAAAAAAAACACATGTAGACCAAAACCCTGAGAAATGTATTACAATAATTCGTTTTGTACCATGTATATAAAATGTCTATCAATTTCATTCTGATCGTTTTTTTTATGAAACTACACAAAATGTGTCATAATTGTGTAGTAATGTGATCTGATGTGAGTCCTGCTGTATGAAGCTTGTTTACCTGATCGCACAGTGTGATTCTAGGCAGAATTCTTTGCCTTCTTGTGATGACCTGCCTTAGCTTTTATGTTCTTCACAGTATCAATTTTTTCCTTCTTAATTTTTGTTTTCTTGCCTGCTACCGTCAGTTCCTCTTCATCATTTTCCTCTTTCTTCGGCCGCTTCATATGTAGCGTTTCTTTCAGATTTTGGAACTTTTTGAGGTCAGCGCAGAACAACACCTAAAACAAATAAAATACTTAGTGGATATATATCAGACGGATGAAAAGATACAAGACAGAAATTCACAGAGAGACAACACTCACCGAATGTGCCCAACCAGCATAAGGACCCCACAGTTTTCTGAAAAAATCCCCTGTGCAAAAATATTACATATAAACAGAGTTTTCAATAAAAAAATAACCATTACTATGATGATAATGAGTGTGGCACTACAAATATTCTAACGAAGTACATGACTATCTACCGTACCAATATCTCTATGAAGTTTATCTGTGATAGTCTTCTGTCCGTTGCCAGATCCATAGTTGTAGTCACGTTTAGCAATCTGCCACACGTGAGTGTCTATGGGCACGGCCTCTGCCTTATCCAGGGACATCAGACAAACACAGTCTGCCACCTGAAGGAGAAACATTGCCTTAATTGTATCGAAATAACAAAAAAATATGAACTAAAAGATTATTTGTATTGCAGTACGCTACTCTACCTTGGTGCCGACACCAGGAAGGGTGCGCAAAGCATCACGGGCCTGCAGATATGGGGCACTGCGCAAACCTTCAAGCCACTGGATCCCATGAGAGTCTAAAATCTGCTTAGCGCTCTGCTGAAGGAACCGAGCCCTGTACCCAAAACCAAGATCCCTGAGCCGTGCCTCTACGCTGGTGTCTGCCAATTACAGAAAACAACACAAGCATTAGACCGATTATCGGCCTGGCCGATTATCGAGGCCGATATTCCGCATTTTACAGATTATCGGTATCGGCCTTTTTTTAATCAAATTGCCGATACAACTTTGGCTTTGATGTGGCCGTTTCTCTTCTCTTCACCACTGTTCACCAGCGCCATATAGACTGATTCTATCTATATGGCGCTGCTGTTCATGAGCAATGTCCCTCCCACAGCGCTATCTGATAGGCTATTACTGAAGTGTCAATCAACACTGAAGATTCTCCGGGCTGAAGCCATCCATAGAGGCGGGACCTTCTCAGATTACAGGCAGGTGCGAAGAACGCAGACACAGGCCGTTTCTCAATCGCGAGGAAACTGGCTTCCAAGCCACTATTTCAAGGATACTACGTCATCGAGTGCTGCCGAAGGACTGTTCCAATCTCCAGCATACTTGGAATTCCACAGAGGCAGCGTCCTTGGTTTGGGGGTAATTTCGAGGCTTCACATGGGTAGACTTCGCGTCCTTCAAATCCCCACAATGCTTTGCGCACAGACCAATTTCCCCAAATCTGTGGTGGAAAAAGTAAGGCGGGGCCTCTTATATGACGCACACCTGCACACTTGCTAGCCTGTTCCACTCTTCGTTTTCCGAATGCCAGGAAGGATTCTTGCCAAGCTTCTGAAGGAAGTGACTCTGAAAACATGTGCAACCAAGCAAGCATCCTCGCGATTGAGAAACGGCCACAGACAGAGGCAAGCAGAGCATTACATTACATTACATTTAGCTGACGCTTTTATCCAAAGCGACTTACAATAAGTGCGTTCGACCAACGAAATACAAACTTGAAGAAAACAGAATCATATAAGTACATCAGGTTTCATAGAGCTAAAACATTTCAAGTGCTACTCAACTGGCTTTAGATAAGCCAGTCCTTTATTAGTATATAAGTGCATTGTTAATAATTATATCGCTCGAAGTGGAGTCGAAAGAGATGAGTTTTCAGTCTGCGCTGGAAGATGTGTAAGCTTTCTGCTGTCCTGATTTCCATGGGGAGCTCATTCCACCATTTTGGAGCAAGGATAGCAAACCCACGTGTTTTTGATGATGGGAACTTGGGTCCCCATCGCAGTGCGGGTGCAGCGAGCTGTTTGGCCGATGCAGAGCGAAGTGCACGTGCTGGGGTGTACAGTTTAACCATGTCCTGGATGTAGGAAGGGCCAGATCCATTCGCAGCATGGTACGCAAGTACCAGTGTCTTGAAGTGGATTCTAGCAGTTACTGGAAGCCAGTGAAGGGAGAGGAGGAGCGGCGTGGTGTGGGAGAATTTAGGAAGGTTGAAGAACAGACGAGCAGCTGCATTCTGGATGAGCTGCAGAGGTTGGATGGCACATGCAGGTAGACTAGCCAGGAGGGAGTTGCAGTAGTCTAGGCGTGAGATGACGAGAGCCTGGACCAGAACCTGCGCCGCTTTCTGGGTCAGCTGGGGACGTATCCTCCTGATGTTGTAAAGAGTGTATCTGCAGCAGCGGGTTGTTGCAGCGATGTTTGCAGAGCCTTACATGTGTTTCGAAGGCAAATCAGTTGAAAGCCGAAGTTCAATAAAAATCCCAATCCCCTATGCTGAAGTTGCAAAAAAACCACGGTCTTATGACAATGTAAGTATTCAGCTAAATGGAATATAGAGGCATTAGTAGGAAGAAATAAACACAAACAATATAGTAACACATTTGGCATAACGTCTAATTTATATACCACCCAGTAATCAACCATAGTACATCTTATTCATCTTCATGCATGCAACAGAGGCTGTTTGGTAGTGAAAAACATGTTAAATGTGGGGGTTGCATTGATGCTGTTTGTGAGGACATGTTTGTCTATTCTGCAACATGACTGAAGTTGAAAATATTGTGGCAATGCAAGAATAAAAATCAAACCTCCTCTTTGGATGTTCTACCATTGAACCAAAAATAATATAACAAAATTGAAGGGACAAATTATCTGAATATCATATCACACAGGGGCATAGGACTGTAGGGAAATATAATAATAGAGTACCTGCGAGCGCAGACAGGGAAGGAAAGTTGTGGTAAGAGGTTTGATCCAGTTGGCACAGCGGTGCGCCCAGAGACTGACACAGCCTCTCCACCATGCCCTGGATACGAGTGATGTGGTTGTTGGAGGTGCAAATGAAGGAAAACAGGCATTCTGTTGGGTCCTGACGCAGCATCCTTATACCTGGGGAGAGAAAAACAATAGGTGTTAAGATAATTTATTTTTTCTTACTCAAAACACAACCACTGATAAAGAAAATAATATTTATCTCTATATTTTTAGGTGAACTTGGCTTGAAATACGGGTACTGATTTTAATATTATTTACATTTGTGTTAGAATTATCAAGTGTTTTTATTTCCATATTACTTTCCATTCATTATTGCAATCTAACCCAGTTTTTTTGTTTGTTCTATATCTTTTTTACTTTGTGTAGTACATGCTGTGCTGCATCTCTTGAATTAAGAATGCTTTACAAAACTGTATTATTACATTACTTCCTTTGCTAAACAAATACTGTCTCTGTAAAGGCCTTCTGTGTAATAAGTGTATAATGCATGCACGGATTGCAAGCACTCTGACCTGTGAAGGTGTCTGCAATGTGCTTAAAGTGGTGGTCTGCTGCTCCCCATTCCTTGTAAAGGTCCCCCAGCTTCACATTCAGCTGGAAATAATCCCTCAGCATCTCTTCCTCCTCCTTGGTGTCCTGATGCACTGGAGTCACAGCCACTGGATGCACTGAAGTCACAGCCACTGGCTCCTCTTCCTCCTTCTTCACAGCTTCTTTGAATCTGTTGTCTGACTTGTTTTCCAGCTGAAGAGAAACACCAGCTCCCTTCTTCCTGCCACTTGTCTCCCCTTGCCTGTCTAGGCTTTGGTAAATGTGGTACCAAAGAGTGTCATCTGTCTGAGTCAGAGTCCAAACCCTTCCTCCTATCACTCCTGTCCAGTGGCCTTCTGCAGTTTCTCTCCACCTGTGGATAGAAATGAGTTAAAGAGCATCTTGCAGGTTGTTTTTTGTTTCTACATTTATGCTTAAACTTGCTTGAAAATTACAATTAAAAAAGTGAATATAGGATTTGATATGTTTTACGAGACATAAGGGCAGGAATTCAGAGGGAAAGGAGCAATTTTGAGCTCTGCTCTTAAAAACGGCTTTTTTTTAAGGTCAGACGTCAAACGCGTCATATTACATCACAAAGGGTAAACATCTCCGCTCTCTGACCGCGGGTATAGTTAGTAGTTGCGTTGAGATGAGCGGTTGTGTTTTAGTGAGCTGGTATTTTTCGGTAGTTTTACATTGTATTTCACCATTTGTAATCATGGTGCAGTATTGTGTTTGTGCAGGTTGCACAAATACCAGCCTCTCAGGACATCGAGTCCACAGCTTCCCTCATGGGAAAAGGACCGGAGCCAGCGTTCGTTCCTGGGTGCCTTGTGCATCCACCTCCCTGCAGCACATACTCTCCACAGCTTTATCAGGAAACCGTATTACATTTCTCTCCCCCCCCCTTCGTTGCTCTCTCTCTCTCTCTCCCCTCCGGTACACGGCACCGTAAGACATAGTGTGGAGTTGCATTAGGTAACACTGTGGTGGCTGTACTGCTCCAGCTGTCTCCTTTGTGTTTGTTTGTTTCCCCCTGTCTGTGTTGTTTGTGTGTGCGTGGTGGCTGTCACTCCTGGCTCCCGGCTCAACCTCCACTCACCTGCTGCCATCAGCTGTGCACCCTCCCCGACTACACACCTGCTTTCCATCAAGCCATTTACAACGGCATATCAACGGAGGCTCCACAACCTTTCTCCGCCAGATCGTCAAGTATCAGCCGTATCTCGCGTCTCCCCTCCGGTACACAGCACCGTAGTGTGGAGTTGCATTAGGTAACACGAGATACGGCTGATGCTTGCACATTAGTTTCTGTTATGGATCAGTATCAACAGTCCTGCCAGTAACGTTACTATATTATCAATGCTACTTTAGTTATAGCCTGATATATGATAGCTAACTTCACAATGTTGTGATGTGGCGTTAGCTACATAATGTTAGCTAACGATAGCAGCCCAGTTTTCCACTGGTTCTCCTCACACCGCAGCTCAATTTCTCTCCGATGGCCGTTATTTCTTCTAATCCTTGGATGCTCCTGGTCTCTTGGACGCCCAGCAGGCTCATAATTATAAGGTTGTGGTCCGTCATATGCATTTGAATATTCATGTTCAACTTCTTCTGTTTCTTCTGTGTCGAAACTAGCATTGGGATCCATGTTTATTAATACGTTACACCGGCTGCTCTCCCCCTTGTTTCCCCCGTGTTACGTCACACGCGGGAGGTCACGTGCCGAGGCTTTTTTATGCGGAAGGGAAAATTGCTAACAAAAACGACGCCAGATGTCACTTCAGTGTATATTTTTTTGAAAATCTAGTGTATTCATCATTTTCCTACACATTTATTCAAAGGTGTCTTTAACCTGGAAGTTGCTCTTTAATACAAAGATACACACGAGGATTTCAACTGTATTAGGTCTGTCCAGCAAGTCTCATGTTAATCATGATGCTGACAGACTACATCTGAGGTAGACAAAACTTACCGGAAAGATTGTCCGCATGCAAGAGTAAGATCCAGACGCAGCTCTGACTTTGCACAGGCCAGAGATCTCCACAACTTCGTCCCCGATGACAGCACTGTATGTTTAGCCATACCTGTTGTTGTGATGCTAACAGTTAGCGTGATGACTGTTCAGAGGTAAACACAACTGAACACAAACCTACCATAATGTCCGAGCATTACAAAACCAGTTAACTGTTATTCAGTATATGTGCCTGCTCGAAAGTAAGACTACACCTTAGTGTAAACTAATTGTAAGCGGAGCTACAACTTCATTCATGACTTCATTGCGCGGTTAATGTTTGGTGTTTACAAAAATCAGGATAAACTTTCGCGGAGTTGTCTCTGCGAGCGTCGATCCTGTTGGACAACAAAAACCTTACACCGCGTTACAAAGGCCAAGATGCTCATATTTCAGTGCAGTTTTTGCGTTTACGTGCTTGTATTCTCTAAAACAAGAGCTTATCTGACATAAATAAGAGGATTGGGTACTTGTGGGTTATCTGTCGCCACTTTTGTTTTGTTTTGTTAGACTATCTAAATACGCACTTGTTTTGTTTTGAAAGACTCTCCAAATAACCATAACCCTAACACCTAGGATTAATGTTTGTTCTTTTGAGAAATGAAAAAGTTCGTGTGGAGGAGTCTGAAGGAACATGAATGGGAAACGGGTCTGACAACTGTGAATTAATTAATTTCAGTGATAGTATCTGTGCTCAATTTTAAGATGAATTTCTTTAACTTAATTGTATATGAAAATTGTCTAAAATTCTGTTAAAATTCCTGCTTATGTCCGAAAACATAACTTTCCAAGAATAAAAGGAGTGGGACTGAACTGACTGAAATGACCAACTGATGCAACATTTCACAGATCTCGTTAGCCTCTCCTACACTGCTGTCAACACAACTGCTGATTGGCTCTCTCGTTCATAGTGGGCGGCAAAATCAATTGAGCTCATTCCCAATTGGTCAAGGCTATCCGTGCTGCGGTTTCCTATTGGCTAATATTTGTGTTCGTCATTTTTACTTTGAGGTGTACAGGAAGTTTCCCCCTCCCTGGCTCTGTCTCTCCGAGAAGGAAAGTCTTGTGTTGCTGCAGCGTGTCAGATCGGTTCTGATCCAACCGGTTAATAAGGTGGAAAAATGGCGGATACTTTAGCACTTTTCACTTCAATAGGTCTCAGCGAGCAGAAAGCGAAAGAAACCCTAAAAAATGAAGCGCTGAGTTCCGCTCTGAAGGAGGCAATTATTCAGGTATGACTGTAATAGGGGAACTGGATTTCCTGGAGAGACAGCTGTGAAATGACACTTGCATTTATTTTTAAGCTAACTCGTAGTATCTACCCTTTTTATCATATGTCGTTTGAAGCTGCTCTATTTAATGGTTTAGAGTTACCTACCATTGTGCACGTGTCTCATAACTTTTGAGTAGTAGTAGTAGGTCATTTTTCTTTCATTTTCACATTCTTCAGGTTGTAGGCAGACACTCCTCCCAGGGTCAAGATAACACAGGCCATCTACTGGTCATTCCCACTTTTTGAAGGATTAAACTAATCATTCTGATCTTTTTCTTTTTGTTTACAATAGGCCCATCGTGTCCGTGGGGCATCAGGAGTTGACAAAGCCATGGGTACACTGCTGTACAGTATGGCATCTCGCCTTAAAGACCCTAAACGCGTGGGATTTCTTTCAGACTGTATAGTTCAGAGCAAAATCTGCACAGAGCTGCAGCTAGCAGGTACATTCTGTAAAGTTGACGCAAGCTGACTGGTCAACAAAATGTAAACATGCAACATTAATCACCTCAAAAGGATTGTCATTTTTTCAGACTGATCCCTAAAACAAAATAATAATTGTAGAAGTTAATTGCTTTGGATTTATTAACCACTGTGCCTTCCTGCTTCATACATTTTTCTTTTTTTACAGCTGCACTGGAATTTGTTAAGAGTCACCCTCAGGACCCCATCAACCAGAAGGAGTTTGAAGACATATGTGGAGTAGGCGTGTTCATAACACCTGAGCAGATTGAAGAAGCAGTAAGTCCATGAGCTCCAATACCCCAAAGTCTTTTTACTTGCTTTTCTGAGGGTGGTGTGTTCACTGACAGTGTGATCTTGTGCAGGTTGAGTCTGTGATCAAGAAGCACAAGGAAAAGCTGTTAGTGGAGAGGTTCCACTTCAACATGGGACTGCTAATGGGTATGATGTCATATTTGCGTAGTTATGTTTGGACAACATTAAAGCTTTACAAACGGATAGAATATCTCACCAAGCATTTTTGTGTTGCAGGAGAGGCACGTTCTGCCCTAAAATGGGCTGATGGAAAGGTCATCAAAAATGAAGTTGACTTGCAGGTGTGTTTTAAAAAGAAAATATTGTTAGAGGTAGTTTTTTATTGTGATTCTTGATTTGCTTCTGAGGTTTGGTGATTCTCACTGTATACTGGAACTTAATACGACTTTTGTCCTGAAGGTCCTACACCTCTTAGGACCCAAGACTGAGGCTGACCTGGAGAAGAAAGCTAAGGTAACACACATAAGAACATTTCTGTGACAACAGTTCAGCATTAATGGAAATGTTCTTACTTATTTTCTTTCTGCATCGAACTCAGTCAGATACATAACCTACATGTTGAATCACTGCTAAATTAACACAGCACTTCCCTTTTGTGCGGACTAAACAAACTTGATACAACAGAGATTATATTTGCTTTATTTGCCCTAGTATTATGATTTTAATACCTTTTGGGTGGAGCCAGTCTAGTTGTTTCTTCTTGTTCCCAGTCTTTATGAAAGCAAATCATTTTATATTCCAGAATGTCTTATTATACTATTAGTCACTGCTTGTACTCTTTGGATTTAATCTTAGGTTAATATCTAACTGTTTTGCAGCCTCAGAAGGCTAAAGTCACAGAGAATGATGTAAAGGCGAAGAAGGAGGAAGGGGCGGTGAATGGTAGGTGGCTAGTAATGTAGATTGCTGTTTGAAGTGACATTTACAGTATTCTTTGTTTGTGTTTGGCAGTTTGTTTGTTTTTAACTGTGCTTGTTGTTTTTTTAGCTGAGGTGAAGACTGGGGAGGTGAAGTCACTTATGGAGCAGCTCCGAGGAGAGTCACTGAAGTTCCATAAAACAGGTGAGAAGAAACCACCTGAACAATCAGAAGCAGAAGCATCTCTGCTACACTCCGTGAAGAGCACATTTAGGGATTTACTTACCCAGTATGTTGATCACCCCTGCTTTTCATCATACAGGAGAGAACTATAAAAGTGAGGGCTATGTGGTCACACCAAAAACAATGGACTTGCTTAAAGCGCACATGGAAATCACTGGTGGACAGGTACAAACTTTACATGTCTTGCTGTGGAGATCAACACCCATACTTTAAAATGGTGTATATTGATTTTTCTCCTTTCCTTTTATAAATTCCTTTAGATACGTACTCGTTTCCCTCCTGAGCCAAATGGTATCCTTCACATTGGGCATGCCAAAGCCATCAATTTTAATTTCGGTTATGCAAAGGTACGTCTTTATTTCCTATTGTAACCACCACGTAATATTGTGAAGCAGTTTCGTTTAAAATAAGTATTTTTCATTAGGCAAACAATGGAATTTGTTTCTTGAGATATGATGACACAAATCCAGAAAAGGAGGAGGAAAAATACTTCACTGCTATCAGAGACATGGTGGAGTGGCTTGGTGAGTTGGATGCAACGTTTTGTGATTTAAAGTTTCTATTACACTCTACATTCCTAAAAGTTTCTTATTAATATTATTGTATGGCACAGGATATGAACCTCATGCGGTCACACATGCATCCGACAACTTTCAGGAACTCTACGACCTCGCTGTGGATCTCATTCGCAGGTGATTGTATAGACTTTGTGTATATGTTGTTAAATGTGCACTAGCTGGTTAATGATGTTGTATTTGTTTATTTGTCTTCATTCAGAGGTCATGCCTACATTTGCCACCAGAAAGGGGAGGAACTAAAGGGCCATAACGCTCCTGCATCACCCTGGAGAGATCGACCCACAGAGGAGTCGCTGGTGTTGTTTGAGAGGATGAAGAAGGGGCTGTTTGCTGAGGGAGAGGCTACGCTCAGGATGAAGATCGTCATGGAGGACGGGAAGATGGATCCCGTGGCATACCGAATCAAATACAAGGCGCATCATCGCACAGGAGACAAGTGGTACGAGAACGGTTGTACTTTTACATTGAGATTTTATTTAAATATGTGTTTTCTCACAACAGGCTTTGTTTTTATTTACATGTTCCTTGTGTTTTTCTGCAGGTGCATCTACCCAACTTACGATTACACCCACTGTCTATGTGACTCTATTGAAAATATCACACACTCACTCTGTACCAAAGAGTTCCAGGCCAGGTATACATTAATGCTCTGTCGTAGCTAAACTATGAAAGCATCTTTTTTGGAACATAAATGCATTGTTATGTTTACGGTCCTTTTTGTTTGTGATAGGCGTTCATCATATTTCTGGCTGTGTAACGCTTTGGATGTGTACTGCCCTGTCCAGTGGGAATATGGACGCCTAAACCTCACATACACTGTTGTGTCGAAGAGGAAAATCATCAAACTGGTAGAGACTGGCGTTGTCAGGTAACATTTATATTTCTTAATTACTTTTAAGAATAATCTGCCTTGTAATAAATGGGATGCAGAAACAGAAACACAGAAACATCAGATTTCTTTATGGGGAATTAGATGCCTTTTATCTTTTTTTTTCACGTTACAAATAATCGGTTTGGTAACTGTAGAAGACATTTCTTCTAATTACAGTAACTGGGACGACCCTAGACTCTTCACTCTGACTGCGCTCAGGAGAAGAGGTTTCCCACCAGAGGCGATTAACAACTTCTGTGCCCGGGTATGCAGAATGGACTGAAGGATCATTTGTTGGGTGGAGGAACTAGTAATGAAATGCATGAGAACGGTGCGGTAATGATATGTTACATCTGTTCTGCAGGTTGGAGTCACAGTTGCTCAGACTACGACAGAGCCCCACCTTCTGGAGTCGTGCGTGAGGGACGTACTGAACGAACAGGCACCCAGAGTCATGGCTGTGCTGGAGCCACTCAAAGTCACCATTACTAACCTCGCTAAGAACGCAAAGGTTTATAAATGAATTACTAATACAGACAGTGCACGCTAAACAGCACCCTAAGGACTTGTTATATTATGTCCTTTGCATATTTACTATCTTTGGTGCTGAATATTCCTGCGGTTGTCTTCTGTCTCAGTCAGACGTGCGAGTGCCAGACTTTCCTGCCAACGAGGCCAGGGGCAGCCACACGGTGCCTTTTACACGCACGATCTACATTGAACAGAGTGACTTCAGAGAGGTCAGAGAGAAAACCCCAAATGATCCCTACAGTTTAGTTTGCAGACTTTCTTTGTGCAACTTTTGAATTGCGGACAGAAGTTGATGATGGACTCCTCCTTTTTGCAGGTGATGGAGAAGGGCTACAAGCGTCTGACCCCAGACCAGCCTGTAGGTCTGAGGCATGCTGGGTATGTCATCTCTGTCCAGAAAATCATCAAGGTAAGATTCTAGATATGCTGAGGTTTGGTCCAATTTGTTTATTCTGGTTGAAATATAGCTCATAGTAGGGTATGAACAAAGAAGTTGAAAATACTTTACTTTAACTGTTGTGTTTTGAAAGTTAGAAATATGCTTGATTTGAATATAGTTATGCAAAGTACTTGATAATTAATGTAAACCGAATATTTTTAAACAATGAACGGGTCAATAAAAGTTGGTTTTGTGCAGTCCAACTTGATCTGGGCATTTTACATTCTTAGCAGTGTTTGCTTCAATTCAAGTTTATCTAGCCCAATATCACAAATCATATATATTGTCTCAGAGGGCTTCACAAATCAACAAACACAATTGACAATGTAAAAGCAATGTGAAACAATGTAAAAACAACAAACATATCTTACAAGATAAATGTGAAAATACCAATGAAAAAGGTACATGACACAAATACAGTTAGAGTACAATAATTAAAATTCTATAAAACGAAGGGTCCATGAGGATGTTTACTCTGTTGATGTCTTTACTTCCTGGTCCACATCCTCATAACATCTCAAGCTGACTTCACCTTTATTTCCCAGGATGCTCAGGGTAAAGTGGTTGAACTGGAGGTGAACTGCTGCAGTTCTGACACTGCAGAGAAACCAAAGGCCTTCATCCACTGGGTCAGCCAGCCATTAGTGTGTGAAGTGCGCCTCTACGAAAGACTGTAAGTCACAAAAACAGCTTACTGCCAATCGCAACCAATATTCCATTTTCAAAACTCGCTAAACCAAACTTCTTGTTGTCTTTGTAGATTCCTGCACAAATATCCAGAGGATCCGTCTGAAGTGCCCAATGGCTTCCTGACTGATATCAACCCTGTGAGTGCACTCCTTTGACATAATGCCTGTTTAAATCAACAGATGTTTTAATGAGTATAGAAGTGATGTTTAAGGTTTTTCCTCCTCTTGTCCTTTAGCTTTCCCTGCATACTATCAGCAGTGCCTTAGTAGATACTTCAGTGAAGGGAGCAAAGGTTTTGGACAAATTCCAGTTTGAGAGAGTTGGCTACTTCTCCCTGGACCCCGACAGCACAGCAGATAAGGTACAGCAAGAACAAAAAGACTACAGCTGTATGTAGCTCTATTCAATAATGTATTTAGACATTTAGAAACATATTGGCAATGTTGTCTCTTTCTCCCTGCAGCTCGTCTTCAACAGAACAGTCACCCTCAAAGAAGACCCTGGGAAAATCTGATTGACTGAGAACAAGCCACACTTCCTGCTTCTCATGAGCCCACTGATACATGTCCACATTGTTTGCATCCTTTAATGTGTAACAACAGCAAGGGGACAGCTTAGGCTGAGATTGACTCAAATCAGATATTGTATGCCGATATCCCTAAACTGAAGTTTTTTTTTTTTTTCTAAAAACAAAAATTATGTTTCTTGATTGTCAGCTGTGAAAACAACTTTCTGCAGTGTCACTCAGTCAATGTCAGAATCCATTTGAACTCTTTCTACAATAGCTGCAATAATATGTTTTCTTACAGTGTTTGTTCTTTGATGAATGTATGCATCTTTGACCATTGTTCAAAAAAGACCTGATGTTCTTTAGGTTAATATTGCCTCTAAGCTGGTGTTACACAGAAGAGATGCTCACAATAGCGTACATGACTTCCTTGCAAAGATGGTATAACACTGCCAAACCATCATGTTTTTTTTAAAGACTCAGGGGGTAACATGTGTCCTTTTGACAGGAGAAAATAATAAATAATACCAAAATTACCTGCAATGTCTCTGATCTTCTGAAGTTTCCAAAAATTATTTTCACATCAGTAATAATTTAGATATTAAATCTAAAGGTAGAACACAGCTAAAGGTAATGTGTGTGCACTGTCACTGAGGATTTCAGTAAGAAAAGTCTGAGAAACAGTAAAATAAATTAAAGTAATCTTTATTGCCAAGTCGATTTGAACATATAATAACAAATGTTGCTGCATTGGTGCCATATCATCAGACAATTAAATAAAAATATAGCAAGTATTGCAACAAAATCAAGAAACATAACTATTGAATATACGAAAAGTACAATACAATGTGTACAATAAATCGAATCTAAAATGAAAGAGCTTTACAGTTTCCAGAAGGGGTATTCTTTTGCAAACGCAAAGCACGCTGAAATGTAATGCGTGGGAATTAACCCTGAACTGCCCAAGGCTCACTTACCACCAGTCAAACATTCAGCGCATCTCTTTGGGACAACCTTAAAAGATTGAGAATCCAGTGAACCACTAGGAGCGTCTGTCTGGCATAACCGGGTTTTAAGGTGGTCTGACATCTACCTGATCTCGAGAGCTACTTTGCCTGTGTGTATCGCCTTTAACGGACTATACTGTCAACACCAGTTATCGCGATATCATCTGGTGGAAACACCGCGATAGCTCGACAGAGCTCCAACTCGCTTTCCGATTGGTCTGAGGGAAGTGTTGTAAAATGGCGCCCTGTGAAATATGAGTGGTTAATAAAAAGAAAAAATATAGTCAGCGATCTTACGAAAATAAAGATAAATAAATAACACAGCAGCCACAGGGGGATGTCAGTATACGTGTCCCTGTAAGAAGAGTGCAGTTTTTTGAGGACAGAGTAGGACGGGTGGGCGGCTCGAGTCTTTGAGGAAGAGAGGTAACGCGCCTGCTAATGTTAGCATGCTAGCTTTGGTAATAACATGTAGTCGGTGGAACGTTACAGACAGCAGACTAACCCCAGTGCCTTCTGGTTTTGCTCCACCTGCTACGGAGACATTGTGTTGTTGATTGTGCTCATGCTCGCATTATTACACAAACAGCTGTGGCGTGTTATGTTTTGCAAACAACACATGGCTAGTTAGCCATGTCTGATCTAGTTTGTTGTGTAGCTTCAGTAGGATGCATGTCATTCTAATTTCATTGCACAACTTGCATGTTTTCATTATGCAGCAGTTTCCTTCACTGCTTTTGAATACTGCATCGGATTTGGAAAGTGGCCGCGCTTTTGTCCCTGCTCGCACACAGTCAGATAGATTTAACCCTTTCGTATTACCCTCTGTCAGTGGTGCCACTTTGCAGTGATCTGTAGCTCTGTTTGTAAACACTGTACAGTGTAAACTGCACAGCATCACCCGTTTTTTGTTACATCAATAACTAAGTAGCTGTCTTCTTAACTTTCAAATGTATTTAAGTTGTGTTATTGAATTCATGGTCAATTTCTTTTGATACAGACATAGAGCGTTGCTATGCCTACAGCTAATTAAAAGCACTTATTTCCTGTCATCCTGCCAATAAAGGAAGACACTGTCAGCAGCAATGAATAACTCCCTTGATGGTACGGGCTCCTATGAGGAGCTTGTGAGGCAAAAAGCTCGGAGCATCCCTCAGCATCGCATGAAGGAGTTCCTGGAGTCCTTGGCTAGCAAAGGCCCAGATGCCCTGCAAGAGTTCACCCAGCAAGGCGGAGATGCTACGGCCACCACCACGACTATGGTCTACCAACAAGAGCCCAACTGCATCTACACAGACAGCACGGAGGTGGCAGGGTCATTGTTGGAGCTGGCTTGTCCGGTAAATTAGCGCACTAAATGGACACAAATCAATCTGTTAGCTATATCCATGAATCACTGCTCTCTGACAATGACTGTCCTGTCATGCAGGTTCAGGTTCATGTCCAGCCGCAGCAGCAACAGATACAGGAGTCTCAGCAGCAATCTGTACAGCAGAATACAGAGCAACAGATTGTGCAGGTTGGTACTTTTTATTATACCTTTGTGCTGTGTTAATTACTTGTTCCACTTAATCCTCTACTAACATTATTTTATTATCACTATTTTCTTCAGGTGCAGATCCAGGGTCAGCAGCAAGGTCAGATGCTTGGCCAGGTCCTTCAAATGCCCTCTGGCTCCCATCAACAGCTTCAAGGTGTGACAACGGCACAGCTGATTCAGCCTGGGGAACTCACAGAGGAGCAGCACCAACAGGTACACATAAGCGCACACGATCACAGTCAGCACCATAAGTCACTTTCAAATGTTGCAAATGGCCAGTTTGAATTTAGTTACCATCTATCATTTCTCTTTCTTGTGTTTTAGCTGCAAGCCCAGTTAATAGCAGCTGTTGCAGGAGGTCAACAGATACAAATCCAGACATTGGGAACTCTCTCTCCGACCCAGCAGCAGGACAATGTTGAGAGGAGGGTACTGGGTACAACCGTTGCCACATCACAGGGAGCAGGGGTCCTCCAGCCAGCCAAGAAGCGCAAGGTCGACATGCCCATCACTGTGTCCTATGCCCTGCCTGGTCAGCAAGTAGCCACAGTGCTGGCTATCCCTCAGGGACAGGGCCAGCAACAGAGTTACGTGTCCCTGCGGCCGGACCTCCTCACTGTGGACAGCTCCCACCTTTACAGTGCTACAGGCACTATCACTAGTCCCACAGGCGAGACCTGGACAATCCCTGTTTATTCTGCTCCTGCTGGAGCGGGAGGCCGTGAGCAGGTCACCCATATTGCCATCCCCCAGGAAGCCTATGGAACAGTGCAGGTTTCAGGGCCAAACACTACGACAATGACAACAATGCCAACACAAGTTACTGTTGAAAATGACAAGCTGAAAAGTCAGACAATTCAGGCCGTTTCCAGCATTACAAGCTCGGGAGGAATGGGAGGCCAGGAAGAAGTGGTGCACACTCTGTCTGCAAACACGCTGTTCCCTACCCAGCTGATGAACGGAAACATCCACATCCCAGTGGCAGTACAGGGCTACTCCAACGCGACACAGTCCCTCATCTGGGATCCACAGCAGCAGGTGCTGCACACCCAGGGGCTGTCGGGGCACGATGGACAGCAGCTTCAGGTACTAACACAGGTGTTATGTTGGACTATTTTGGCCAAATACACATATTGACTTTTGTTGATTGTTTGCACGAGGTAAGAGTGTTGGTGTGTTTGTGTCTCTGCAGGGTCACACAGTGATAACAGAGGTAGATGGCCAGCACCAGGTACAGGTGCAGGAGCTGCTGCTGCCCGCAACCCTGAAGCCAGAGGAGGGGCTGGAGGTGTGGCGGATATGGGCTCAGAGGAAAAACGTAGAGTTGGAAAAATCCGACACAAACAAATTGGCTCCAATTGGCCGTAAGTACATTTTGACATTGTTTGTTGTAATGTTAAGACATTGATGTGTGTGCATTGCCATTATCTTTTTCCTGTAAATCCTGATTTGTGTATTTTGTGTTTTAGGACGCCAAGCACTGCGTTTCCAGGAGGACTTGGTGTCGAGTGCAGTAGCTGAACTCTGCATGGGTCTCTCCTGCATGACAACAGAGGCTCGGGGGCTGGAAGAAGAGACTTATGGGGCTGATGTTCTCTACTATGTATTTCTGTGCATACAAAAAGTAAGTTCACTATGCCCCACAATCACACACAATAGGCGCTTTCACACCGGAGTACTTTTCCCCGTACTTTTCCCTTTTAGTTCCGATAGTTCCTGGGATTTTGCGTTCACACCAAAAAGAGAACTTACTTCATGAGAACTATTCCCCCTTTTTCAGTCCCTGCTAGAGAGCAGGTACTTTCCTGGGGAAAAAAAAGTTCAAATTTCTGATTGGCTGGGCGAATTGCAAACCACGCCCCGTAAAACTCTGAAAAGTTTTGTGAAGCCGGCATTGTATTTGTTAGCATTAGCATTATTAGCATTAGCCCAGCGCACCAACGGAGAGAGAATAACTTATGGCAACACAAAAAAAAACATGGGAGTGGTGGAGTGATGAGGTGTAGACGTTCTGGCGATTTACTCAGAAGGCTTCAGTAGAAGCTGCTGGGAGTCCCAGCAGCTTCTACTGAAGTCAGTCCATGGATCTATAATAAGAACTGGATACAGCGTCGGAGGCGGGGTCTCGTTCTTTCCTATGAGAGCTGCTCATTGGCGCATGAGGACAAAATGGCCCAACTTTTGAGAGAGCGAAACGTCACAGATTACCCATCATGCCTAGCTGTCAGAGCTAAAGAACCCGTATGCGCGCTCACAGAGCATGCGCCCCTTAAGCCGAGCTCCCACTATCAGCTCAGTAGAATGAATGGAGACAGAAAATAAATCTAGATTCGGCTTTTAGTGCATTTTACAACTTTAAGGACCGAATGATTCTAATAAGAGCTATCAAATAGTTCATACTGGGTAGTTTATTTAGTTTAAAAAAAAGTATCCGCAGATTTACAGACGTCTCTTTCCCAATGTTAGGCAATGGGGAAAAGTCTTTCTGGGCCCAGTGATGTCAGGGACTGATACGGAAATTGTAGTACCGCCGTTTGGGCACAACGAATATTTTCATCAGAGTCCGGCGCACTTCCCGGGGGCTTGAGCCAGTCCCCAACTCCGGGGACTTCCGGCCGGGGACTTCGGGTGGCAGTATACGCCGTGAAGTTGTTTGCGGCCTGCCAGTAAACCCAAAGCAGAAGAAGAAGAAGTGACGTCAGCGGCTTCATTTGCGTAATCTTCCCTCAGGGACTTATTCTGGTGTGAACGCGATCTGCTCTTTAGTTCCATGGGGTAACTAAGTGCTGGGAACTAAGTACGGCAAAGTACTTGGTGTGAAAGCGGCTATACACACTCATCCATTCAACATCCATTTAATAATTGTGGGTTCTTGATTTTTATGGAGTAACACTGTTTGACCACATCTTTATTTTCCCCTGCAGTATCTGTTTGATAATGGCCGTGTGGACGACGTTTTCTCCGATCAGTATTACACACGCTTCGCTCACAGTCTGCACCAGATCTTAGAGCCTTGGAGATCATCTATCCACCCGCTAGGTGAGAACAAAGAGTGTTATGCACATTTTTCTTGCATTTACAAAGCCTGTTTTTTGGTAATCATATCAAATAATATTATCTCAGATAATATGCACAGAGACAAAACACAAACCTAGCTTGTTAGGGGTGTCACCAATCACAATTTTTATATTGGTTTCTGATGTTTTTGGCACAAAACATTTACCAAGAAGTGTAATGCTTTTCTCAATGAAATTCAAATAATTAGATAATTTCTTGGCGGGTCTTCACAATCTAACTTTACCTCCTGCCAGGTTACATTATTCCCAGTCATGTGACGGAGGAGATGCTGTGGGAATGTAAACAGCTGGGAGCTCATTCTCCCTGGACGTTGCTCACGACTCTTATGTTCTTTAACACCAAGTAAGTTTCTTCCATCCTCACACATTAATCATACTGTTAAATTGACATCCAGTTATATTGTCCATTATATACCTCATAGAGCAAACCTTCATTTTAAGACAAGTAATTCTCAATCTACATATAAGCAAAATACAAATCTGCACAAGACACTCGTTGTCATTCCATACACTTTGGGATACCAATGAACACACACTGGCCAAATCAGTTAATGTATATACATTATATTTTCTCCAGGTATTTTCACCTAAGGACGGTGGAACAGCATCTAAAAGTGGCCTTTTCTAAGGTGCTGAGACACACCAGGAAAATTCCCAACAGCCCAAAAGACAAGAGCACCAGCATCCGATACCTAAAGTCAACAGAGAGGTTCATAGGACAGAAAGGTAAACTTTCACACAATTGAATTTGTGATTGAACCCCATGTTAGAATGGATTACAATTTGTATATTGCTTTTGTATTTGTCTCTGTTCAGTCACAGATGACATGTACTCGGAGCAGCTGGAGGACCCAGAGAACCCGCTGCGATGCCCCATCAAGCTCTATGATTTCTACCTCTTCAAATGGTAAAAATATAAAAGTGTTTATCAGTAAATTGAACTGTATATTATGTGTTTGGAGGTGTACATTTGTTTTTATGTAATGATACAGGAATCAAACATTTCATCGCTTGTTCAACTGTATTCATCTAAAAAAAAACTAGTCATTCTTCTTAGTGCTGCCACGTAGTGTTTTCACTCTGGCCAAGGTTAAAGTTATCAGTCTACGATGAAAGCCAGAGTTTCTGCTGCTAAATGATGTATTTGTTATTGACATGGGTTGTAAAGCACACGTTGCACTCAAGAGTTCAAGTGGTTTGAAATTGTGAAAACCTTGTTGCTAAGCAACTGACAAAAACATAGATGTTTTATAATAACTTCATTTTTCTCCTCTTAAACGGTGAAGGATTTTTTATGTTTTCTGCCTCAACAATTTTCAGAAGAATAAGCAAACAAAATGATCTAGCCTTAGCTGCCAGTGTCCTTCACCACCTCTTAACAGAAAGAAATGTCTGAAAGTCGATCAATCCTTGAACAATGCGTAAAAGGTTCAACAGCTATTTTGATTATTTCTTGCCATTCACGTTTTATTTTTTTATGTTTCACATCATTGTATATATTTTTGGGGTTTGGACTGAGTCGGACAAAAAATGCAACTGAAGACTTAATCTGGGCCTCTTAGAATCAGTCAGCAATTTTTCAGTTTTTGACTTGGTGTATATCACTTGATTAATATAGAATTAGTCGCAGTCCTGATGGCAATAGGACAAACGAAACAGTCTCAAACACTACAAGTAGGCCTGTCACGATAAATAATTTTGTTGGACGATACATTTTCCTGGAAATTATTGCGATAAACGATAATATTGTCGGCACGGTTGTAAGACCATTTTAGACCACTGATATAATGATAATATATAATAATAATTCAAGTACGTCCTTTCAAACATAACTTTTTATTGAACATTCAACATAGATATCTATATATATTTATATATATGAGCACACATTGTCTCACAAGCAAAAAAACCCTCCTTAAAACAACAGTCAAGTGTACAGTCCACTGTCCATACAAAGACCCAGCTGCCTCAACAGGCCATATCCAAATCTGTATTTCAAAGTTTTCGAGCAAGAAAAAACAACATGTTTGCATTGTCAGGCAAATGCATCTTTGATTGTAAACTGTCAGGAAGGTGGGGGCTCTCCATCTCCAGCTGCCGTGTTTGCTCCCAGCTGGGAAAATGGAATGGGGTGGTTGTGTTTCAGGTGCAGTTTAAGGTTGGTCATATTGCTAGCTTGTGTTGCTACCTTTTTAAAACAAATGTGACATAACGGCTCATTCAAGTCCGTAGGTTCGCCTCGTTGATTTGGCTTAAATCCAAAAATATTCCCACACCGGAGATGTGGAATTAGCTTTTGCAACCAATTCCATTTAACTTCAAATTCCCCTCGAGTAAGTCACACGTTGTCTCCTGCTTGTCTCTATATTATGCATTTTGTCCTGACCTGGCTGTGTGTGTGCCCCGCCCCTCGCGCCGCGCCTGACCGGCAGCCTGGCTAAAATGCTGGTCATATCCTTATGTAAACAAACACACATGTAAACGGCAATTTATCGAGGTCCAAAAAGTTATCGAGTTCCTTTTCTATTTATCGTACGATAAGTCAATTCATTGCTTATCACGTCAGGCCTAACTACAAGATCAAAAGCAAAACCATCATGAAAGCACACCTTTTTCAAGAGCCTCTCTATTTAACTGGCAGACAAATCTGATATGTTTGTGAATCAAGGTGTGCTCATGCTCTGTTCCCTGTGTCTCTGTCAGTCCGCAGAGTGCTAAAGGTCGCAACGACACCTTCTACCTGACTCCTGAGCCCGTGGTGGCTCCCAACAGCCCCATCTGGTACTCCACTCAACCAATCCCAAAAGAACAGCTGGAGCAGATGCTCGCCCGCATCACTGTCCTTCGGGAAATCCAGGAAGCCATTAACTTGTCTGAGAGTGTGCACTAGTTTGAGACTTATAAATGGACTAAACTCTTTCCTTTCTCTTCACCCAGCCTTTGACTGCTCATTATCAGTAGTTTTGTACTCTCAAACCCTCCTATGGTCTTAAGGGGTGGCATGTTTATAGTCATATGTTTCAGTGTATCATACATTCACGGACTGTACATACAACAGCTGATCATTTGTTTTATTGAGGCAATCTCTCGACCTTACCCCATTTCTTTTCTTTTTGTTTTGCCAAAGGATGTAGTGTCCGATCTTTTAATTGGACCTAAACTCCAATTTACATTTTATTTTAACTGTTGGTTCTTTTAACCAATTGTAATTCCATGTTGTATTTTAATCTGTAGTATATGTCCTATATATTTTCACTGGGGTTGGCCTACGCTATGCTGCTCTACATTGAAACCCTGCTTTGTTGCTCTTCTTTCCCTCATCTGCCTTTGTCACAGTTAGGTGTCCCAGTGAATACCTCAGTGGTATTAGCACTGCATTATGTAGCCAAACATAGGCTAAAGGGATTTTTTTAAATTGTGTGAATAATCCTTTTTTTTTTTATATTTCACTCATCTGTCTCGAGCTCAGTTCACAATACAGCAAACTCTGAAGATCACTCGCTTTTTAGTAATTGTTGCGTGCTGTTGGACTAGCTTAGGAGCATTGAATCACTTCAGCAAACAGACTTTATTGCAATACAGTCTCGCCACTTGCCCTGCAGCTATTAGCACTTGCCACACGGTGGAGACGTAGAGGAAGGGCGAAGGATGTGACTTCTCCTGGATCCGCCTTTCTCTCTCCTGTCCATCACAAACTCCAAAACGTACCCGAGGAGGGATCTATTGTATCATACATGTTTATTAACCGACAAATGAAAGACTCTAAAAAGAAAAAGAAGAGGCTTAGCCCTTTTATGTTCTATAATGTATAATGCTCATATAGCTCCTTAATGTACTGTAATGGGTTTCAGTCTTCTAAGGAGAAGGACAGTGCCTGTGTGTTTTTGAAACATGACCTTTTTTGTACAGCCACCATGTGTCTGCCTTTTTAGCAAGTCCGCTATACATTATGCATTCTTGAGTACTTATGTGTGATGTGAAATAATGCACAATGATTTCAAAAGAGGAAACTAAATAAAGTAATCCCGCAGCATCACTTGATCAATAATGGAGACAAAGATATAAAAACAGTGAATTGTTCAGCTAGCTGTAAACCCTGAGGATCTAACTGTGTGCACAGGGAACAGCTTGATCATTGTGCTCTTGTGTTCTTGTGAATCTCCTGCTAATTCATTCACAGAACAGGTTTGACCTGTCTGGCATGTTACGCCCTTAATATTTACTTCTGGTCGCGAAAAAAAAGAAGTGCTGCGTCTTTGGTTTCTTTACCAGCATGTATGTGCATGTTGTCAGGCCGGTTTTCCACCTGCAGGGCTTGGTGTCACAAGCACAACAAGCTTTATTTCTGCTGTCCACTTCCTTCTGAGGAGCTGTATGAGGGCATGCATACCGCTGTTGTTTTTTTAACCCTTAGTCTTGTTTGTGTCTGTAGTATCGGCTGTACAGTTTGTGAGTTCAGAAGGCGTTTGATCCTGGATTAAACAATGAAGAGGAAGGCAGTAACCTCCTCAGTAGGTTCCCAGGGTTTAAGATCTGTTGCATTGCGGTCTGTGGTTGGTCTGATGGAGCTGTCTGTCGGTGATGATGATGTCTCCTCCCACCGCTGCTCCCCCTTCCTGAGGAACTGTGTTGGTTAATATTTGAACTGGCTCCCTGAATTTGTGGCCTGCTGGGGAAGAAAAATAACCATAATTAAAATGTCATCTTATATCACAATGACTAATTATGCTGCCTGTGCTGAAATTTGATTTGGCTGGTGTGTTGGTGCTCATAGGGAGCTTATTTCTGTATTCTCACCGTGCTGAGCTCCCTCCACTGAGCCAGTGCAGCAGACACTGATGAATAAATATGTACTGCTCCTGAGTTCACACAAAGGAATGAACAGGTAATGAGAAACTTGTGAGAACCAAACAGTAGAGCAAACTGTTAATGAGAATGGAGGAGGGGAGGGGGTTACCTTGGTTGGTGATTGGCTAATGGTTACACAAGCCAAAACATTGTTATGACATAAAGTGGCCAAAATCTGATCAGCTCATTTTCAGACAGGTTTTTATATCAACTTTCAGAATCTCTTAACGCAGAGGGAACACATATTTATGTATAAAAGACATGAAAAAGTGGATTTTGCATAATAGCTGACCTTTAACTATCTGCAAAATGTACAGAACTTTGTGATGGTTTGTGGCTGCTAATGCTTTGATACTTATACTTAGGTAACATTTTGAACTTTGTTGCGGTTACTTTTACTTATTTGAACACTGCAGGTGAGTAAACCACTGGATCACGACTGCACCGACCTGATTTTGGACCATCCACATTCGATGTAGCCTTAGGTCCTCCACAGCAGCCCGGACATCAGGTTTGATGCCCCTCGCACACAGCTGCATCAGCCACAACAGCGTCACAAATGTCCCTGAGCGCCCAACACCTGCACTGAAACACCATAATGCAGGATTTAACTTCGACATCATCTTAGATCCATCTGATTAACATGGTTGGTCAGTTATTAAATACAAATGACATGGCTATTTTTGTAGTTTGTAATACTGGCATTTAATAGCAAGATTATCTGATCTGAAATATATTGAGTCACTTTTGGTTTATTTTAAAAATAAATTGTTGACAATATTGCACTTTATACTGAAAAATGGACACGAAAAATTGAGATCTCTTTTCTCTCTTTAAACATCTCAAAATGGTTTCCATGCAAATGAAATACATTTAGCATATTCAGCATTTACAGTTTATCATTTCACTATTAACTTTTTTTGTAATCCAATAACATAATCCACATTATATGTAATCCATTGCTGCCAACCCTGGTTATTGATAAACCTCTGAAAGCTCTACATGGTAGACTGAGCAGGGCACAGATTTTAAATAAGTCAGTAATAAGTTTCCTAACGAAGAGGGTGATGGGCTGAAGGTCTCACCTGCAGTGCACCACGGCCGGTCCCAGACATGGAATCGCTTCCATTTGCTGCCGCACATACTCAGTGAAGGCACAGAGAGAGGATGAGTCTTTAGGGATGCCCCGGTCCGGCCAGGCTGGGTAGTAGTAGTGTGTGATTAGCCTGTCAGTTGGACAATATCTCTGAAACACAAACACTTTCCTTCAACCCAAACACAAAGGCTTCTCCTTCTTCTTTGATTGATCACTGGTGTGGTCAGTGCACACACAAGTCCACAGCAGCACTTGAAAAGGTACCAAAGGAGATAATGGATGTTTGTTTTGCTCACCTGTCTGAGGTTAATGGTGGTGACAAAATAATCTGGACCCTGTTTACGGATCACTGTTGTCACTTGGATCAGTCCATGATAAACTGTCCCTTTTTGCAGAGACCAATACTTATCACACAGCACCTGCAAACATAGAAATAAAGGTAATTTCAAACCACTAATTCAACAAGGTCCTTTTTTAAAGACTTGTAAGCTTACTGATAGTAGGTGTACAAAAGGAGTTATTTAGTATTTAAGAAACTCGCTTATTCACTTTCTTGCCCACAGTTAGGTGAGAAGACTGAAACCCCTCACATTTCTTTACGGGAAATATGGAGCTTTAAGAAGTTTAGCTATAAAGACTGTAAAGAGGGAAGAACAACTAGCCTAGCTCTGTAAACAAGATTTAAAAAGCACAACCTACCAGCAACCTCAAAAGCTCACAAATGAAGTGTTTTGTATATTTGAAATGACTTAAACTCTGGAAACAGGTTAGCTTAGTCTTTATGCTAAGCCAACTACTTCCTCCGCTGTAGCTTCATATATTACCGTGGGCTATAGAAAATTCCTTTAAAATAAGGAATATATATTTCATCTGAGGAGTCAGATGTTGGACACACACACACACACACACACACAGAGAGAGAGAAAGGGTCTTTCTCACTATGTCCTTGTGTTTCAGAGCTGTCACCATAACGATTATCCTGACGTTCTGCTCCCACACCATCCTCCAGAAGTCAGCCATGGTGTTGTTCAAAGGACCCTGGGTGCAGATAAAGTCTCTTTCTGAACCTCCTCCCTGAAAACAGACACACATGCATTAACAGATGCAGACAGATGTGAAGGCAGACTTACAGACAGTCTCAGAGGTGGTAACGCAGGAGGACAGAGTAATGAAATGACAGAGAAGGTGAATGGATTCTTACAGGGACAAAGTTTGCGTTGATGTAGTCAGTGTGTGGTTGGGAGTTTTGGACTGACAGCCTCACGCGACAATGGTCATCTATAACCAGATGGAGAACAGAAAAAATAAGAAAAAGTCTCACACACTATAACAAATAGATGATGTAATCTGTTGTAGTGTGATAATGTAGTTACTTACATGGCAATATGTAGGGGTATCTGTTCTTTTCTCTGTTTGCCTCTGAGTCCCCTGCTGTAATGGGAAGTTCTTTGCCAACTAAATCTAGCTCCTTCAAAAAGTCAAGGACATCAGAACAAATGACAAATATAATAACTTTACAAATCAGAAATCTGATGCAAGGTCAATTTTTTTAACTCACCTCAAACTCCTGTTTAAAGCCTTTGTTGTCATTGGCTGCATGTGCCTGGCATCGCAAACTAAACTCCTGCACAATTTGCGCTCTTGAGAAAGTTTGCACCCTGTGAAATATAATTGTCTGATATTTAACCATTTTAAGGGCATTTATAGACAATATGAAGTAACCGGCATAGAAAAAGTAGACCTAATAAAACTAATTGTAGAAGTGCGGTCTGTTTTTTTTTAAAGACATCTTTAGTGATAAGCCTAACGGCTCTAAGACAAACTTGCATAATGTTTTGGTCTATTCATGGGAATCAGCCACACACTCAAAGTTCCAACAAAAAATGGTCACCTTACCTCATGTCTTCTTTTGCTGTCAACCTCGTACTTTCATTCGAAATTTAGCTGGACCTCCAGTTGCTGAAAGGTGCCAGTGTGATTTCAGTGTTGATAGAAAAATACCAATTCCTGTCAATTCAAGTAAAATGTTCTTTTAATTGGACATCAATAAATGTATTGGCAATTTATAAAGCAAATTGTAACTGAATAGCTCAGAACATTGTGTCAACCTCTTGTTTTCCCCTCCCCCTTTATGTTAAATATTTTCCTCCTGAGCAGAGTTATGTGAAAACAGAGGAACACACAGAGAAGCTGTATCACACATGTGAGGAAGTTAGTTGCCTTCATAAATGTATTTGTATCCATGCATACCTCATGTAACTACACTTTCTTTATACTGGTTCAAAACCAAAAAGTTTTACATTGAATCTAATCTACAAATGTCTCCTCTTTTGTATAGTAGAAAGGCATACCTGACAAGCACAACCCACATGGAACCCACACGGAACAATTAGTAAAACTGACCCGACAAGATAGAAAACCTGCTCCAACGAGTCCTCAATACACAACACAGAGTCCAAGCTTCAGTATGAGGGTTTCAGGATTACCTTTCCAAAGGGGCCGCTGGTAAATGGTTTAAACCTGAAGAGAAACAGGACAGTAATACACTGCTCCAAGTCATCTTAAGGTTGTCTGGTTTTAATAATACTCAACCCTTTCCCTCTTTCTCCCTCAGGGCAGGGGAGGAGGAAGTTGAGTGGCGACAGTGGGTGGAGAGAGAAACACTAAACCTCTGGGAGGGATGGCAGTACATGATGTTATTAGATACTCTTAGCACTGACCAAATGTAAAGTAACTCTAACTGAGGCTCTGAGAATTAAACTCATGTTTATTCACACTTAAGGTGTTTACTAATACAGTAGACATTTGTGTCTTGTTTAACACACAGCTGACACAATGCATCAGTCTGTTGTCTACACAAAATGGGATAAAATGGCACAAAGCTATAAATGAAATATTTTTCATAGATTATTGTTCAATTGTGTCTTATTCTCAGTCTAGATTATCAGCACTTGACGATTGAAGGTTAGAACACCTGCCTTGTCGATTAGTGAGTTCGTTGTGACACTCCAATGCTTTTTTAATTTAAAAATCATTGTGGTTTTGTTTAAATTTTTATAAGTCTAATTCCGTAGGAGCATGTCATCATGGACATTCGAATAGACTTGCAAACATGTTAGATTTTACAAAACAAATATCTTGAAAAGGAAAATGTAGCATGCATGTCCCTCCTTGAGAGCTTTGAAAGGCGCCCATAAATAAAATGCATTATTATCATGAATAAACAAATTCAGGCAGTGTCTAATCACAAAAGCGACAGGTTTAATCATTTAAATGACAAGAAAATACTGTATTGTGTGATTAGTGTTAAATTGAATATGTAGTCTAATTCATGTGTTATTTATTATTATATGATAATCCAAGGGCAAATTGTCTAGCTTGTGACAGAGGTAAATAATTCTGAAAAATGTTTTACTATAGCAGCAGTATTATTGGTGTCTAATTTGTGAGATAAGGAAATTCCCCTATAGCCTGCTATATTTTTCACAACACAGATATTCATATAACATTACATGTTACTTGTTAGACGCGTTTATCCAAAGTCCACATACGCAATACTGTGGACTGTGAAGTGTCTTTCCCAGGGACACAACGACATGCTGACTGCAGTGGGGTTTGAACCTGTGACCCCCTGATCCGAACACCTACACATAACCCACTGCGCCACATGCCTCCCTCATGTTTTCACAATAAACCACACTTGGAAATAATCTGCATAATGAGTACTTTTACTTTTGGTAGTTTAAGTACATTTTGATGCTAATGCTTTTAAACTTTTCTTGAGTAACATTTTGAATGCTGGACTTTTACTAGTATCTAGGGGCGGTTCTAGGGGGGGCCAACATTGACTTTGGACCCCCCTGAAAAAAAATAAAATAAAACAGTTTATGATTAAACGATTTATTGGCTGACGGAATAGGCGGAACTCACAATATTTGTCATTCTAGTCGGACCCATTAGACCAGGGGTCTCCGCGTAATTTCCACTGGGGACAGGGGGGACATGTCGAAATCCTGTTTCCCCCACTTTACAAATATGTTTAACGCAAGCCGTCATCGCCACGGATGAGCACACAGCATCTGTGAGCGAGTGAGACAGAGAGAGCGAGAGAGCTAGAGAGAGCATACCTTTATCTATTTAATATATTTGTAAAAAATAAAGTAAGAAATCATTCCAATGTGTACTATAAGACAGTAAAAAAAAAAACAGTTTAAAAGGGGAGTGATTAGTCAAATATGCATTAATAAAAAGAAAGAATGCTAACTAAACTATAGGTAACATTAGGTAAGAATACAAAAGTTTAAATGATTTGTTATTGGTTGTGATCGTATTCTAAAGATGTTTGGATTATTGAAAAGTATACAGCTCCCTTTCATATAAGTGTTGAGAACTATATCCAGAAATTCATTTTGTGCTCAGAGTGCACCAGATTGATGCATTTAACTTCAACATTTGAAAAAAAAGGATACGATAAGTCAATTTATCGATTATCGCGACAGGACTAGTATTGCATTGTTTTCTTATGCGCAATTACTTCATAATGTCTTTGTCTTTTTCGTCCTGCATTTATTGTGCCCCCCTCAGAAAATAACTGGCCCCAGCCTGGCCCCCCGACTCAAATTGGTCTAGAACCGCCACTGCTTGTAACAGAGTATTCCTCCACACTGGTACTTCTACTTTTACTCAAGTACAAGATCTGAGTAGCCTACTTTTTCCACCTCTGCTTGTTACAGAATATTTTTACAATTTAGGATTGCTCCTTTAACTTAAAGGTGGGGTAGGTAAGTTTGAGAAACCGGCTCGAAATACACTTTTTGTTATATTCCATGGAATGCTCTTAACATCCCGATAGCAATGAATATCTTAAGTGCTTTGACAAAAAATCCATTAAAAAATGTAATCTGTGGAAGCCGTAGTGCTGTAGTGGAGCTAATGCCTGATCACAATTCTACCGGAGATAAAGTTAAATTCTGCTGTGATAAAACCCCATCCTGTTCTAAACCACATCAAGTATTATTTCTGAAACAGTATGGAGCTCAAATGCGTTTTCTCTTGCGGGTTTATCACAAGGTGAGTTCCTTTTTTCATTTCCTGCTTTTTAAACACATATGGTCTACAGCAGGGGTTCCCAACCTTTATTGTGCCAAGGACCGGCAGATACATTAAAAAAAATTTGCGGACCGGTTGTCAATTTTAACTGATTTGAATATTTACTCACCAGCAGGTGGCAACAGAGGCTAATTGTATTTAACAGCCTGAAGAAATACCAATATGCATCCAAAACATATTAACAATGTTTAAAACCTGGCTACAAAAATTAGGACCGCTTTACAAATATTAATATAATATATAATATAATATAGCCTAATATAGGTGGCAGGGCCGGCCCTGACCAATTTGCTGCCCGAGGCAAGATTTTAGCTGGCGCATCAAAGAATCAATCTGGTGCCCTTTGAGAGCAACATTTGGAGATCTATGGATACATCTCTCAATAAGAAACAGAACTGTAAACAGACTTTCTTTTTCTTGATGGATATTTTACAAATCTCTCCCCTTTCAAACTGTATTCTTGTTTATTAATAACAACTTTTTTTAAGGTCATATAGTATTTTATATCTGTTTTTCATCTATTCTCTTATTTTTTATAGCTATAATGATCATATAAAGGTGTGCCTTTGCCTCACTGAGCTGAGGTTATCCGAGCCGCTCAGTCTTTCAGGAGAGAGCTCTCTAAAGCTCTCCCCCCCACGGACGCTTGCACAGTAAATTCCAATGTTAATAAAAGCACACAGAAGCTGTATATGTTTTTTGGGAGTTTGATTTATTTTAAATTAAGACAAATACAAAATTAAAACCTATAATTGCACACTAAAACCATTATTTCCAAAAAAGAACAATTTCACATAAACGTCTGGTTTTTACTGGGGCTGGGGCAGTTCAATTCGATTTCTTTTGGGGGGGGGGGGTGTGCTATAGTTTATGGGCGCTGTATGCAATATATGCGTAGTTCTGTTAGTATAAGATAATAAGATGTACTTTGTTGATCCAAAATTGCGAAATTGTGTTTTAAAAATGTAAATTAATTTTTTCTTTTACATTTCTAACTTTTTTTATTTTTCTTTCTCCCCAAATTTCGGCGCCCCCTATGGGTTGATGCGCCCTTAGCCTTCGCCTATACTGCCTATGCCGAGGGCCGGCCCTGATAGGTGGCAACAGTGGCTAATTGTATGTAACAGCATGAACAAATAATAGAACAATATGCATCCAAAACATATTAACACAGTTTAAAACCAGGATACAATTAAAACAAATTAGGACCACTGTACACATATTGATATAACTGAAATGTCCGTGAGACCCCTGGGCTTGTTTGCCAGCAATAATAACTTCATACCGGGACGTTCGTTCCGGTGCACTCCGACAGCATTTAGCACTACATCGAGATTAAGATTAAACAAACTTATTTTGAGAACACCCACATACCTATGGAGTTGGCCAGATGTGTGTAAATTACTGTTCATGGTAATTTGAAAACAAATGCCGTTGTTGGATACACACAAACACACCGAAAATAGACACACACTAGGGCTGTACCCGAATATTCGACTATTCGAATATTCGTTCGTTGGCCAACTATTCGGGTTTCAATTTCATTATTCGTATATTCGTTTTTTGATTTTTTTTTTTCTAAATGTATGTTATAATAAAGGCGAATTGCCATATTCTTATACTATATTTATACTTTTGAATTGCACTGTTAAAATTCGGAAATATATACAATCTCAGCCTGTGCTCCTGACATCGCGTTCACTCACAGTCACGAACGCAAACGGCACGCTTCACCTCGCTTCACCTCGTTTAACCCACAAAATGCCGAAGACTTCAGCTGTGTGGGACCATTTTAGATTGGACGACGGTAAGAAGAATATGTGCCAAATATGCGATAAGAAACTGGCCTACCACGGTGGCACAACAACTCTGAAAAGTCACCTGGATGCTGTAAGTAGTAGCCTAGTTTAGCTTAGCTGTTGTCAAGTTGCCATGAGGAAGCTGCTTTATCCGCCGTTTAAACAGTAACGTTACACATGATAAAAACGTGCACTTACTTTGCCTGGAAAATAGTTGGAAGCAAGCAACCGAATTCTTTTTTTATATTAGTTTTTCAATTTTATCCGAATAATGAAAATAATAGGAGTAATGTGGGAACATCTGGGGCTAAGGCAATTATTGGCATAAAGTTGAGTAGCTCAGCGTAATAATAACTTGTGTCCATAGGTGCATCCCCACGCATCCCAGCCATCAACATCCTCAACAATACAGCAGACCCTACAGTTACCCTACAGAGGACACATTTAGTTTTAATGTTTGCGAGTACTGAGACAATAAATAAATATAAATCGTAATAGTATGCTCTTTCTGCGCTTCTGCTTAACAGCGTGTTGTCAGGTGTCTCGGATTCGGAGCGTTTTATGAAACCTTTTTGAAAAAAAAATATTTATTTGAAAAAAAAAAATTTGATTTTTTTTTTTGAAAAAATAAATAAAAATGTCTCCGCACCGAGTATTCGAATATTCGCTGCTGATTACTATCGAATATCCGGAGCCCGAAATATGGTATTCGGGACAGCCCTAACACACACACAGCGGAGCTGAGCAGAGCACATACACACACACATCATGCGCCTTTGTGACCGGACATTTCCTTCATACAACGAGTAATAGGGGGAATAATCGGGCCGTTCGATGTGTGTGTGTTGTGTAGGTGTGTGTGGTTGAAACGTAGCAGCCTGCAGTGGGGAACGCAAGAAATCATACCCTCGTGGGGGCGCGCTCATGTGATTGGCTTAGACTGGAGGAGACATCTGATTGGCTATAGATGAGAGAAATTACAAGTACGAATCGGGTGAGCGTCAGGGGAGTCTCAAAAAACCCACACACTAATGCACAGCGATCCATGCACAGAAAGCGGTTTGGGTTTGCAGGTTCAGAGGTTTTAAACGGAAAACAAATATGTGTGGATCAAAAATACATGTAAAACTTTTTTCTGTGTTTGGATTTTATTTACATATGAAACGGAACACATTTGTGTGTGCATTGAAAACATAAGTGTGAATCCTTTTGCATGTGTGTATTATGAGATTGTTCTGAGCCCATAACTTTCTGTCGGTCCACCATCTGAAATTACGTAATATAGGCAGCAAATCTGTATCCGCTCATTGTCCCCGTTTTTAAAAGATTTGGATACGGAGGAAAAGAGAAAGGGTTTTATTTTTCTGACGCTGCGTGAGTTCCCCGACCGGGGACGCATAATATTTATGTATAAAAGACATCAAAAAGCTATAGGCCCTGACTGCAGCACGCGGAATGGGGCGTGGTCAGATGTGTGCGAGGCTGGACTTCCAATGAGAGGGGTGTATGGATATCCTAATGAGACAAACAGCATCATCTGCTGGACAACTACAAGAAGTACAAATACAAATCTGCACTCGACTAAATATAATTTAAAAACTAAATATAAAACCTTCATACTAATTAAATGCATGAATGTATTTAAATATACCTTTTTATACCACATGTGCAATGTGGTATAAAAAGTCATATTTTCTATATTAGTGTATTTAAGTTCATTATTTAATATTTGTTTAAATTGATTATTCATTTTGTCAGTTCTGTGCATACTCATATCTAGTCCATATATTTCAAATGATACATTGCACTGCACTTCATAGAATGATAGAAAAATAATTTATTATTTACAACATTTATCATATAACAGAACAATCATTAAGATAACAGAACCGAAAAAGCAAATACAGTAAATATAAAAACCAAACCAAGTATATAAAAAAAAAATCTATACAACAGTGAAAGTCTTTGCTGATGCAAACATTCAACCGCGCTCTTCAAAACAGGCATGAACCTTAAGGTTTTCTTTATCAATGCACTGCTCAAAAAACATTAAATAGTCCGACTCTAATTTGAACCTGAAAATAAATGGGTCCATCCTGTCTTCCCAGCTGTCTTCGTCCCTCAGGTTGCTGGCTTCACCAAGATTATGGAGAGCTGCTTCTCTGTCCAGTGGGGCCATGGAAATCATTTGTGGCAGGATGACTTTATCTCCCATTTTCTTTGCAGAGCACCACTGAGATGCCGCCATAGCACTACTTATAAAGAGGTGCTTCTCCTACAGGAAGAAGAGAAATAGTTTATGCATTGCTACTACACTGTACATTTACTATTCTTATATTGCTGCTGCTGATTTGCAACAAGATGCTTTGAATGTGTAATTATGACGCACACAAACTTGCACATGCAACACTATCTAAATCAGTGGTACAAAATATTTTCAGCCATTTTCTACCAGTCGCTGCAGAAGAACAGAAGGAAGTGCTGTGAATTTCATGTAAGGTATAACAGATAGCATATCACATACTCCATCCTCCTCTTCAGAGCTGGAAAGAAGTTATTCTGCAGCCGTCTTTGCCAGTGGGTCCTTTTTCTGGAAGACACCAGATGAAAGGAATTACCACTGCATGGTAAAACAGTTGTACTTGCATCATGACACATTGCCCCCTTGAATAAGACGTGGAAGCAACAAACTGTATGGCTGTGGAGCACATCCATGGAGATTTTAAGTAGTAAATTACAGTCTACATAACCATCCAAAGTCGCTGCAGAGTGCCATTTCCTTTACGACTTTACTTCTTTTGGGTGGGTCATCATGATTACTTACCCTGGGACTGTCTTCGCAGTCTTTTGGTTTATCTTCTGCCTTCGAATCTATCAGTGACAACAAGTGATATGGGAATTGTTAACAAACATAACTGGTTTATTGTTTAATTTCATTATTTTTTTTTTGCCCTCATAAAAAAATATAATAAAAGATTCAAGATGACACATGCACAAAATGTGTCACGGTAAGAATACTTACGTCACGGGGAAGTTGTCAATGAGTAGCATGCACCACCATCTCCTTAAATGCTCCATGTCCAACTGTGCAAAAACAGATGCATATTAAAATGAAAAGGGAACACCACAAGGACTGATCAAAAGTGTATCTCTGTGGCCTACCTCACTGAAATCAAAAGCTGACTCCATCACAAAGTAGAGGGCATACTGTTCAAGAGTAAAAAAAACATTACACACTAATTGCAAAACTGTAAAGAAAAGATTGATAAATTCATCAGATGAGCCATACCATGAGCACAAACACCCCACAGTTGTTGGAGGCCCGTTGTCTTGGTATGCCCTATTTCATGAAGAAGGTGAGATTATATACATTATATACACATATACACACACACACAGTGTAGGAATCCAGGAATCAAACTCAATTAGTGTGCATCATAATTACTCATTTGAATGTCGTTTGCACAGAATTCTCTCCAGGGTCCAGGTGACACAAGCAGAGCAACTTGTCTAATGGGGGATAACACACAGCTGTTTAGACAAGGACATTCAAGAAAATTGAAAACTGGAACATATAACTGGTTGAATATTGTCAAACTGGTGGAACCACCAACTTTTGAACACTGCAGAACTGCAAAACCACCAACTGTGGAATAATGCCTAACAGGTTGGCCAAGAGCTTGATTTTAAGGAAACAAACAGAAAAGAAAGCTTATAAATGGGTGGTAACAGAACATTCCCATTTTAAATGTTTTATGCTCAGTTTCAGTCCAATCTTTTGTTCAATAACATGTCAATGTATGCTTGAGGTCATCTTTTAAATGTAAAACTGAACACAGAGCCATAGACAAAAATAATACAAATATAAGAACAGAACCTTAAAACTGAACATAATTTCTGTGCTTAAAAACCTCAATGTTTCCATTTGGCTTTCATCACGGAAGCCAGTGCCATTTAGGGAATCTAAAAAAAAGATCTCCCTTTCTTGTGACTTCATTATCTACAAAATAGTTACCACAGCAAATAGAACACACAATTACAAAATTTGAGCTGAAATACTTATCTTAATTTTGAAATTAAAGTAACAGTATAAGAAGATGTTATACTTTATTGATGAAATTAGTAATATTTTGTGTTTAGCTTGAAATACAGTTAAGTTAATTCATATCACTGACACATATTGTCCAATGCCCTGGGCGCCAGGAACCAGAATCCACCGGAAATCGTCTGCTTTATCCTTGTGAGAGATGGTAAAATGAATAGTTTACATTCAGTGAGTCTCATATGATTCCAGAAAATATAATAATGATAATACGCATAAGTACCGGGAGATGCTGTTCAGGATTCTGCAACATAGGTATAAACCAAGTGTGAACGACATAGCTGTTTGCCGAGAACACTTTGATGCCCTGTAAGACAGTTGTTATTTCAGTCTAGAAAAGATTATAAACAGAAGGGGATACATTTATATTGGAAAAGGTACTGTATGCAACTTCACTACCTGGTCATTGGCCAGCTTCTCTATGACCTTGAGGCAGCTGTTTAGGATCTGTAAAAGAAGAGGAAAATGGCAACATTGCCTACATTTGTACTGACAAAATAAGCACACTGTCTATGCATTATTTCCATATTTACCATCCCTTCAACATCCTGTGGTCGTCCCAAAGTCCAAAAGTCAGTGCGTGTAAGGATCTGGTTGTTTACATAGGCAAGGCTTTCATCTGGGCTTCCTCTGCTGTCCAATACCTGTGAAAGCTGACAGATAGACACATTTAGAAAATTATTTTTAAAATCTCCATGGTGTGTTCTAGATTCAAACAGTCTATTCACCATATTTTCCTGTGTTTGAGTCAGCTTCTGTCCCCAACAGGACTGGTGGGCCTTTACTGTATGAAGAGTCAGTTGTGGGGTCGTCGTCTCTTTGCTTTGATGCCTCCGGGCCGCCCAGCTCCGGGCGCATTACCGCCATCTACTGAGGTGTAATGTGGACCCACAAGGCGGGGTCGGACATCCAACCCCGCCTTTTATCCGACCCCGCCCCATTCCGCGTTCCACGGCGAGGACCTTCTCAAAGTGCATTTTGCATGATAGGTCCCCTTTAAGTAAAACATCTGATCTGAGTCGTATTTCCACC
This sequence comes from Notothenia rossii, assembly GCF_949606895.1. Taxonomy (NCBI): domain Eukaryota; kingdom Metazoa; phylum Chordata; class Actinopteri; order Perciformes; family Nototheniidae; genus Notothenia; species Notothenia rossii. The sequence continues at coordinate 16,098,950 of NC_136902.1, forward strand.
CCTGCTTTAGGTGTCCATCATAGGTTTTAACCAGGTTTTAACCATGGTTTTAACAGACAGAATGTAAGACTGCGCCTGCGTGTGCCCAGGAGTTACGCTTCATTCCAGTTTCGTTTTTGATAATGCCTTTTATGACTGTAGTCTGAATCTGATTGGTGGCTGGAGTAAAAGGAAGTAAAACACATGTTGCGTTACTTTCCAGCGGAAGCCAGAGACACTGCAGCTCGTTTGACAACAATGTGAGATTTTCAACTACAAGGTAAAGCTTTCCAACTTGTCAACAAGGTGAGACAGGCTAATAAACCTCGAAGGGAAAGAAAAATGTAAATATTTCACTTTCCAGATGTAACGAAGAGATCAGTATGTGATAGTTAAGACGCGCTTCCTGGTTTATCGGACCTTCTACAGAGAATAACATTTGGCGTGTCATTCATACAGATCAATCCACGACAGACAGAAATGGACCATGCACGACCACAGGACACACAGCAGACACAGCAGAGCAAGGTAAATACACAGTGTCCTGAAATTCGTCCTGTGCTCACAGACTGCACACGGCCGGGTAACCCCCCTCGCCAAGATAAATCTACTTTCGCTTTCAATACATCAAAAATAAAGCTCATGAACTTTACTTAGCTTTCATTTGACTATAATTGCATTCACTGCTAACTGCACTATGACAAAGTGTGATTGTATGTGTGGTTTAGGAACACATTACTCTCCTGATATTTGGTTTACAAAAGGCAGCTGAAAGTATGTTTCCCTTTATTAATTTAAAGATCCAGTATACTGTTTACAAGCCCTGTGTACTTCCTCTAAGCACATTTCAATCTTCCAAAGAAATCAAACGTCTCAGCCTTAATATCTTTATTAATAATCTGCACATATTGTACATCTATTGGGTGTTTCATCTGTGAAATGTCTAAAAAAAAGTGTGGACATTTCCCATCATGTAATCCTACAGAACAAACCAAGATTATTTTCAATATACTGTCACATAAAATTACACATTTACACATTTTAGAGGTGTGAAGAAGAAGCCTTCATCACAATTGGCATAGGGGCATGGTAAAAGGCACACTGAGGGAAACACATTAATAACTTAGCTGGACATTGATAAAATAAAACCCAAGTCCTTTTTTGTTCAAAACAGATTTATTGGAAGTCATATACAAGTAACCTGCTTACCCTCTCCTTCAAGGTTGTGAAGGCCAAACAGAGCAACAGAAAAGAAGCAGCCTTAAGTAGAGGCTCAATCATTGGGAACACCTGTGCTCAATTGGAGCACACCATGTAGTGCATGGGCACGGGTGGCACTTTTCTTGAGAGTTTAAACATTTTATTGTTTGGGGCTTCTGTGGTCAGAGATATGGAATATGTTGGCCTGTTTGATTTGTTGTGTTTGGGTAATTTGCCTTGCATTTTAAATGTGTTTTTAGATGAGAAAGACATTGGTTAGGGGTATAAATAGTGGATTGTCCTAGGGGGAGGAGCTTTACCCCTGGTCACGAGTGTTTTGAGAGTTAGTCTGATTGTGGCAGGAGAGCAGAGAAGAGAGGTCCCAGTCCTATGTCCTCGACCTGTACAGATATATTGAGGTTTGGTTTTCTTTATCTAAATCCTTGTGACTTTGTGTTTTTCAGCATTGTTGGCTGTTAATAAAAGCACCTAAGGACCATTTGTTTGTGACTCTAGCCAGCTTATTTAATCCCTAGTTTTTTCCATCAACATTTTTGTAACAAGAGGCTAGAACATGGGAGTGTTTTTGCTTAAAAAATGCTTAAATTATTAATAGATGACCAAAAATAGTTGGCAATCATTTTCTAATGACTTAATTTTGTCCGTTTAGTAATACTCAGACACAAGCTGTACTGCAACACCATAATAACTGTGATTAACATATTTTATTTCCTCAGGGCTCCATGTTGCGACCAAGGGAACACGGTGATGAATCGGCCGACAAGAGGCCTTCTGATGGCTCTGCTTCTCCCTCTCTGGTACATCATGTTCTCACATGTCTCATGAAACCCTTTTAGACTCGTTTTAGTTCCACGGTGTGATAAATAGTTTTACATCTGTATAAACAGGATAAGAAGAGGCTGATCAGAAGAGTGAGGAGTCCATCCAGACCGAGAGCGTGGCTGTCTAATTCTTACAAACCAAAATTTGGGGCGCGAGTCCAAAGACGGTAAGACTGACTGCTTGAGTACAGCACATTTGTATTTCGTTTTCCTCCCAAACATTCATTTACTTTTTGCATTTTTTCCCCCTCTCAATTTATGCAATTTTTAAAGGGAGGACCACTTCTACAAACCTGGCTTTGCAAACCAGAAGTACCAACACTTAAACCACCGGGGTAACTTTCACCGGAGGGGTCATTTCCATCCTAAACTTCACCAAGCCTCACCGAGGGACAGGGAACGGGAGGAGAAGGAGCGGTATGAGCCGAGAGAAAGCGGTGAAGGCGGTTCACCTTCAAAACAAAACAGTAAGTTGGTGCAGCAAACATCTGTGAAAACCACATGAATACACCGATTATACAATGTTCACTATTGGACCAACATGTGTTTATTTATAGTTTGGATTCTACTCTTTGGTCTACAATTAAAGTCAATATAGATTGTACAACATACAATCATATTTAAGACATTGCAGAGGATACACTTTCCCTGTTACAATATAAAAACTCCCCTGTGCACAAAGGGAGGTTTATAAACAAATGGTTGTCAGAGAGGGGTTAGGACGAACTGAAAGACCTCCCTACGAGCGAACATCTCTGGCAATGCATGTGAAGGCCTCAGCTCTTCTTTATACTCCTTGTAGCTTGTAATGACAAAGGCCTCATTGACCCTGAGTCAGGTACATAATCACTGCGAGACATGGACTTGAGACAACTGGGATTTTACAGGTGCAAAAGGGTTTGATTAAAGTACAATTATAAGAACTGCTGTTGTAAAACTGCTTTATTTTAGAGTACGATTCTCAGTGTTGTTGGGCAATGTGTGAGGCAACAGGACTATATTACTGATGAAAGGTCAAACCAGGCTATTGCACAGATTGTGTCCTTGTACTTTGATCTTGACACTAAAGACGGTCCCACTGAGCCACAAATATGTCTTGTCGTTTGTTGTTGTCCATCAACATTTAGTGTTTTAATTAAGGGTTTTGCATGATTGGGACCATTTACACTTAGCACGACAGAAAATACCCAGATTTCCCAAATTGTGAAACTACTCTAAACAACTAACTACTAGAAGTAATGCCTATGTTTTTGGGATAAGCTGTTGAGGATAATTCTCGCCATTACAATATAAAGCACTGCATACATCCTGAGCATAAACAGATATTTATATCCTGTACATTAACATTAGAGGACGCCCTGCCTGTCACACACACTGGTATAGTGGCTAAACACATACACACATATAAAACAGTTTAAACATACACATTTAAAAAGATTAGCCTTAAACAAAAAAACTACAACAAATGTTGAAAATGTTTGTTTTTGTTGTCATCCCTCGTACACGAATATACACTATTGAAACATGTACGTCACAAGCTGTACAGTTTCACTGTGCACTTTATTAAATGACCATCAGGTGGCAGTATAAGCAGGCAGGCAGGCAGGCACACAAATGCACATTTCCATGGACACTTTGCATTACAAATATTTGGAGGGCATTTGCTCATGGTTGGTAGGTAGTCACAGTGATGGCAACAAACCAGTGTTATATAATGCTGACCAATAAGAAGCTGTTCCTGTTCTAAATAGATGGATTATGTTGTGATGTAGTAGTCCATGCTTTATTCATTATATGTCCCAGGATGTAAACAGTGTAATTTAGTCGTAGGTTTATTAGATACTTGAGAATTACTACTTGACTCATTTGTCAGTGGGAGTCTGGAAGTAAACAGTAGGGGCTCAACAATTGTTACAACCATGTTCCCTTGGGTTTCAACACAAACTGTGAATGTTTTTGTTGATCTTTTCGTCATTACAAAGTGGTTGTTTTTAAGGACTGAGCTGTTGGTACTGTATGTTTTTATCTTTTCTTGCACCCAGGCACTGTATCCGTGCGCACACTGCAGCACTGTGGAGGTGTGTGTTTGTGTATGTGTGAGTGTGGAACAGGTTTTTTGTGTGCCTGAGTGATGGTGCGATGATGGTGACTCATCGCTGATTTGTGTGTATGAGCGCGAGAGGGAGAGACTAGCCAGCAGTATGTAATGAGCCATAACAAAACTATTTCTTCACATAGGAATACTGCATTCCATTAATACAACATTTCCTAATATCAGCAGGTTTTGCTTGAATATGTATCGATTGTTAGACCGTGATACTTCACGACAAAACAAAAACATCACAGGAGGATAGAGAGAAAAACAAGGGCTTTAACATCAATGGTGGTCTAAAGATACACGTATAAATGCTGTAGGGTCTTATAGGCATGGGTATGAGAAAAAGAAGGCCATCTCTCCTTTCTCTTGCTGTGTTGTGTTTACCCTGTGGTTTGTCTGTTTTCCAGCAAGCAGATCGTTCTTACCCAGACCCAGCTCCAGCAGGGACAAGGACCCGCAGTTTGTAAGTTCACGAGAAGAAAATAAATCTGCTCTGCTTTTCTCTTCACTGGTTTACCATTTTGCAAAAAGAAATAGTGGTCCACCATTTTTTACAATTGGAATTCTAAAAATATTTTCCATTTAAGAATTGATGTAATATAGTGCTGCACTGTCTGAACCGTGTTGTGATATAATATATGAAAGCTTTAATTAAAAATAAATATGTTTTTGAAAGGGATTTTCTGTCTTGTGAAATGAACAACCTGATGAGAAAAAAAGGGCTGCACCCTGTGATCGTTATTGATTCATCTGCTGATTTATTTATTTGGTCCTCTCCCAAGACGTCTACACTGAGAAATTGCTTTTTCTAATGTCTGTTTTTGTCGAGTGATATTCAGTTTAAAATTCCATTAAATAGTGTAGTGGGTACACCATCTTTCTTGATCAGATAGCCTCATTAAAAAAGCAAATTGCTTAAGAAGTCATTTACATATTTAACTTTTGACTACATATGCAGTCAGAACAAATTGTGCATTTTATAATAACTTGTTACAAGTCACCATGTGGAACTTCACTTTAGTCATCTTGTGGCCATTAGCAGCTCAGTCATCATCACTTCATCATAATGTTTTTTGGCCAGCTGTCCGATTACTACGATCCAACTCCTGTCTCTTTTTCTTCTTCAGGTTTATCCGAGCGAGAGGAGCCAAAGCCGAGAGAGCAAAGAAAGAGAACGCAGCAGAGAGAGGGAGCTCCCTTCAACTGCGAGCCATACGGCGACACGAGACAGAGCCATCCAACACAAGAGGAGGGAGATAGATGAGGTAGAGGAGTGTCATTTCATAAACACACACCTTGGAAGAAGGGTTATAAACAGATCGAGGAAGAGGGGAGATAAGAGAAGCTGGGATTAAAGAGTGACAAAGAAAATATGTTAGAGCCGACAGGAGACAAGACAAGACGATTTGTTTCCTGTAGTCTAAGCATTCATTTTGAAATGTTATTATCGTCTTCACTTTTCTGAGAACTGACAAAAAACGTCTTCTCATTATTACGGTGTTTTAGTTTTCTAATTGAGCAAAAACACAACATGATTGTTTTTTTATGTAGTCTCACATGCATCATAAAAGGCTCCGACACGTGCCTTAATGCGGTCCTCAATGTGACGGGCATCACATAATGCTCTGCTCATTGCCGGTGTGTTTGTGAGAGCGAGAGAGAAAGAGTGTGTGTGTTTCCACCCACTTGATGGAAAAGATAGTGTCTTGCTTTTTCATATCTCCATGGTTGCAGGATTATAAAGGTATTTGAGAAAAGCTGGTCAGGCAACAGGTAGCCGATGCAAAAATGTCCACAAAGCTCAGCCTCCAGGCACACAGTTCTTTGAATGTTACTGCAGATTGTTCATGCATTCGGTGGTAATTGGAGATGCATGACTCGACTTCTCACTTCGCTCATTTGTTGTGCTCTCTTCCTTCCTTCCGCTCCAACACTTTGTCACTCTTCAACCATTTATCTAATTTGCCCTAAAACCATGAGTGTGTGTCTTGCAGGTGTATTATCAGGAATGTGAAATGTTTGGCCTTGTGGCAAAGATGCTGATCGCCAAGGATCCGACGCTGGAGCAGTCCATTCAGTCGGCGCTGCAGGAGAACCTCAGGGACATCGGCAAGCGCTGTGTGGAGGGCATGGAGAAATTCATCGAGGAGTACGACTCCAAGGAGCTGCCTCTCTAATCAGAGTCACAGACGTCCCATCATTTATCCTATTGTTGAGAATCTTCTATCGTGTGATTGAACGCTGCTCTTGCAGTTTGTTTTTGTGTTTGCTTGCAGAACTTTAATATGTTTGTACATTGTTGTATGCTGTCTAGCCTTATGGTGAGCAGCACTGGTAAACTGTGATAATAATTCGGACCTTTGATTTTATGTTTGATAATTATAGTGAAAGAATACACTGGTTGTATCACTTAAATTGTGCTTGTAAAGAAGTCAAAACATTTATTTTGACATTTAAAACTTGTTTTTCAAAATAGTAAATTGTATTTACATTATAATAAACATGTGGTTTGAAAATACTTTCAATGATTTATTCATGGAAATATGTGAAACACAATATCAAGTCATAATAGGAAATACATTAATGGGTCAGAAGCTAACATTGTAGTTTAAGTATTACTAGAATTCCTTTGGATGCTTTTGCTTAAGCTGGATGGATAAAGAATGGCCCATATTGGATTGTTATAAATGTCAGCTGATAAATAAGGAATTGCAGCACAGAAATGCCAAATGTATTTTTGAAGTTACTTAGGAACACTCCAAACGGACAAGTTATATTTCCACATGTAAAATGTTCTGCTCTTTTCATCTTGAATTCTTAAAATTGTCACTCAAAGATTCTACACTTAAAGTTCAGTTTACTCACCATGATAATGCCTTCTCAGTCTGTAAAAATGGCTTCAATATTTCATCTGTGAATCTGAAAGAGCTTTGTCGAGTCTAAAGAAAACCCTCATGTAATTGACGTCATTGCAGCTCAGGCCTGGTGACTACAAATCTATAACAAAGTTTGTTACAAACTGGTGCTGTGGAGAGAAAGGTTGGTGTTAACCAGACATAGAGGGTCAAATGAGAGATGGTATCCAGTTGCATTATGGGAATTATAGGATCAAGTATTTTTGAGCCTGACACATAACAAGTAGGATGTTATTTGCGAGTACTCCTTCAAATGAACAGATTTAGCTATCCATATGGTGAAGTTATGGTGTGTATCTGTTGGGCTCTGGTTTGATCACTGGCTAACAGTACAATAACATACTAGTGGCATGGTGGGTACAACGTTTTGGTCTAGACTAATATCCCAAAATTAATATCTGGATTGCCATGAAATGTGGTACAGACATCCATAGCGGATCTTAGAAAAGGAAACTCCCTTGAAATGTTTAAAAACGTTTTTAATATGGCTTTTAATTTGGGTTAACTTTCAATTGTCACTAGTATCATTGTTCACGTTTTACTGTATTTTATTATCTGTTTTGCTTTTATTTTACATTTTTAATCTTGTTTTTTAAATTGTTTTATTTTAACATATCACTGTAGATGTTTTATCTTGTTCTGTATTAATTTTAATATTGTTGTTATGTTTTCTGTAAAGCACTTTGGGCTGCTTTGTGCATGAAAGGTGCTATACAAATAAAGTTTATTATTATTATTATTATATTAACCAGAGGATTAATCATAATACACTTGATTAGTATTCCTCTAACTGTCAACAGGTCAAAATGTCTCCATTATTTTGTTTAGGACCAAATCCTCATCAGCCTCAGCTATACTTTTTTTGATAGTGCTTGTCTGCACCTGCGAGCAGCTCCTACGTTTCCCTGGAACATTGAATTGTGGGACAAAAGGCCTTTTTTTTAACAGCAGACATCTTGGCATGTCACAGCAGGGAAAGCAGTAGGTGTGATTGATCAAATTAATCACAACAGCTGCAATCCATTCAGGTGAGCCAGTTTCAGCTTGCAGGTATTGTATGCTGCCTCGTATGGACAACTGATGGAACTGAGCCATGGTGTTGATTGGTCTACTCCTGCTACGGTGAGTCAAAATGGCTGCCTTTAATTTGTCTTCAATTCACAAAGTAATAGTGACTCTTCTCAGTTGAAGCACCTGCTATAAATAATATGCATCACGGATATGGGGCACAGCCAATGTGTCACTCCAGCCGACCAATGAGAACAATTTATAGGTACAACTTGCTGGTTGTTCATTGAAGTACACTTTATTTTCATTATGAAACAACAACAGCAAATCAACATGCAAGTCTCCCTATCTCTACATCATGTTATACAAATAATGATTCTTTAGTTACAAAATATATAAATATTTAAGACCATATGTACAGAACATTTACATTACTACATCCATTAATTTATTAAGTTTATTACTGTATATACATTAAACAGCTTTTATTTCTGTAATATTCTCATATTATTATTTGCATTTTTATGATTATAAGCATTATTTTTAATTATTATTATTATTATAATTCTTAATCATCTAAGGGTAACTCTCAAAAAAACAAAGCATGTTGCAGAAGAGAAAACGGGACCATACCTGACGTTACTGTGCCTAAATGTTCAAGGATCAGAGGCCGTGTGGCGCTCTGTCCTTGGTAAAGCATGGAGAGCCGGCTATGTAGAGCACAAAGTTCAACAGACTATTTGTACAAGGTGATAACAGGGCTAGCGAGCTAACACTATATTCCAGCAGCATTTGGATCCCACTGAGGTAAACAATGACATAGCTTGGAATCTAGCACGTAACTTTCACTATCCCAACACAATTTCTCGTTTGTCCACATAGAATACGTTTTTCTGCCCAGGGATTGTTGGATCTCTGAGCTGCGACAGTCAGATCGCTGCACTCCCACCATCTTTACTTCCCTTTTTCAAACTGTGAAGGAAATGTCCGATCTCTCTGTACCAGGGATTCATGCAGGGACGGGCCCGGAGATCGTGTTATTTACTTTGACCACATTATATTTAGTAGTCAAATTCATCAGTGCTTGCTGGTACCATCAGAGGAGTTGATCTCTATCATTGTAAACATTTCTGTTGTGTAAGCCAGCTGAGCTTCCTCTTATGATTAGATCATCCTGTGTAGGTGTACACAAACACTACCCGGTGTAGAGTTGTGTAAGCTCACATGCACACAAAACTGGCCTTTTCTCTCTTCCAACCACACACACACACACACACACACACACACACACACACACACACACACACACACACACACACACACACACACACACACACACACACACACACACACACACACACACACACACACACACACACACACACACACACACACACACACACACACACACACACACACACACACACACACACACACACACACACACACAATTCACTCTCGCTGACAACTGTCTCACTCTCACCTTCCCACTCTCTCTGTTTCACCTTCTTTGTTGCTTTAACCATCTCCTTACCTCTCATTCTCTCATCTCTTTCACTCTCCTGCTCATCCCTCACCATCCCCTTGCCCTATATCTAAGAAAGTATGCAGTTTTTGCTCTTCCTCCTTTGGCGGTTGTGCATCTGGCCATGAATCGGCCCGTGCACAGGTCCGTGGTGGGGAGCTATCCCAGAGGGACTGTAACGATGGCGCAGCTCCTCGTTGTTGAGGTAGCAAAGCTGCACGGGCCGAGGAATTGGTTCCCCCAGGAAATAACCTTCATCTGCCTCAGACTCTGAGGAAGAGGAGCAGCTGGAGCACCATGGGTCAGCAGCCTCCATGTGACCGTCGCCCCAGCACTGACCACCCAGCCCCGGGGGTTGCCAGCCAGCATTCTGCAGGGTGAGATCAGAGGTGGTGCGGGGGCAGGGTCGTTGGGGCTGCTGTCTGTACCCGCCGGGCTCCAGACCGAATAACTCCCGAGCGGCGTTACCAGCGGGGAAGCGATCGTAATCCTCCTGGACGCGGCGGTAGGGCAGCTCCACCATCTGAGAAGGACGGTCTGCCACCAGGTGCAGTGCGTTGTCAGAGCGGGAGCGACGGGAGCGTTTGTGATGGCGGCTACTGCGGTGCTGCCCGTTGCCGTGATTTCCACGGTGGTGTTTGCGGCGTCTTGGTTGTGGCTGCTGCTGCTGTTGCTGCGTCACAGGTTCCTGCCCGTTGATGCGTCTGCGGGGCATTCTGTCGCTCATTGGAGCCATCCGCAGGTTTCCACTGCTGCCCATCACCCCAACGCGACCTTTGCCATCGAATCCCAGCGGCTGTGGGCCATCCCAGTATTGCAGCGGGTAGCCGACCCTCAGCGGACCGTACATGTTGCTGTTGTAGGGCCGGGAGGAGGACAGAGACTCTGTGCTGTGGAACTGGACTGAGGAGCTGAGGGTGCCCATGTGGCTCTTTTCAGACACGTTCACACCCGAGTCTTTACTCAGGTCGGGCATGGAGAACCTCGACAAATGCTCCTGGCGCTTAGTGACCCCGTCCAGAGAGTTACCTGCTAAAAGCATAAATCATATGTCACCTTACTATATAATTCAGCATTTAATCTCATTGAAACATACTGGATCATGTACATCAATTTACCTGTAGCATTGGACATAGTGAAGGAGTCCATGGATCCACGAGGAGTCTGTTCTAGAGGAGTGAGGGGCTCGTTGAAGCTCATGGCGTTGATAGGGTTCCTCCTGGTCAGAGGGGGTCTGCCGTCTCTCTGGAATCCATGCAGGCTGATGCTCCTCTTGTCAGAAAATCCCTGATTCTGGCTGGGCATCTCGTTGAAACTCATCTGGGTGCGAAGCTTGTTGGGCCTGAACTCATCCTGGCTGTGGTGGGTCCAGTTCTCGTTAAAGGAGTGGCCCCTCAAAGCAGCCATGGGAGTCCTCTTGGCATTGCCTTGTTCCTTCCCCCAGGAGTCAGGCCTTTTCCCTGGATTGGAAGCAGTCTGAGCTGGAGGATGAGCATTTGCGTTTGGATTGTAGCCCTGCCTGGGGTTACACTGAGCCAGCAGATGTATAGGTGCGGGTGTAGGTGTGGGTTCTAGCTGGGGCCCCTCATACACGGCAGGGACGTAGGGGTCATCGCGGCTCATCCACACCTGGTTAAGGCTCGGGGCACGGCTTGGAGTGCGGCTGGGCGTGCGGTTAGGGGTCCTGCTCGGGGTCTGGCTAGATGAGAGGCTTAAACGGTCCATCTGGCCGGAGAGGGGTTCAATTTCAGCAGACAGACGGTCGGGCATGGGGGGGGGAGCTGACTGGCGGGGCTCGGCACTCCGCTCGGCATTCCTGCGCTCATTTTTGCCAATCTTGGTGCTGTGGCGGGATTCACGGGAACGGGCGCTTTGGAAGGCAGAGTCGGAGGAGTCAGACTCATCTGGATCCTGATTGGTTCAAATGAAACACATAAGTACAATTATTACCTGCTAATATCTAGACATTAAGAATAGATTGTTTGGGCTTTACAGAAGATATAGGCAGAAGGGATGTTCATAATGGTCACAAGTGATGATTGAGAGGCATTATCTTTCAAATGTTTTTAACCTTTAATGTATGTTTAAATGATCCAATAATATATAATCCCATGTCCTGTCTTTGGTGACCCACCTGTCCAGCGCTGCAGGATCGTGAGCAGAAGATCTGCCCCTGCTTTGGCAGAAAGGGGCGACCCAGCAGAGAACGCTTGCAACGGGCACAACAAAAGCACTCCTCGGTGGCGTGCCAGTGCTGCCCATCATAAGTCATCTGGCCTTGGTCAATGCCTTTGGTAAGATGTAAAAACAAATATCATTTTATAAGATAACATACCAGAAGTAGGTTTATTAGTAAACGCACAAGCAATCCAGCTTTAACTGATATAAAATGGTAATGTGATGGCAGCTTCTCCAATAATACTGAAAATGTTATTCTACAAAGCCTGAGCGGCTAATGAACCGCGGACTACAGCCTGATATTAGCCAGTATGTTGAGCTAATTTGAGTGAGATTTGCAATGTAGTGCTGAAATGGACTTGAAAAAAAAAAAGTATAAACAGAGGTTTTTTTCTTCTAAAGGAAAACATTTCTGTGCCCATACACATGAATGCTCGATTTGAAGATAGCATGAATACATTTCAGCAGCCGTGCTCCCCAAGTAATCATCTTTCACAGCTTCCATCTGGATACTGCATGGGAGCATCCACTCTTTCACTGTTGAGCTTGGGATTATAATAACCATCAACATCTCACTGCCCTGACTCCGCCTCCTCACAGCTGTGGCACACAGCCTTACAAAGCGGATAACACCCACACTTACAATAAATGGCTGTTTGAGGTTTTCTATGATGTTAGAGTAGGGAAATAAGTGTCAATGTGTTTTGTTAACAGCTCATACATGTTAAGAGAAATAAACACGTGCTGTACCTATGTGTTCTCCACATGCGTCACAGTACTCTGCATAAAGGGACTCGAAGCAGTTGCAGCAGTGTGGCCGTCCGTCCTTCATGATGTAGCGCTGGCCGCCGAGGGTGGTCTCACACTCGTAGCAACGGAAGTGCTTCATGTGCCAGTGCCTGCCCTCCGCCTCAGTGCATTCATCAGCAAAGATAATCTGCATAACAAAGACAGCAAGAGACTCGATTACATTCAATGATAATAAATCAATATTCTGGCTCTAAACTAGTTTTACACATATTAAAAAAAAAAGACTTTTAATGCTGCTATAAAAAGCAAAATCATCTCGATGATGATGATGATGATGATGATGATGTTGTTGTCTGGCGTACCTTAGGGCACCATCTTTGGCTTATTATAATTTTTATAATCTTTTTAGATGGCAACTCAAACTTAACATGCCACATATTGCCTTCACAGTGCTATTCCACCAAACTATTATAATATTCCAAACCTGTTAGATTATATTATTTGGATAAGTTAAGAATTTGAGAAAAACTGTATTATTGGGTAGAGCAGAGCAGTTTTTTTCTTTATTTAAGCTGTTTATAAACTCACCACCCATCAGAATCATCTTTTGACACTTTGAAGGGTTCAAATATCGCTAAACTAATATTAGGGATCCAATCATCCAATAACAATCTAGACATTACTCCTACATTTATTTTTTGAAGGTAATTCTTCAATCCAATATTATTGTTAATAAAAAAATCGAATTTCCTTTCCATATCTCCAGCTGGCATAAACCTTGTGTGTTATCAGATAAACATGATGTGTCTGTCATACAGAACTATAAGGAAAATAACATAATTTGTACAAAAAATTCATGAAATGGAAATCATTATCAATATTATTATCATCCCGGGCCAGCTGGCCAAACATATGGTTACTTTCAGAGACATGCCAAGGGTACTAAGGTCTTTTCACTCCAGATCAATTTCAATCACATCCAAGTCTCTGAGCTATGAACCATTCAGCCATGTCCAGCCCTGAAGGCTCCAGGCCCAGACAGCGCACCTCATCACAGGCGGTGCAGCGGGGTTTCAGCCTCTCCGCGTGGTGTCGGCCGCAGAAGATCTTGCCATCCTGGTAGAAGTAGATGAGATCCACCAACAACTCCTCACACATGCTGCAGACAAAGCAATGAGGGTGCCAGACTTTGCTGTGCCCTGCCCTCGCAGCAAAGACCACCATGTCGCCTCCGTTTATTTGACCACCGCACTGTAGGAGAGGAGACAGGGAGAGAGGATAGGATAGGAGACAAGAGAGATAGGAGAAGAGTTAAGGTAAAGAAAGGAAGGGGAAGTAGAAGACGAAAGAAAATTAGTTTCGATGATAAGAGAGGAAAGAAAAGAAGAGAAAAGTAGATGGAGGAATTAGGAGAGAAGAGGGAAAGAGAAGAAAGACAATTTGACAAAGTAAGGAAAGGAGAGAAGAGGGGAAAGGTTAAAAAGAAAAGGGATAAAGAAGGAGTGAGAGAAGAAGCAGAGAAAAAGATGAATACAAAATGTATGATTTTGATTTGATGAGACATTTAAAAGCAACCAAGGTAAAGAAAACCAAGAGTGTCATTAAAAGAAATATGCTGAATTTTACAGAAAGAAATAGAAATGCAATTTCTTGAGACAGAAATAAGTATTCAAAGTTTTTGGGATGTTCTGGTATCTTCAATTAGTAAATTGGAAGACAAAAGGGCAAAAGGCAGGATGACTAGTTTTTTTACCTTGTCACAGATGGCGCCACTGATGGTGAGGGGGAAAGGACGGATGTTGCCTCTGCCCAAGTTGTCCTTCTTCCGCTGGTTGCTGAAGATCTTTAGTTCCCGTTTCTCCTCCTCGTCTAACGCGTTACAGTAACGCACCTGAACAACAACGTTCATCATCAGGAATCCTCATAACATCAAGAAAACTTCTGGAAGTCATTTCAAAGGTAAACATGTCAACAAAGATAGGAATTTTCTGTTTTGTTAAAAACGTTTTACCTCATTGTCATGGGGAGGCAACTGGTGCAGCAGCTGTTTGATGCGATATTTCTCTCCAGGGCTGTTTATATAGGGAACCTTTTCTTCGGGTAAGGAGTTATAGTACTGATGCACCTGAAACCAACAAGAACAAACATGTGCTGATCAAATATCAAACCTGAACTCACTGATGATTTGAGAACATCGGAGCGCAGAAACCATCTGTAAAAAGAAATGTATGTATGTATGTATGTATGTATGTATGTATGTATGTATGTATGTATGTATGTATGTATGTATGTATGTATGTATGTATGTATGTATGTGTATAATGCCTTAATAAGATATTCTAGGGGACTTGCTAGTGACATTAGCATTCATTTGAAGTTGTGTTTCTTATGATGAATGTTAGTCTAATCTCATATCTGTTTTGTTTTCTACTTTGTAGTTATTTCACTTGAAATAGCTGATAAAAGCATTAGTGAACCAAAACAGGTATAGGTGGCTGAAAAATCCAAACAAAGAGCTGAATGATTCTCACAAAGACATATTTCAGTACTCATATGATCCATTATTACATTAAAAATGATTGACTAGAGTCATGATAAGAACCTGACTTTCACATTTTTAACTAAGTCATTATGTTTTCTATTATGTACAGTAAAAGGTAGGCTAATATAGCGCCTTCGCAGCAGCCTCCCCCTCACTCTGGAACTCCCTCCCCAGCCACGTCAGATCCGCCAACACTCTCACATCATTCAAACAATCCCTCAAAACTCACCTTTTCACTCTTGCCTTCAACTCCTAATCAACTAAACCCTTGCCCTTATTCCTCCTAGCTTAGCACTTTCTACTTTTGTTGTTATTTTTGTTTTACTTGCTTGTAAGCGCTTTGAGCACCAGGAAAAGCGCTTTATAAATGTAATGTATTATTATTATTATTATATAATATAATTAAGCAATAGCTCACGACAGGCCGTGGTATATGTTCATTATATCACAGCTAAGGGCCGTGGTTCGGCCCGATGCGAAGTGGAGTGTCGAAAACTGCAGGCAGTTTGCTTTTCAGCCCAACTGAATTCCTTTTTTTCTCTGGCGCGGAGGGATACTGACTTGTTGCAAAAAGTAACTTACAATTCTACCCGTGGTGTACGCTTAGTATAAGAACCAATCAGATTGCTTGATTTGACTTGTCCGTTTTATAATACTGTATAATTGTACACAATCTACATGATTTTATTAATAAATGGAGACAGACCTGTGTAAATTGATCTGAAATTGCTTTTAAATGAATCCTGGTATTCATGCATTCATTTTTGCTTTGCCCTTCGCCCTTGGAAATTAGTGTCTGGTTTTTAAAGTGTGGCCCAATGTGCTCTGTGCTGCAGCTGCTGCAGACACAACCTTGAACAGCATCAGGTGCTTTACATTTTTCATCAGCTAATATTCACATTGCTTAAAGGAAAACTCCATGCTGGCAGTGCAATTAGAAATCAGGATGCAGCATGACTTGTTATCCGTGGCCTGAACCTCCTTTTGTTAGCAGGGGAAATAGAGAAAGCCTTGATTGGGTTTGAGAAGTAAACACTCAAAGAAAGGAAGGCAATCTTGTCACTTGTGTCTGATTTTCAGCAAAACAGCACTGCAAACAAAGTGGTTTAGTGTTCAGTGCAGTGTAAAGATCAATTTTGCTGACGTTGTTGTGATCCAATTTACATAATAATCGGGGTGGAGAGCGCGAGGGAGAGGAAGAGCATCTGAGTGCTGCCCCTCAGATTCTATATGGCCCAACCATTTTTATATATATATTTTTTTTAAATACTATGTGCATGCCTTTTTATATATTAGTGTTCTATTGTATTCATCTTTATCTACGTATACTTGTTGTAACAACGTAAATGTCCCTTTCCTGGGACGAATAAAAGAAACCTGATTCTGTTTCTGATGTTATACGTCTACACCAGTGACCATCAACTGGTGGCCCGCGGGCCACATCCGGCCCGCACGGCGGGTGTGACTGTGGCGTTGGCGGAGTGGTTAGTGCGTTCACCCCCCACTAATTTTTTTTTACAACGCCTCGTGAGTAATGTAGTACCGGAGTCCAACAGGGGGGCAGCAGCTGCAGGACAGTAGGCTGCGTACTGCGTAGCCTTCCCTGCCCTGAAGAAGAAGGGATCCTTGGTTAGCGTGAAGAGTCTGCTAAATGCGCTCCGCAGTAGCCCCGCTGCGAGGCTCCAGCGAGCTGACAGTACATGAAGCGTGCTCCACTAGCACCCAGGGCCGTCCCTCCCTACACCTTGCGGAGGGTGCCTCAACTGAGCCGGAAATGCGGCGCACCTATGCGCTTATGCGGCGCAATTAGTGTGGCGCGGCACGGTTTCGCCGCTACGAGGCTCCACTAGCAACCCTCAACCCCCCCAAACATGTGAATCTTATATAGGGCTGCTCCCCCTGTGTTAACACATTTTTGTATTTATTAAATGTTGGTTTTGATTACATTTCATAGCAATTATCTAGAGTCCAATGAGTTATCTTTATTCTGCTTATTTTGTCTGGCCAACAATCAAAAATCCAAAAGTATTTAAGTAGAAGAGTAACAAAAATAGAAAGTACTCCTAATTGAAAAGATCAAGTGAATTTGTGCTTAGAAACTTACTTCAGGTTAATCAGCTATCCACATTTTTGCTACTTAGTTGAATGTTTACTGATGTTTTGGTAAATTGACAAATAGTTTCCGCTCAGTTTGAAATGATAGAAAGCCCTGTATCACCAAATATTGTATTCTACAGCTCTTGATGTCACCATCTGTCTGTATGTCCTGTTTTATTTTTTAAAGTGTTCACCCATTGTTTCATATCTGTCATTACTTCCTGTCTCTGTGTTTTCCCTCCTGTTTAATTACCTGATTCTGTCCACCTGGTGCCCTTGTGTTTTTCCTTCCCTCCCCAGCTGTGTCTTGTCTTGTCCTTGTGATTAGTCTTGCATGTATTTAAGTTCTGGTTCCCTATTAGTTGCCATCAGATCCTTGTTTGTCATTTATGGAAGAGGTCTGTTCATATTGTTTTTGCCAGGCCCTACTTTATCTAAATCACATGCCATTAAAGGTATCTCTGACTTTTACTTTTGTGTCCTGTATTTGTGTCCACCCTGCTCTGCTTGAACCTGACACTTATGTTAACTTTTAGTTTAATTGAGAAGTATAAATACATTATTAAAATAATATAAAATATTATCTTTAACTATTTTAGTTTTTGTTGGAAAATGGATCCTAGAGAGTCAGTAGTAAATTGTCCAGTCAAGTAATGTCAGTTACAAGCGCATGTTTATGTCACAAAATGTAATACGTTCTGACAGCTCAAAGAACAGCACTGCTTGAGATAATTCTTTTCTTTTAAAGTCTGTGTCACACTAATGAAATCGCGCGGAGGGGAAACCCGAAGTGACAGGCTTTAAAATCATTATGTTTAAGTGCATTGAAAAAGCAACAGGCAGCTGCAATTGCCTGCACCCCCTGTTGGCTGAGAGAGAATGCAGCCTCTTTCAGCATCCCGTCAAGATGGCTGACTGGAGAAAATGACTGTTATCAGGGCGGCCTGTCATCTGTTAACAGAGCCCTAAGAATGCTGCCCTTACTATATAAAGACAGAGGTGTTTAAAGCCAATAACGCTGCACAGAACTGTGTTTATCTAATGTTAAAAAAAAATGACTACGAAATATCTTCCTCTTGATGTGCACAATTGATTACATTAGCTTGGTCATGCATGCAATTAAAAGGCATTTAAACTGCAAATGAGTCCAGACAGGAAATTGTGAAACCTGGATGCATAAACACATTGCCACACATTTCCAATTAAATTCATCCAAACATTCACTGACTCAAATTGCTTCCATTCCTCTGGGTTTAGGTTTGCACGGATACACTAAAATACAGAAGAAATCGAGGCTAAGCATACCAAATCCATTAAATGGGAAAATAACAATATGGCAACAGTTCTAAAGTGATAATTTCCTCTCATAGTTTTGTGAGAAATCATGTGAAATTAGCTTTTTTGTTTAGGGGGGGAAGGACTCCAAATAACCCTATGTTTTTGAATAACGTTTTGATTGATATGTGATTACATATTTTGATAGATGAAAATGTGAATTGATCTCATGGTTGTCATTCTGGCTGAGTGTGATCTTGGTTCCTACACAGTCAGCTTGAACACTGACAGATGAAAAATGTCCTTACAGTTATTCTTCCATGAAGCGCCTGACAGCTGAGTCTCATTGATTTGTATGTCGGCCCTGCCCTTCCCTCCTCCACCCTTCAACACTAATGGACTACGACAAATAAAACACCATGAAGGGGATTTAAAAACGGTAATGATACATTGTCTTGTTTTCAGATCAGTGAATTTTCCATTTTGGAAAATGCCACAGATACTTTATGTTCCAAGGGAGTCATTTTGAAAGATTTGCTTTAGTTTGATACGGTCTGGCTATGCTGAGAAAAAATATTTCTTTGCTAATGCAGCACTTAGGAGCGACAGGGAGGGAGGTGTGTACTGGGCAAGTTAAATATATTGTGTACCTGCTCAGGACTGAGGCCGGGGGGGACCCAGGCATATTCCTCCAGTGCACATCCAGAGTCATCATCAGAGGTGGAGTTCCTCTGGAAGTCGTACATCAGCTTGGTGATGGTCTTTTCCATCTCCAGAGACATGGCTGTCACAACATGCTCCTCTACACAAACCGCTTCAGTGGACACAGGTATTCCTGTTGAGGAAACAGAGGAGACACTGAGAAAGAGTCGGAGAAAAGGCTTCAAATAAAAACAGGATAGGAGAGTGAGCACAAAGAGAAAAAAACGGGGAGGTAGCAAAGTCTTCCTCTTATCAGAATTCCAGACTATATGTGGCATGTGTAGATTTAGATTAACCTGTGGATAAACATTAGGTGCAGCAGAGCAAAATAAAATATATCTGTGAAACATGCTTCCCTGTATAGCATATTAAAAACCAAAAACACATCAGTTGTTCAGACCTATACAATGCATTCAAGGTGCTTTAGGGCTGTAGTTGGGCACAGGAGGCTTTAAGGTACATGTTAATTTCAGCAGGTTAACACTCATCTTAGTTCAATGTATGTGTATGCAGAGTAGCATTTAACAAAAAGTACAGCTGAGGCTGATGGGAATGTTGTTAGTCTTGCAGCTATCTGGTTATAAAAACCAGACAATCCATCCAATAGTTATACATCCTGCTGGTGGAGGAAAAGTTGGGAGATCATCAAAGTTGTTAAGATTTATCCTCTGTTGACCACAAATATTTGTACAAAATGTCCTGATTTAATATCTAACTGTAACATCTTACAGTCAAATGGAAATGGAGAAGTTTGTGGAAATCATAATTTTGGATTTTTACAAACTTTCATGACAATCTTCCTAAAGAAATGTTAATCTGGACCAAAACGATGGACCGGCTGACAGTCTGCAATGCTATCCCTAAATCAACAAAAATCTGTAAAAACAATTACTTATGTAGTTCCAGGGTATTTTGTATCTATATTGCAGACACCGCTGTGTGAATTCACTGCCTTTATTGAATGAATAGATTAGAGATTCAAATCAATCTTATCCTCCTCCTTCTTTCTGTCTGAGAGAACAGCTGCACACATTACTGACACATGAATAATTAACAGGTGCAGGTATCGCCTCCACCACCAAAATACAAAAATGATATGCAACTAATTTGACAGACGACGAGTATATTTAATGATCCAGCACCAAGAGCAAGCACGAGTTCTGTTTACATTTCATGGCTTATTGATTTATAAACTGATGAAGGGAGAGATATTAGAGTCAATTAGTGCCAAGTGGAAGGTTTCTGACAATGTTAAAAACGTACAGAAATATGTAAAATCCATTGTGTTTAATAAGCTTGTTGATGTTGTTACTGAGAAGATGCAATCTGATCAATGTGGAGATGCCAGCACAAAAAAATGATGTGTTTCTGCAGGTCATGTATCAAGGTCATAGCAGTTAACTGACAGAAACAACACGGCATGGTGGTCGGTGAGAAAGTGTGAACGTTCCCTGATATTTCCGATTCAAAACAATTGCACAACACAGGTCTTTTCAAGCAGTTTCAGACAGCAACACCATTTCCCGCAGATTAGAAAATCACAAGAAAAACAGAGCGTAAGCAGTAGCCAAGGAACAGCAGACATTTCCACAGCCTGAGCCAGTGAGTCAGCCTCCATCCAAGCAGAGCTGAGTACTGTTTATCTCTCTAAGATGGGTGCTGCTGATTTCTTTGTGAGGATGGATCACAGGTATGTAACCTTCAGCCTGTAGCCTGGCCCGAGGCTGTTATTCATTAGTGCACAGAGGCTGAGGGAGAGAGGGCCTGCTGGGAAACCTGCAGCCTGTTGCGCCAGCTAGACATCAGATAAAATGCGACCTAAGTTGGCTAAATTAAATCACATCAGTGAGCTGCTGACCAGGGGTGGTTCTAGGGGGGGGGGGCCCTCCTAACACTGACTTTGGACCCCCCTGTGGCCCCCCTGAAAATGAAAAAAAAAAAAAAAAAGTTTATGATGAAATGATTTGTTGGCTGACGGAATAGGCGTAGCTAACGCTATTTGTCATTCTAGTCGGAACCATTAGAGCAGGGGTCTCCAACACGTTGATCGCAAGCTACCGGGAGCTCGCAAGCCCTCAATAAGTAGCTCGCCAAGCAAATCCGAAATGTAAAAAATACACCCAAAAAAAAGGGAATGTAATTAAAAGAATCTACCCCATGCATAAACGAAACCTCAATCATAGCGAACTCTATCTACTCACTACAACTCTATATCTATCGAACATTCCTCCTCCCCCCACCCCCCACAATGAATATCGACCAATCACGTTCTTGCAACAGTTTAAAATGGGAGTGATTAGTAAAATATGCATAAATAAAAAGAAAGAATGCTAACTATAGGTAACATAAGATAAGAATAAACAAGTTTAAATTATTTGTTATTGGTTGGGATCATAAAATGTTTGGATTATTGAAAAGTGTACAGCTCCCTTTCATATGAGTGTTGAGAGCTGTATCCATAAATTCATTTTGTGCTCAAAGTGCACCAGATTGATGCTTTTCACTTCAAATTTTAAAACAAAATGTTCCTGGGGGTGCATGCCCCCGGACCCCCCTAGAGGATGTGAGGTCCACCCCCAAATAAAGCAGGTTAAAATAATTAAATTGCATACATTTTCTTTTAATAAATACTGAAAACGGGTCCCACATCCCCAAACAGCACACAAAGTATAATGTTAAAATGTGCTAAAGATATACACTGCAAAAAATAAAAAAAGAGGAGTAAAAGTAGCTCCCTACTTGTTTTATTTTTTGAAAGTAGCTCTCATCCTAAAAAAGGTTGGAGACCCCTGCATTAGAGCGTAAAAACTGTAACTATAAGTATCTGAAATAAATATCTGTAATGAAACAAATACCAATAACTGTATTGCATTGTTTTCTTATGCGCAATTACTTCATACTGTCTTTGTCTTTTTCGTCCTGCATTTATTGTGCCCCCCTCAGAAAATAACTAGCCCTAGCCTGGCCCCCCCAGTATTATTGGTCTGGAACCGCCACTGCTGCTGACTAAAATGTAAACTACATTCCCGCATTAATATTTTGTTTCTTACCATCTACTGGGGCACTAGCCTTTTAATTGTATAGCTATTATAGTGATACATTTCACTTCACGTTAGCATTATTACATTCAAAGGAATATCAATATATTTTGTGTATATTTGAATACACTTGTTAGATGAGAAGATTAATAACACTTATGTCCTTATGTTAAAACTACAGTCAGCAGCCGGTTAGCTTAGCTTAGCATTAAGGCTGAAGACAAGGGTCATATGTAACAACATTTGCCTATAAGCTCCTCTAAAGCTTACTAATTACCATGTTATATGTTTATGTTTAATCAATACCATGACTAAGTTGCTAAAAAAACAAACATATGTGATGTAAGTATAAGTAAATAGTCACTGAAGTAAGGGACACAGTTAGAAGTGTTCTTGGTGAAAGCCATGTTTTGACCCACCCATCAACCCTGAACTCATCCCTATGTGTAACTTAAGTAGCACTTCATCTGGGAATCCAGCATCAAATGACACCCAAAAATAAGAAAAGTATGATAACAAAACAACAAAATTGACTCAAGAAATTGGCATTTGTTCATACACCATTTGGTAATACCAGAATAGAAACACATAGACGTCATCAAAAGATGACAAATCTGACTTCCAGCTGTTCTATAATTAACTTATTTACATCTTGTATGTAGGAACGCTAGCCACAAACTACAGTAAAAACTGGGTTCTGTTCAAATAATAAGATAAGTGTACAGAGCTCACGATGAGAGGCTCTTGTGTTCACAGGCACAGCTGCTGTCTGTTGAAAAATGGCTCCAATCTGTATAAGCAAACTGCTCTTCATGCAACAATGTTTTGTTTTCTATGTTCATCAGTGTTGAATACACAAGATTCAATGTTTGCACATGACAGCTTTGGAGATGTTGTTCGAGGGAGTTAGGCGAATTGTTTTCCTGCTGCTTCCAGGGTTTGTGCTAAGCTACGCCAATCCTGTCATGGATCTGCTTCTGACCCCAGAGAGGATCTCATCTTCTTCCTCCAGATAAAAGAGACTGTATTTTACATGTCAGAATATTCTGCTAAATAAATAAGGTTTGTCTGTTTAAGATCGATGATGGCAAGGTTTTTAATTTACTTTGTGATAGCAGGAAACCACAAGTGAAATGGATAACAATAATGATGCGCAGGCCATTGTTGTGCATGCTGACTCTGTAACATGTCTAACTTGGCCACTTAAATGAAATAAAGCCATGATTAATCTCAATAGTCATGCCTTTGTTTACCTTGTTTGACAAAATGTCTGCCATGAAAAAGGTTTCTTCACTACAATCTTTTTGGGTTAAAAATGATGTGTGATATTATATGGAATATGGGGAATGAGCGGCCATGCTAAAAATAAAGTAGCCAATTACTTGTGTTGTAAAATAGACTAACCCTCTGTGTCTCTATTAGTAAAGCCACTGTGAAGAAATTCATTTCACACATATTGTTAGATGTAGGGGATGACAGCGTCCCTGTGTGCACCAGTGCCTCGATTAATGGTCCCTTCACACCCCACTTATTAAGATGTTCTCTGTGCATTGTTAAACAAAGACACAGCTTTAGTGTCAAACTGTTTCAATTTAATGACTCGTCTTTACACCCTAACTTTTGACTGAATGCACATTGAGCTGGTACAGAAGGCTGCTGATGAGTGTGTGACTTTTTGACGTAATACTCACTCGCCAGGCCGACTGGTTAGTCATAACTCACTCCTCTGTTCTTCCCCAGCAACACGAGCAGAGAGGAGAGACAACTTGTGAACTTCTGTTTCCTGGAGGAGGCATACTTTCGGGTAATTCTTGCTTTAGAGAGAAGAAGTGGTCTATATTTTGTTTTGCTTTTTTTTGTTGTTGTTTACTCTTCTGGAAGTTAACCCTTATTTATGGTAAACATAACTTTACTAATCTGTACTGTTGATTTTGCTGACTGCACTGCCTACTTTAAGGTTAAATGTAAGTCACATCAGACTTTATTGTTGTTAATAGCCTAATATTTAATGTAAACAGTTTTAAAATAATTGTATTAACAGAGAAAGAAGGAGGATTACTGGAGAAACCACTTGAAAAAGATCGCTAAATGATTTCATTAAATCACTTCAGCAGAATGTGAGATATGGAAAGGCAGTATGGCAATTTTAAATCAGGGGGACATGAATATTACAGATCCAGGATAAAACTGACAGAGGGGCCGGACTCAACAGGATTTTTCATTGTGATTTTTTCTCTGCTACTTCAGGACCACAGACAGTGCCATGGATTTATCAATACACACTTAGGCTACTAATATTCCAGTGCCATGGTCGGGGCCAAAGATTATCACTAGCACACACCCCAGTCAGATAAAGGATCAATGAGTCAGGCACAAGACTAAAATATTAATCTATATAACCTACCCCTGCACTCTCTCTGCTAGTCTGGGATGAAGTGGGAGGTGGCATGTTAACAAGGGGCCTTCATCATGGTTATTTTGATAACAGGGGGATTGTTTGCGTCCTCCATCTCACCACTTCAGTGATGGTTTCGGGGAAGCATCAGGGTCTGCAATTAATATTGTGTAAAGGTCTACAGCAGAAGTGGGCAATCATGTGCCCTGCAGGACCAAGATTGCTCATTCTCTTCCCAACAGATCAATACACTTTCCAATGAATCACCAGGGAGACTGAAAGGCTGCACACTCCCTGCCATTTGGTGAAATGTAGTCTATAATCATTACAAACATCTTATAATCAATTTTTCCTTTAAATGACAATGAAATCCTTATGAGCTTGGTTGATATCAGATCCATTTTGTGGCTCAGATACCTAAAAGCGAAAAACTTTTTCTCAAAATGTTGTCGCACTGATCGACTGAACAACAGGCCCCTGGTGTCAAAGGGAGATAGAGGATTTCTCTTTTTCACTTTCGCACAAAGCGGCTGGTGAAGCCCCCGGTTAGCTGTGCGTACAGTGGCACTTGTCCTTGTATTGTAGGTCTCTTGGTGGCCTCCTTCACTAGTCTCCTTGTTGTACAGCCAATCAGAGGACAGCCTGCTCTGGACAGATTCACTGCAGTGCCATACTCCATTTCTGTCAAAAGGGAGTTTTGAAATAGCCTTCAGTCCGTTGGAGTCCTGATAGTGACGAGGGAAATGCATGACCTTTTAGATATACACGTTCCTAGTTCTTATTAATCTAACTAGCTTTTAAAAAGTATATGTTGATGGCACTTTAGGCAGGCAAAGTAAAAGTGTCTGTTTCCACTCTAAACACCCACACACAAGTACAGTAATCTCCATTTAACTAATAATGTGACTTCTAAAGCAAAGTGCCTGTGATAACTTCTATTAAATAAAAGAGGTCAAACATGTATTTAGATTTTTCTATGGAATTGATAAAGAGATCTGTTTTCTCTTTGAATGTAAAAAATAGAAACTTCTGAAAGACGGGGCCTGCTGAATTTATAATTAGGCTCTTTAGCTGCTGAGTACTTTGCTTTTAGGTCAGTGTGATTAATGAATCTGTGCCTAATTGACACCTCTCAAATAATCACAGTCAAGAATCAAGTGTTTAGCTAGGCAGTTTAGATTTTACTTTATTATAATGTATTTGATAAAAACATATTAGTTATTTGATTTGACAGTGACGATTGCTGTTTTAACAGCACTAGAGGACTCCCTGAGCCTCGGTGAGGCAGCAGTCAGCCGACGGAAGGTTGGAAAAATGCTGCAAGTTGCCGTGGCAACAGATTGTGGTGCAAAGTCTTGAATAACATACGAGTGTCTGAATAAATATATGATTATATTGATTTAACAATAAGAATACAAGCAGAGAGAAACCATTAATATGTTTTTCTTTCAAAAAACCCTCTTTGTTGGGAAGCATGACTTTTTAGTGTTGTTTTTATTACAAACCAGAGTTATATAATATTTTTGCTCTAGGCATATCATGCTTTAAAGATCATAAGTGATCCCTGCATTTTTTCTTAATTTGCTTCTCCTTCAGTTAGATCCAATTAACAGTGTCTTAATTTACACATAAATTAGCTGAGATTAATCAACGTCTCTGAGCCAGAGGAGAGAAGATATTGGGTAATTGGGTGATGTTGAGAACAAAGAGAAGAGGCTCTGCGTATAAAACTCACAATAGTGAGAAAATAGTCTTGAACACATACGGTATCTGGAAACAGAAGGAGAGAGAGAGAGAAACAGAAACAATAGATGGGCTGTGTATGCAGTGTTAAGAGCAACGCTTTTTCTTTTTCACGTGTCATGCTTCACCCACCTCCCTCCTTCCTCCTCCCATCCTCATGTGCCTCTGACAGGCTCTGTGTGGGTGTGCATGAGAGAAAGAGAAAGAGAGGGAGTGATGGAGAGAGAAAGCTCTTATTTATGTAAAAGCTGACATGAGAGGAGGTGCTCGGCTGAAGCACAGAGCCTGACCAAGGCTCTATTAACTCTTCACGGTGAGAGCATCACCCATCAAATCTACAGTGTTTAACTGACAGCAAATATAATGCAAAGCTGACTTTCAATGTCCTTATCTATTACCACCATACAGAGAATCAGCAGGGATTTAAATAAATCCTCTGGTTTACAGAATGGTTTTCAATTTTTCCAATAACCCCCTAAAATAAAACACAAAAAAGGAGATATTAGCTTATACTTTGAGTTAATACTGTGGGCTTTTAATGTGCATTTCTTATCAACGACAAACATTAAAGGCTTCTATCAGAAAAAAAACCTGGTAAAGAGTTTTACATTTAATATACTCCCTCCTGCGCCCTCTGTAACACACAAAAGCCGAACAAAGGAGGATACTAATCGTTTCAACAGGTTCTTGGTTGTCAGCTAATCTCAGTGCTGTATGAAGACAATTATTTCACTGTAAACAAACACTGTGTGGAATTATTATTCTAACACACAGTAATTAATCATCCTTCGCCTGATGTGGGCTCTGCTGCAGGAATGTGTCAAACACAGTCGATCAGGATTCATGAATGCTGTTAACTATTTACTATGTTCACGAAAAACAACAAGCATAAGAGTCTATTATTTGTTACTCACTCCTTTGTATTCGTAACAGCAGCTCTTTAATGCTTTCAACATCCTCATAGACAGCACATCTGATGAAATATTAATGCCAGTGTACAGTGGGAGGTTTGAAGAATCTTATTACGGTAGATACATTAGCTGCTCGCTCTGTTTCTATGTGTGTTTTGTAGTGGTTAAACACACGCTCCTAATGTTAAAGAAGTGGTAGCAGTTTAGTTTAAACACAGGCTCCCTTTGCAAAATCTGTAAAACATGAAACACTTCAACAATATGCCCCCGGGAGGATTGTGGCAGGCAAATAACATAATGCGACAGAGTAAATAAAGGTCAGTCATTGAAAACATTAAAATGCTAATGTTTCAGTGGGTTTAGCAGGCTTTAGTATGGTGTAGCTTAATCGGAGCATAAAAAGACTGAAAAGTGTAGGTTTTTGTTGTCCTCTAGTGCAGTGTTTCTCAAACTTTTTCATACCAAAGACCACTCAACCAATAAAAAAACACTCGCGGACCACCTAACTCCACAAATATCCAAAAAACACATCGTTTTTTACAAATCGCCTGAAAATGGTACAAACAAGTGGCCACATGTGTGATGAAGGTGTTTAACTGGGCTATATCATGCAATTGAATGTGAAACTTAAGCTCTCTCCATTGCGGAGATATTCCCGCGAGAGTGCGGAAAACTTAAATGTATTTATTTATTTCAAATGTGAAATTTTACCAATATACTCACGGACCACTAGGGGGCGCTCACGGATCACCAGTGGTCCGCGGACCACACTTTGAGAAGCACTGCTCTAATGGACTGTACCACGTGTTTCCCATCTTTTGCCTATTCACGTATCCATCTAACAAAACAAAAACATCTATCTAGTTTGACGTGCTTCCCTTTCTTTCCCTGTTATATGATTAACACTGAGCCTTTTGTGCCACTGATATTCCTCAAATCATTTTAAAAGCACTTTGAGTTGTAATTATCCGAGTGCCTCTCACAGCTTTAAAAACCCTTGCGTTTTCAAGTAGGGCAAGAGGATTTGGATATTTATCAGATTACAGTTTTGCTTGTACAAAAACAAAGACGTTGATAGAACTGATATGCTTTGATATCTATTTATTAATATTTCTTTCATCAACAGATAGTTGTTTCCTCTGTGTTGGCTTCAAGTGCTGCACTATGAAACCAATTTGTTGGCTCATCTCATTGCTCGCTAACATAATCGACTGATATAATCAATTTTACAGGACAGCAGATGGATGAAATCTGTTATCATCCTCTTTACCTCAACCAGCGTCCTGATGCAAATAGCTTTCAAATGGCTCAGCAGGTACAGTTTTGATCGACTTTCTGGGCCGAAATGTAGTGTGAAAAATCTTAAGGTAAAACGATGTGATGTCCTTTGACAAACATTTGAATGTGTTTTCACAGAAGTGACACAACAAAGGGCAAGTGGGCAGGGTTGAAACAGTAACCTACTGCTCCACTAACGCTGTGCTCCCTACTGGACTTACAACAGCTCCAAATGTCAACCCATGACCTTTTCGCCCTCCCCAGATGATCTCAGTGATCCCTGAATTAATAATAAATGGTTATAGTCACACACACACCAAACACACACACCTCTCTTGCCTGAAACTTCGAGCAGTGTCTATCCCTTTCTCTCATAACGAGAAAATGATCTCACTCGGTCGGGAACGAGTGTGGCGGAAAACCTGTATACAGGATAATGGCCATGGAGCTGGTCGCCATGGAGTCAGGCTGGTTGAGTAAATACAGTAACCCCTGCCCCAGATATACACCGTGTAATGAAAGAGAAAATAACAGCATGGCAACTGAGTGAGAGGCTTGACAGGAAATATGTTATTCGTTAATCTAAATGCAGGAATATACATACAGGAGATGACAAAGTTGGTGTATAAAGGTGGAAGATACAATAGAAGACTATAAATAAGCAATTTTGTTGACAGATTGCTTCTCACCGAACAATATATTTTAAAATACAATCTTTCAGGCAAGTTTAGTGTCCTTCATTCCTCCATTTTGTTTCTTAATCCGCACAGAAGGGGAGGTGTATGTGTGTGTTTGTGTGTTCAATGGCTCTCTGAGGTCTGCATGGAAAATCATTATCAAGGACTCTCGTGAAAACAGGCAAAATGCAGTCCGATCTCGTCTACGGATAAAAGCCAGGAATCAACGTTCTTTCTGTAAAAGCCGAGATTCGGATTTTAACATTGGTTGGTTGTAATTGGCTGTCAATACGGCATCAAATCCAGAATGATGTAACCCCATTTCAATAACAAACGGTTCTCATGTAGCGCCAATCAGCTCATAATCCAGTTATGAGGATTAAATTCTTACCGCAGCTTATTTGGATCAGAACTAACAAGAAATTAATTGAAAGGGGGATGACCCTATAGGAATAGAGCTACGCAGTTCAGCTGGCAGAACAGACTGAGAAAAGCTCAAAGTGGGTGACAGTGCTGGTGAAATAATTGGGAACATAACACACACTCCAATTGGCTGTCAGCATTACTCACGCCGCATCAATAACTGGAAGGACATTATTTTCACATCCTGAAGTTGTAGATCACAAAACTGTGGGGCAAATTAAAAAAAAAGATTAAAACAAACCAATTAAAGCACACACGCGAACACACACACACACACACACACACACACACACACACACACACACACACACACACACACACACACACGCACACGCACACGCACACGCACACGCACACGCACACACACACACAACCTGATGTGCTAATCGCTGGAGGTGTGTTCCTGAAATCCAAAGTAAGACTCTCTTACCTAGAGATGTACAACATTTCACAAGGACCTGGAAAGCTGTAATTAAAGGGTGACACATTTCTGCTCCTCTCCCACTGTGTGGGATGGCCTGAAATAGAATTGCAGGGTTTCAACAGGCAGATCTGCACTCTGCAAGGGCACCATCCTGCATCTCAGCCAGGGAAACAGATACTGCCTGTGTTCAGGCTCCCCATCTCTGTGGGAATGTTACCAAATGATATGACAGACAGGCGTGACCAGGTATGATGACAGGCCACTAAGGGAGATCCTGAAGGGCCACACACACACACACAGATCAGTTTCCAGTCCGAGTCATATGACCAGTGCGATCAGTGCAGCTGTGCATGGACTCCCTCGACGCCTGGTGATACCCAAACTGAAGCTAATTCCTGTTGTGCGGTGCCATTTACATCCTTTGCCTGAGGGTGTAATCTTTAATATGGGCCCATTATTATTCCACAGAGCCTTGTGTTGGGGGGTTCAAGTGTGCTATATCTGTGCAGGCATGTGTTTACTTGTGTGTGCATGTGCACGTGTGGTAATGTGCCCGTGTGAGTTTGCATGAGAGAGGGAGAGCAGGAGAGTCTGTTGCTATGCATTTCTACACGTCCTCCCACTGGTCTCTTCACATGTAACATCATGGCAGAGAGGAACACATTATAGTTGAGCCACTTTCCTTTGATGCAACAACACTTTAGCAGTAAGAGCCCTAAAAGCCTCAGCATAGCGTTATAGGTCGGGCACATCCCTGGGCCGCCTGGGCCGAGGGAAAAGGAGACCCTGTACCTCAGGCAGTTACAGCGGTTATCCAGCTCCATATTAGACGATGACTCCCACCCTCTGCACTCAGAATTCAAGCTTCTTCCTTCGGGCCGGAGGTTACTTGTCCCAAGGAGTAGAACGAAGTGGTATAAAAAGTTTTATCCCAGCAGCTATTGCACAAATTAACACATAATAGGAGCGTCACACAGATGCCTATTTTTGTTTATTTATTTAATTGTGAACTTTGAATGTCCATGTTTGTACTAGTGTTTTCCTTCTTAAAATATGTTTTAAATATTTTGAGATTTGGTTGAGCAGGGTATACTTGTACTTTTACTAGTCCTTTTATTAGAGATGTGTCTGTTGTTTGTGTTTGTTTTTAGTGTCAGGATGGAACCCTTGTCTTTTTCTCTGCAAACAGAATCTAAATACGGGTACAAATAAATAACCTGAACCTGAACCTGAAGGGCTTTAACCCCTATATATTGCTTGTTGGCTCACCAGATTGCCAAAATGGATTCTCTTGGAAGGCACTGCTGTGTTTTTCATGGTTGAATGAGAGCATTAGGTTATCTTACAGTTCAACCTGATTGAAGAGTTAGGCTATAAGGGTTATTATGCAACCTTTGAGTTATATCAAAATAAAAAACAAGGTGTATTTTAAAATATACAAATGTCCTCCTTTAGTAACATGTAGGGCTTCCACAAAGAAACCAAACAATAATGTCACTTTTTTTGCTTTCATCCTCATACTCCTTTACAACACATGACCCAATTTAGAACAAAGAGGCAAAACAAAGAAGATTTTTAAATAACGCCACCTGACCTCCTCCCTTTGTTCTTGTCATAATAACTCAGGCCGCTAGAGAGATTTGTCACTGGAACCTTAACAAAAAAAAGCTGATGTAATTTGGTTCATTAAAAAAAGAAAATGCTCCCTGCATTGTGTGTTTCTCTTTTTTTGTTGGCAAGTTAAATGACATCTTGCCGAATAAGTTGAGCAATGACAATGGCACACATGCTGCATGACCCACGAACTGCTACAGTGATACATTATAGAAGAGGTAATTTATTTTGGGCTAAGTAGAGAAAGCCTTTTTCTTTTCCGGCAGCTATGACTGATAACAACTTGGCTTCAATGTGACAGCACTGTGTGAATTTCACAATATCAGCACTCTCTACAGAAATAACGCTATGAATCTCAATGTCTTCCTATAATCTTTCTTTTACTGGCAGCAAACCTGGAGCAATTTTTTTATCTTGTTTTTTTTTAAGACCAACACAGAAGGGCTGACAAATATGCGGATGCTGCCTCATGGGAAGCATTTTACTGCTCTTCATGCATTTGTAAAGTGGTGTGCATATAAAAGTAGTTTACAGAGCCTTATCCATCGCTGCCCCCACCCTCTGGAACTCCCTTCCACAACACATCGGAGACTGCACCGACCCCCCCACTTTCAAAACACTGACCAAAACACACCTCTTCAGACTGGCTTTTAATTTGTGAATTATGCTGTGCTGCTGTTTTAATATATATATATATATTTTTTCTATTTTATCATGTTTTATCAAACCACTGTAAAGCGTCTTTGAGCAACTGGAAAAGCGCTTTGAAATGAAATGTATTATTATTATTATTATTATTATTATTATTAGTTTTGTTTTCAGTCTGGAGATGAGTCTCCCTGTTCTTGTGCCCTTTTGTCAATGGAACCATGACGGGGAAGCGTGAGTGCTATACCGGCAAATTGAAAACAAACAGAAGATGGACCCAAGAGGTTTGAACTGGTCTGAGAGTTATTTTAAACATTAATTTGCCAACACAAGTTCATACATTATTGTGATGTGAACAGAAGCACAGGGAAGAGCCCAAATGTGCACTGTGGTGCTTCTCTGGGGGAAATAATCTGACTTCTCGAATTGAAAATCCACCACCAACATTTATTTGCTACTAAAACCACCAGTGTACAGAAAAGGAATCCAATACTGACTTTGTAAAGTTTGTTACAATGTAAAAGTATGTATCGGAGCAGAGAGAGTAGCCAAAGAAGGCATGATTCATCTAACACCCTCCATCATTGTTGTAGCCCTTTTTTGAAAACCAGCGTTTTTGTGCAGTGACGCAATCAAAAATAGAGATGTAATGACTCACGCCATAGTGTTCCAAAGCGAACAAAAACATATAAATTGACAATGGTGTTACAAAAAGGGCCGACAATGAGATCTCAATAGATCAAGTCACAGCCAGACAAATATTCAGAGAGGAACAAATCTGTGTGTGTTCATGTATTTGTTGCTCGGAAGCTGCTGCAGGTATTATCACTGAATCTGTGAATCACTTACACCTCCATGCCTTGAAAACTGGAATTACAGGCTGGGAGGGAAATTATATTGGACAGCTACCGGTAAGAGTATGATTACATATAGATCAGTGGGCGCCACCATTATCTCTAATAGAGCCTGTTTTTTTATCTAGCCTCTGCCCTCAGTCACACTGCTAAAAGATGCTGCAGAAAAGTTCACCGACACAAACACTGGCTTGTCTCTGTGGCTGAATGAAGAATGGCATAAATAGATCGCAATGACAATGCAACAGGTGACAAAGAAAGACACATTTTGGTCTGTGTGCAGAGGTGATTATTACCATTAGCCTAAAAGCCATTCAGATAACAGCTCAAAGCTGCAGACTTTATCACAAAACAAAATTAACTAATGAGAAAAAACTGGTGGCCATTAGCTGGTAAGTCTTTGCAGCTGAAGGGCAACGACAAGACGTCGCACCTAAATGGGTTACAGCACAGCAACAATGTGTGTGTGTGTGTGTGTGTGTGTGTGTGTGTGTGTGTGTGTGTGTGTGTGTGTGTGTGTGAGAGAGCTGTGGGCTGAGCCGAGGTGGGATAAGAGGAACAATTATGATATCCACTCATTCTGTGATAAGAGATGATTGGAAGAAATAAATATATTAGGAAGCTTAATAGAGGGTAGATAGCTGAATACGATTTGGTGAAAGAAAAGACAGAAAGCAAGACGGACATTATGTAAAGGAACAGAAAAAGGATAACAAGGATAACAATGGAGGTTATGAGACTAAAGGTTTGTTCCCGACTGAAGTATAAATGCCGACCAATCAGTGGCGAGGCCGACCGGGTTTCCATTTAGGGTGTCTAGGTTTCTGGGTCACAGAGTTTATACTTTTAATACAATGTAGTGTTAGAGATGCTAATTATACATGTTGAGGTGGACAAGTTAGCTTCTGACATTTAAGGGTTAGAGTAATTTAAAAAAAAAAAGGAAAGATCAAACATTGTATCCAGTAACCTGGTAATAGATCATTAGTGAACTTAGGTTATTTCTAAAAGATTATTTTCTGCAATTCTTATGTAATTTCTCCTCATGTAACTTACTTATTTATCTGCGTTTCACTACATTTAATTAATAACTGAAGTAAGTTCATTTGCAGATTCAGGTCAACAACATTATGATATTATTTATGATTAATATAACACTTTAATGAACCCTGAGGGAAATCAACAAGCTAATGATGGATGAGTAAAATCATTTGCAATAACTCCTTAACCAGCTGCAACATTAAATTGATGCACATTAAGGTATTCATTTTAATTATCTGATAATATAATACATATCATTATGCAATAGGCAACTCTGCATAATAAGTACTTTTACATTAGGTGGTTTGAATATTTTCTGACGTCAGTACTTTTGTACAATTTGTATTTGTAGGATAATCTGGGGTACTGCTAATTTACTTAAGTAAGAGATCTGAAAACTTATTCCATTACTGGGTGCCAGTAACAACTTCCTTTAGCAGTTAAAAGCACAATAACCCAAATAAGACAACTAATGAATTCCCACGAGAAGTTTAATAAAGTATCCTGAGCTCATTGAGATTCATTAGCCCTTAATTGGTCTTTAACAATGAAGCTCTTGCCCAAATGCAATAAATCTAGTTTAACATCAGCTCAGTGAAGCCTTTAAGACTGAGCTCAAAATGGAAAGCTCTGTATATATTGTTGGATTAATAAGTGCTATTAAATAACACCTGTTAAAAGAGCAAGAGGTACTTAGCTTTTCCAAAACCATTATTGGATGATTTAGGGCTTGCCTGAGCGACTCTCTGCGTAAGCCATGCATGACACTGTCGCCCAAGAGAGGGGGGGAGTCCCGCTGTTGGGAAAATCGTTAGCTTAAAACCTCAAATTCAATTATCTCCTTGTTACTGGATCTCCCACGATGCTCCTCTGGAAGACTTTGAGTTCAAAATAATTCCTATAACTCCTCCACTTTTGTAAAGTCAGGCATCGGGATCAGGCATCGACGAAACAACACAATCAGAAAACATTAGCCGGGAGCAGCGAGAGTAAACACATTCAAATCAAGCTTAAAATAAACAAAGGTCTCCACTTCAAATCAAACCGTAACATCTCTAGTGTGAAGTACTCATATGCTTTTCTTAAGTAAATGAGCAATAAAACAGTGTAGGAATAATCCCACTAAGTAGAGGTAGTCAAGTATAATCAGCTAAATGTATTTGAAGTGTAAAAAGTAAGTAAGGAATTTGTTCTTCAAGAAAATGGCTACCTATAATGGGACATTATCAGATTGTTAATACTGATGCAACAATATGAAAGCCTTGTTTTTTTTTTAGATGTAAGTCAAGGTGGAGCTGTTTTTCCACCACCTCATTTCGAGTTAAGTTGTTTACTCCAGAGCTTCCTAACCTCTAAGGGTCAAAAGATAAATCCGAGGTTGTGATATGATTAATGGCGTAGGGAGGAGAAAGTTACCTTTTGTATTCTGTTTTTCAAAGTTTCTAATCTATGCTGTTTTGTTAAAGATTGGATTTGAATTCTCAAACAATTATTCATTTGATGCATTCTGAGAAAAATCACTCTTTGGTTGAACTGTTGAAAAGGTCCCAAGGCAAAAATGTTGGGAATTACCGGTTTAATGTGCTGTTTTAAAAAGATGTGTGACATATAATAATAAATAATAATAATAAATGTATTTTGTAAGTGCTTTTACAGGTGCTCAAAGTCGCTTTACAGAGGTAGTACAAAAAGAGAAGGACAACAATTAAATATAGTAAATCACATTAAAATCAAGCAATAATCACACATTAAAAGCCAGTTTGAAGAGGTGAGTTTTTGAAAGATTTGTGAAGGTGATGAGGTCAGTGCAGTCTCTGATGAAATATACCTTTCATCAGGCATATACCTAAAGTGGTCTAATAAATGCAGTATAGTAAAAACTACAATAATTCCCTCTGACCTGTATTAAATAAATAAAAAGGGAAAGTAATGGAAATGTGCCTGACCGGCTTAAATCCACTAACCTTAAAACTGAAATCAGAATACAGTTACAGAGCAGAGATATGTGTGCATAATACAGATTCAGGCTTTGTAGGCTGTGAGCATCTCGGTCTACTTTTGGTTTCCAGGAAGCCCTGAGGAGCAGCTGAGCCCAGCAGTGCTGTTGGTGCGCCATGGGCTGAATGAACGGATTAACAGTGATCTTATTCTGCTTGATGAGGGGGGGGGGGGGGGGGGGTTCACAAAGGAGCTGTAATAGTTAGCATCTTTGCTCCCATCATATTCTCATCTTATCAGAACCGTTTAGAGTGACGCAGAGCTCATGAGTGGAAAGCAAAGATTTCGGTCCGTGAAGTGATTTCACTGCAGCCTCGCGGGATGACATATTTAATGGATCAGGCAGACAGTTGACTTTTTCATCTCTGGGGCGCAGGGATCATTTACATCTACAAACACAACACAAGTTGCCTTGTTAAAACTTTAGCGATTAAATCGACTTAAATTATGTATTATGCCTCTAACTCTTTCCTTAAAAGCGATGGCAATTTTTCGGGGGTGATTGTAGTTATTTTTTAGCACAGCTCTTGGGACAGTATTGTTGGTCTGGTGGTCCACAACTTTGGTCCAGAGAGAAACATCTCCACATCTTCTGGAGGGATCAGCATGACAAACTGTAAAGAAACACCAACGTCATTTATCATGTTTGCTTATCTGACTTGTCTTCTTAGTGTCATCAGAAGGCTACCAGTGCTTTTGAGGGAAATGTCTTAAAGGTCCCATGTAATGCTTTTCCGGTTATTACCCGTCCCCTTGTGTGTAATGAAGGTTTTTATGCATGTAAACGGTCTGCAGAGTCAAAACCCTCAAAGTACACCCTGTAGCGAGTAAAACTCTAACACAGAAAAGACCTCCCCAAAACGCCTCGCTGGAGATACGTCACTGTCCATTTGATTCTTCCTGGTACGCATGATGTCAACCGTACCCGGAACGAAATGGACCAATCTGTGGAGCCGTTACGTTACGTCCGTGGAGCCGTTACGTTAAGCCCCCGCTGATTGGTCCAAATTGACCAATCCACGGACTACCTCACACACACACTCAGTGCAAGCAGCTCTGCTGATCTCTCCTCCCTGGCTGCAGGCTGATAACAGACAGTTGGGATCGCGGCGAAATTCTCTCTGCAGACCCATTCTCACAGCGTTTATCAACCTTTTTCTTACTCGATATCAAGCCACACTTATTGTTTTTACTTCGGCTGTGACTTTGTGTGTGCTCAGGGTGAGTTTGGCTGTGTTTGGCTGTCGCTAAACAAGGAAACCACACCTCCACGGAGCTCGGCGCGATTCACAACGTGAACCAACCAATCAGAGAACACTGTGCTCACAGGGAGGGTGGGGGCTGGAGCTATTGGAGCTCCAACGAGCCGTTAAAGGCAGAGAGTGAAATTCAGTGAATACACATAGTTTACAGAGATGCTGTATGAGAAACCAATGTGAGTTTGGAAAATTGCACAACATAAATCTATTCTAGTAGACCTCAACAATGGAATTATGATCAGTGGAAATGACCATGACATGGGACCTTTAAAACTACTTAATGTAATATTCGTTTTGCGGGGATTTATAACAAAATGATTGCCAATCTATGAGCATGTCATCATGCTGACGTCAACATTTAGCTAAAAGCAAGTTCAGCAAGTTGTTCTTCTCTCTTTGAATTCAACTTGATGGTATCTTGAACGGTTATCAACTAAACACTTTTTTTCCGTCAATAATGTCAGCATTAAAAAGCTTCTTGAATCTGACAACTATAACTAGGTACAATTTTACCTTCTTGTCTGAAAGGGAAATTAATCCTATCCAACTCTTGTTATTCCTCATCCCCCTACATGAACAGTTTATTGAATCGCTTTATTCGCCATACCAAGATGGAAAATCCATTCACATATGAGAAAAAATGCACTTCACACTTTTTCCATTTATTCTGAATTGAGTTGAAGAGGGCTGCAGATTAAGTCATTTGAGAAGAAAAATGAAGCTGTAAAAAAGATAAATTGGATATTTGAAAAAGAAAAAGGTTTATATTATGATGCGAATAGAAACAATATAGTCTACTGTAAAATAAATCCCTTTATTGCTGTCATTTTAAGAATTGTCTATCTCTATAGTATAGCTGAGTGACTGCATGATAGAGAATCTTGTAGATGACACATATAGAGAAGCCCCCTGCTGGGTTTGGATCCAGAACTTCGGGGTATTTTTTCTTTTTTTCAGCTGCTTAATGTTGCATCCCTGTCCTTTCCTTCTGCCTTCACGAAAACCATCTCAATTGGTAAAATGCCTTTTTGGAGGTGACAAAGGGAAAGAAGCCTTCCAGAACTTGTAGCTTGGAGCGAGGATTAAACGCATCCGATCGAATTTTGCAAGAGATTTAGGTCTTTATTTTCTTTATTCTTTATCGTTCCCTCAATTTATCGAATGAACTTATATTTAGTGGCATGTAATTGCTAATTGCGCATTAGCTAATGATCAGTCGGGACTTTTTTTGTAACATTTTAAATGATTTAAAGGAAACCTTCTGCAGCTAAAATATTGTTGGACTGTGCATGCTTGATTTATTAATCAGTTGTAAGGCCAAGACATTTCATTTAACAGTTGGGTAGTGCAGCTGATCTCATTGGCTTTATCATCAAAGGATCATCCAAAGGAGGGTAAAGCCAACAAAAGACTGGGATATAAATGTGCTCGGGTATATGTTGGATTATAGGCTACTGGGTACTATTACAGATCTTGTTTTCACACCCAGTATGTCTGTTAACGAAATGACGTCACAGTAAAATGATACTTGTTGAACGATGTCCTATTTGGCAGATGGAATTGCTACTTCCTCTATCCATTTATATCATCCCTGTCACAGATGAAAGGGCCCTGTTATTTGTATGAGGGAAAGGGAAAATAGGTCACGAGAAAAGAGTTAAGATGCAGTACTTCAGTCAGTATGACACAAAAGCACTTATTTTGTACTTTTCCCAATTTCAGCTTGTAAATATGAATGTTAGATGGATATAGCAAATCAAACTTTTCCTACTTAAATAGAGAACATGTCATTTATAATCTTAAGTGCATGCCTTTCTTGTATATTTTCGTATTCTATTTGCAAGAAGTTGGTTGTGTGTACATGTAAATGGCTGATGCAGTACTTCTGTGTGTGCGTACACGTTTTGTTGAGTAGGAAAATGCTATTTCAGAAGCCCAGTAATGATGCCATTAGTATGAAGATAGAGTGAAGCTAAACCTTGGGGCCACAGCAGAACCACAGATGAATCCTCTAGAGTTAAGCTTCCTCATATCAGTCAGTGAGGCCAAACCACAACCAAAATTGACACCAACATCACCAGCAGCAGGTTTTACCTCATCCTGTCTCTCTGCCCTGGAAACCATCCATACACCTGCAGCCTCAGTTTGTCCCCGTCCCTCTCATATCCTCTCTGGGTGTAACTTTTAATTTAGGGGAATCAGTCCTCTGACTAAGCATAAACCGCATATTGTTCTCTTAGTGATCCCTATCGTAAACCAGTCAGCACTTTCTAGCATACACGGAGATTGGTAGGAAACTGCTGAGGCGCACAGTGCCACGGCGCTAGACACACGCTCTGTGGTGAATCTGGTTTAAAGCTAGAACTTAATAAATATCTATGCCTCTGTATCCTCCTTCTCTACTTTACAGGTCACCGTTTGATCTATAAAAAGTGGGTTTGGGGGCCATTTTGAACTGACGGCCTCACAACTGTCAGGGGGAATGAGCAGAAAGCGAGCAGAGGAGCAGATGGCAGGAAGAGTGTGTCCAGATGGGCATTTTTGGCCAGAACAGCGAGGTTAGCGCAGAATCATCCTGACACTAAGTGGCGAGGAAACTTTAAAGAACCAAGATGAGTCAGAACGTTGGTGTTGATGAGTCCTGAATAGTGTTGCAGAAAAGACCACGACTCTGCTTTGGGAACGATTACAGAAGTTGGCTATGATCGAGTCAGTGGGCTCAGCACTACAATAAGCTTTAATGAGCAAGTTAATGATTGGTTTATTCTTACCAATTAGGGGCTTTAATATGGCGCTGGGGAGAACATTATTCATCTGACAGCAGCAAGCCGCAGGGAATCATCCAGGATCCACTTCAAGAGGAGCTTGATTGTGGGATAGACCAGTTGCAGTCTAAATATTCACCTCTCACTCCAAGAGAAATCAAATCAAGCCGATTGCTTTCTCAAGCGTTATTTGGAGCTTGATTTTCCTGATTTTCTCTGTGTATTTTTACCTAAGACTGCTTCTTTTGGCTTGTGTGCAGCAAAAGTATACTTTTCGCTTGTCCACAGCCTAGATTACAAAGAAGAAGTTATCTGCATTCATTTGTTTTGGCAACATCTTTAAGCTATTTTCAAAACCATCATTACCCCCAATCCACTGACAGAATAGTTTGGTTAAAAGACAGGACCAACTTATTGGAAAAATCAATCAAGGTGGTTACTGAGTGCAGAAAGAGTAAAGTCAATAAAGGAAGAAACCCTCAATAGTCATTATTCTGTTCACAGTAGAAAAGGAGAACGCTCTCCCTACAGGAGCAGTGAGTACCACGGCTAACATTATTGAATATTCCGCAGTAGTACTAATTGTTTCTCTCTCACATCATCTGAAGCAATAGTACTATAACATATATGTGAGGTGGTTTTTCTTTTAGCTGCCTCATCCTCACTCTTGAGCTAATCATGTGTGTTGTCTAGGTGTAGATTGTAAGGCCAAAGCTTTTTTTTGTATACAAGCCGCAGGTTTTATTGAGTAACTTGTTTTATGGCTTCATTGCCTCCACCAAAAAGGTTATGTTTTCAGTTTGTCCGTTTGCAGGCAATATCACGGAAAAACTAGTGGCCCAATTTCCATGAAACTGGGTCGAAGGGTACATGGGTCAAGAAATAATCCATTAAAAGTATGAATCACGGGGCAGTTACACAATTATCTTACACTTATGGAAGTGGCCTTCGCAGAGGTCTGCTCTCTCAGTGCTCTTTGAGTTCAACCTTATTCCAGTCCGATTCAGATTTCTTACCAAACAAGGATAAGGGTGGCAATATTCTGCCTTTGTATTATTGTCATTAAATCCCTTTAAACAATATGTGTCATTCTGTCTCTCTCCAACTTCCCCATCTCCAAAAGCAACTGATTCCTACAAAATAGGTCACCAATATATACTTTTAATTTTCAATAAGTCTAAAAAATATCAAACATGGCCACTATAGTTTTAGGAAAATGTTACAGAATTCAAAAAGGAGTAAATGGGTTATGAGTTGTTTTCTAAGCAGCATGATGGTGCATTATTATATAGGGATAGTCGTGGTCTAATGGATAGTGAGGTGGGCTGATGATTGGAAGGTTGTGAGTTCAAATCCTGCCTGGAACACCACCATTAGTGTGACCTTGAGTAAGGCATTTTGCCCTTAGTTACTCCAGGGAGAATGTCCCTGTAATTGGTAATTGGATAAAAACGTCAGCTAAATGAAATGTAATTAAAATAAACCCCACTGACCGTGTAGATGTTAATGCACGAACACAAAATCCTTTATGCCGGTCACTTTTACAAAGTAAAAACCTAATCTGCAAGACTTATCCTTGAACAGTTTTCACTGTTATCCATTGTAGGAGGAGCTCAATGTGTGGCCAAGGATCCTGTGGTCTTTGCTGGGATGTATTGAAACACTGAAGCCAGCTAGACACTGTTAAGCTCTGCTTTACCTTATTATTATGCCTGGTTTTGCCTCTTTATTATCATGGTAAATCAGGTTTGTGCTGTAGCCAACAGAATACCTGCTGCTGTTCGCCCTTTTACAGTAGATCTTCCTTAGACACTTTTATTTTGCCTGTTGAGATTCAAAGACATTCTTTACTGCTGCTATCTATTTTGTAGCTTTATTCAATTTATAGGGCTGTGTCACACACTCTGAAGACAAATCAGCTTCTTAATCTTCCCTTTTTCATCTTGTGGCTCTTGACGGTGTGTGACAGTGGGGCTAGACAATAGTTTAAAACATTGTGTTATCTACATGATATGGAAGGTATTACTACAATGGATTTTAAACAAATCACCTCACCACCTTAATGTTCTATACAATTCTAAGATGATTGTCATTAACAATGTTTTCTAACTAATTAACTGAAATGTGATTAGTTTATGGTATTATTTCACACACAGTAAGGTTCTGCTTACTCAAAGTGATTCTCCACTGCTGTCTCCTCTGATATATATTTAGTGGATTTGTTTACTGGACAAAAGTGTTTTTTATGCTGCATGTAGTCTTTGCAGTGTCACCTGCACCTTTGTAAGGAGCACCTGGTTGGCCCAAAAGCTAATTTCAATTTTGACTCTGCATTTCATCCATGCAATAAAAACATCTTTATTTTTTTTATTATCCTAAGAATCCCATTAGCTTTTCACAGGATTAGCTTATCCAATGAACAATCATTATTTTTGCTGGCGTCTACAGAAATGTACTTATTAAACTTTCAGTCTAAAATGTCTTTATCCTCATTTTTAAAGTGTCAGATTTATCTTCTATAAACTTACCTTTGTTGTTTAGTTATGGGTGTGATAAACCACCAAGTAAGGCTGCAGTCATATTTATGTTATCAACGTGCCTGACATCACAGTTGTTATCATCCGTGAACCCCCATTCAGACTTCACAAATTCACAAACACACAAAACACCTGAACATCCGGTGCCAAAGGGGTACCTGGGACAGCGTCCTAAAAAACTACTAGGGTGAGCCACTCAGGTCTCAGTGTGATGCTGGAATGCCCGATCGGCTGTTCTCGTATTGTGAAAACGCTGCTTATTGTTTTTTTCTTAGATGACAGTGTATGCCCTTTGTTCTGGCTGTGTCTTGTGACGGGTCTGCAGTGTGCTGTGTGAGCCTAGGCTGCGTCACCACTGACTGTAATGGCTGAACACTGCAGGGTGGAGAAACCCCTGCAGCCTGCATACATTTACACCTTTTTGTTCTATCGAACTGAAAATAATCAAATAATCTGAGACATTTACTTTTGAATAGGATGAAGTCGAATTGTGCTTTAAGCAGGTTAATAAATGTATTGATTGGAATCACTAGTTCCTGCTCTTCACCCCTACAAAAACTGTTAATTGTCAGATAACATTAGCTGCAAGAAACTTTTTGCAATAGTTAATTTGTGTGAGGTAGCAGTCTGTACAAACACTCATGATATCAGTACAATGAAAACACTTTAAAAGCTTGATTTTCAGGGAGCCGACACATTAGACATCGCTGGTCTTCCCCATTACCTCCTGAGTAGAAACAAATTCCCATTTTAATTTAATCAGGCACCGTGGGATGAGCTCATGGGGACCTTCTTAGAATCGACTGCGGTGCAACACACAGGTTTCATTTCCTGTTCGGGAGCCTTTTATAGAGGCAGTGTTTTAAGCTACTGTACAAACTCCATCACCATGGCAACCAGAGCAATCCCAAACAGGCAACAAAATGGATAAAAACGACAACACAAAACCAAAAAGACACTTTTGATTAATTCCTCTGTAATAACGGAAGCAAATCTTTTATCTTACGCTTTTTTTTTTTGAGTGGGAGGTCGACTGTGAGAAACGGTTACGCAGGGGGTGATTTATCCAAGATTTCTCTTTTCAATTCCACTTATTCCTTTCAATCCTGTCCGCCATCACTATTATTCTCCTTCATCAACCTTACGCAAGAGAAAGGTCATAGCATATCTATTATTGAATGACTCGGTCACGGATTATTACATTATTAATCACCTCAGAGTAGTCTCTAAACACACACAGTGAGCCTCGGACCCCGTGTGTCAAATATGTTTAAGCAAAGATGGGCCCGTAATCTCTAAGGATCAACCCAACGCTTAATTAGTAGACCAGTCAAGAGGCAGACAATTACGTCAGAATTATAAATAATGTCTTCGAAATTGAGCACAGTAAACCTCTTGACAAAACCTCCCTTCGCTATGTGGTTTGTCAGCGGGCAGCGGAGAGATTCCCCGTGTTCGGACCAATTGAACATGAATGGAAATTCAACTCTAAATAGAAAACATGTCCTTTGTGGGAACAGAACAAACTGCCTTTGTGTTGCTGATATGATTGTATAACATCTGACTGAGCCACCTGAACTGTCAACATATCGGGGGCCATAAAAGCAGCACAGAGGCAGAAATGTACTGTGAAAGCACCGCATGGGGCAGAGCAGCAAGAGCTCTGAGACACCCGCCCACCCTTCCTGAATCAGCCGTTTCTGTGGCGACCAGAGCGGAGGGGGGGGGGGGGGGGAGGGGGGGAGGTGCACGTTGAAAGTGAAGAAACAAACATTTGAAATCCAGTGGGAGAAACATGAAGGGATGGATGGATGGATGGATGGATGGATGGGGGGACGGATATATTGAAGGATGGGTGATAAAGGGCTGTGGCAGGGTCAATGGGGATCTGGGGATGATTCCTCAACATCACAGCCACTGACAGACTGACAGTCAGAGGCAAACAACAGCAGCATCCTCAGACAGAGACCAACCGGAGGGGATTTTTAAAACTCTCAATGGCAGCCCAGATCACGGTCATGGCTCAGGGATTTAAACTAGACAGTGACAATGTCTCTCTGTGAAATCTCATTCGGCCATATGGTCC
This sequence comes from Notothenia rossii, assembly GCF_949606895.1. Lineage (NCBI taxonomy): Eukaryota > Metazoa > Chordata > Actinopteri > Perciformes > Nototheniidae > Notothenia > Notothenia rossii. Next base: position 16,143,752 of record NC_136902.1, read on the forward strand.
TATTCAAAGCCTCGTATTTCTCTGTCCTGTATGTAAGCAAATCGCACAGGCTTGAAATAATTCATGCCAGATTAAGACTTTGTTCCCAGGCAAACTTCAAAAAGAAGTGAAGCTGAATCAACAAGTGGTGCCCCGGCAGGAACAATTCTGGACAGACCTGCTGATTCCCTGCGGAAAACACTCATGAGCTGCCATTACACACTCACTCAGTACATTTTCAGGATGCAACAGTACAAGCGACAAGTGTCACACACTAACATGGAGGAGGAGAAGGTGCTGAAATCGGCAAAGTCGGATTCATGTGATAGATGAGAGGACAGCTGCGTATCAGAATAAAGATAAAGCTGAATCGGATGAATGGAAAAGCAATTAGTTATCAAATCAAAATAAATGTGATTAATTAAACCATTTGTATACATGCTGTCAAAAGGTAGATATATGGGAAGCAAAATGTTCCTCATACCAAATGTACACATTGTCCTTTGACCATGATAATTCAGAAAAAAATGAACCTTGCAGAATCTTGCTTATTAGAGAGATCTATGATAAGATGTCAGCTCTATTTTGGAAATCAATCCACTATGGTGAAGACCTTGTTATGTAACGGATTAGCCTTTAATTTAGGAATATTGGTATAGTCTTATGCCACAGTGATCGCATCCTGTCAATGCAACAACAATTAGGGATGGATGCAGTAGTTCTCTTGCGCAGTTGAGACAAAAGGCTCACACTGAGCTCAAGAAAAACAGTGTAAATCTGACATGTAAAGAGCCGCAGATTTTGCTTTGCCCACACACACACACACACTACACACTGAAATATATGCCCAATCTGCATTCCTTCAAATACCTTATTCTGCCTAAAGCGCAGCACCTGAGATGGCACTGTCTTCATCGTGTTTTTGTTTTTTTCCAACTGTTTCCAAACAAGATGAGATAACACAAGCAGAGCTGAAACGGTTCCCACTCCACCCACTTTCTCTTTTAGGTACACATGGATATACACAAGGGAAAGCAGGGATGAAATCAGACAGATCCTCTCCTATCAGAGACTTTTTTACCCCCTGAATCCCTGTGGTCTTTTCCCCTCGTCAGTCAATGAGGTCTTCAAGCCTTCACACAAACTAACGCACATGCAAAACATGCGTGTACAAAAAAACGCCCCCACTCGCCACATCCCTATGCACGCGCAACTGAAAATCAATATGCCTGATTTCTTAAAAACTTTCAATCAATCCATCTTTGTTAAATCAATAAATCATTAATATTTGTAACATCACAATGATATCTAAGTGTCAAGTCAAACGCTAATGAGAGGAGTGCATTATGACGCTGCTGAGACTCACCTGTTTGTGTGGCTGGTGTCAGAGTCCTGGTGGGTGAGGTGGAGGTTTGCAGGGATGGAGTCGCTCACAGTGGACACATACCAGAGGACTGACTCTGCTCACAGCGCTCTCCTCCTTCCTCCAAGTCTCAGAGACAAACACCAGCTCTGCCTCTGCCGCCTCTCCCTCTCTGCCTTTCACACGTACTGTAGCAGCAGCGCAGGGAAGGCTGGGGGCTGCAGCCTCTGTGATCAGCACAAGTCTATCTCTCTTTCCCTCCCTCTCTCTCCTCCAGGCTCCGTGTCTCTCCTTAAGTCTGGCTACAGGCAGCAGTATCGGCTGCGGAAAAAGGCAGGAACACAGTGGGAAAGTGGTTAAAGATTGAGTTGACTCCTTCTGTAAGTATTTATGTTGTGTGTTAATGTGTGAGGACCAGCTTGCTCTGACAACAACAACCCACACAAGCCTACAAGCTTTTGGAGAAAGCTTTACTCCCGCCTCCTGCTCCCCCTTTTTTCACCACCACCTTAACCAACCCACCCATCCACCCACCCTCTCCTTGCCAGCCCCACACCAGCTTGTTGAAGTGAGTCATCAGCTATCGGCCAATCGTACGGCGGCACACAGCCTCCGATTAGAATAACATGAGTATTTATGCATGCCTGTTTTGAGGAGATGAAAATGAAATGGAGAATTGCCTGAGAGGACTTGTCATACTTTGCTCTTGGGGAGATCATGTGATAAAGAGATTCAAAAAAAAATTATAAACAATTCTGTCACAGCAAACCATTACTCCACAATGTTCTCCCTTATTATTTCATATTATATTTAGAAAGCATTGCCTACAAAGCATACAGCATGAATATATCCGTATACATGTGATGATAAATGCACAGTATACATCACTGCATCACTTTTGAGTTGTGACTCACTCTGCTATATGATTCATGTGATCAAGGCTGTAGCCACATTGGAGTACAATAAGGTCTGACCTGCGGTAATTTCCCTGGGAAAATGAAGGTAGAGTAGAGTACTAAAATAGAGCAGAAAGTCGCTGCTCTACTACAGCACTGTACGATCTGTAACTACGCACTGACCTGCGCCTCATACGCTGCCTGCCATGATAAGTGCCCTTCTGTGTAGTGAGGTGGGAGGAGGTATTTTGGGCGTTCAGCGTTCCAGAAGTTATTTTTTTTTCAAGATATTTGTTGGAGCAAGGCTTGGATGGACATAAAGCTCCTCGGGATGAATCACCAGTACAAACAATGAGCAATTGTGCTGATGAAAACTCAAAATGAAAAAGAGTATACAAATCCTGAGGATATAAGGCAACTGCAATTCCCAAGGAGCATTGTGGTAAGAAACAAAATCACAAATCTCAAACATCAGAGACTGTCCTCCAAAGACAAACACCAGAACCAGATGTTTGAGCTGTTAATGTGTTACTTTAAAAAGGTACCCAGTGGAGTTTTTTCATCTGTAGATTTCTCTTTTAGTATTTCATATTACTCTGCTGACGTATTTTTGGTGTGAATTTGCCAAGAAAGCAGCAAAGCGCCAGATCTCAAGGGTAAGCACAATGTAAATGTTACTTTTGCTTGTTTACAATCAATCTGCACAGGCAGCTTAACCAAGCAGTTCTTCTTTTGAATCTGACAACAAAGATTACTAATGCAAAATCTTCTGATTTGAATTCAGTAAATTATCTTTCTAAACCTAACCAAGTAGATTGAGGGCTAAACCTGACCCAACCTCAACCATAGTGAAACATTAGGAAACAGACCCAAAAAAAACCCAGATCAAAAACACTGATAAGGCTTGTTTTAAAGAGAATACCCCACAATGTATTCTGTCATTCAGTGTGTTTCTTACATTCAGTGCAGGGCCGGCCCTGACCAATTTGCTGCCCTAGGCAAGATTTTAGCTGGCGCCCCCCCCCCCCCCCAAAATGCAGACACTCACTATGACTCGCGCATGCGTGCACGGTTGTGGCATGACCTCCAAAACAGAAAGATATGGACACAAGCTGTGTGCAAAATGTATTTAGTATCCTATCCATTTGAATATGATTTAAGTGAGAGGTGGACCTAACCTCCTCTTGGGGGGTCCGGGGGGATGCTCCCCCGGGAAGATTTTTTTTTTTATATTGAAGTTAAAAGCATCAATCTGGTGCACTTTGAGAGCAACATTAAGAGATCTATGGCTACATCTCTCAACATCCATATGAAACAGAACTGTAAGCAGACTTTCTTTTTCTGCATGGATATTTTACAAATCACTCCCCTTTCAAACTGTATTCTTGTTTATTAATAACAACTTTTTTTTACTGTCATATAGTATTTTATACTATATTATATTATTTTTTTATAACTATCAACTTTTTTTTGGGGGGGGGGGGCGCGTCGTGGCCGTGACAGACCTCACCTTTACCTCACCTACCTCTATTACTGTAAGCTAACCATTAATAAAAAATGTTAAATTTGCTATAATTTGGTTTGATGGAAAGGATGTATGTCTCAATAATGTCTTATCAGACATGTGAAACTAGACAGAACATCCTGAACTCTTGACCTATGCACATTATGCATTTTAGAAGGTGCAAGCAAAGCATAAAAATTCCAAACACAATTCTAGGAAGGCGTTGTGTTTTTTGACACCTTGACAACGGTTACAACGGTTGACGAAGAAAATGAACACAGGATGCAGACGGACTACGTAAAGATTTGAACCAACAAATCTTAGAGAAAAGCTGTCCCTATTGTCTCTGTTAATAAATTAAAGTATAAAGTTTGCATATTTGAAATTAAATGTTTCAAGAAAAACCTTGTCTAAGCATGACTTTGACAATGTGTTCTGCTTTCATGAACATTTTTCATATTCCCTCTTGTTAAAAATGTATATTATTACTATAAATCTTTATTTGTTTTATTTTAACTTTACATTTTTAATTGTTCATTAAGTAAAAGTTGAACATATTTGACCTCCTTCTCCCTCAAAGATAGAAAAGGGGAAACCACCTCAGGCAGAGGGGGAGGAGGGAAGACACTATATATAGAATGCATATTGGGAGGTGTGTGGCGCAGTGGACTAGTGCTAGTGCTTGGTGTTCGGATCAGGGGAGCAAACCCTGCAGTCAGCAGTGGGTTCACCCCAAATTGCTCCTGTGGGGATTGCTCACAGTATTTATTGAGTATGTAAGTCGCTTTGGATAAAAATGTCTAACAAGTAACATGTCATGTAATGTAATAAAAGATGATGTCTGAAGAGAAACGAGAGACCTTTAGAGCTTGGGGGACTTTTTGGAAGATTGATTTTGGTTCTTGGCTCTTGGGCCCTGGGCCAGGGCTTGGGCTATTTTAGACCGCTCTCGAGGATTCACTTGTGAACCTGTTGCTTTTGTACTTGGACCTTGTTTCTTTGTAAACCTTTTGTATCATTCTTTTGTTATTTTTTGGATTCTTGTAAATCCTCTATTTTTGTTAAAAACTTAATAAAACCGGTTTGTACATTGCACATTTCGACCCAACTCCTGGCCTCTCTGGTGGTCTCTGAAGGTATCTGCTTGGTCTTAGAGTGAGGTAAGAACACCATTCCTTGGAAAAGGTTGACATTAGTTGATAATTTGGATTTGAAATTGTTTAAGGGGAATCGAAACCCTGCTAAGGTTAAACTATAGTTTCATATTGGTTACTGTGGTTGATATGACATATGCTCTGCTGATGTGGTAATGTCACTGCTGTGATATTAATGTTTGACTCTGGCTGTGTTTGATATTACATTTGCATTGTTTTAATTGGTATAACTGGGGATCAAAAGTGGGGGTTAGGGATTGTGGGTCCTGAAGCTGCCCTAATTACCAGGGAGTCTCCCAACGACATGGGGTTTCTCCTCCAGGGGCAGTTTAGATACTGCTCTGGGGTTATACCAGCCCACCAACACCTACACTACACTACACACTCCGTTTTGCTATCCTGGTGGTCGGACATCCGACGCTTTAGTGCCTGAAATAAGTGATACGACGGGCAGCTGGTGTTAGAGGCCATGCTGTAAGTGCCCCGCTAAACAGATTACGGTGATCTTGCATGTAGATTCTTGGGGGTTTAGGACGGCCGTTTACCGGAGCCTTATCAGCACCGGAGCTCGGTATCGGAGACGACCTAGATATTAACGTTGGTTGAATCGAAGCTAGATTCCTTTTCACTATCCACACACTTCAGCGGACATTTGGTATCTCTCCTTGATGAGAGAGAGATGATCTACTGAGGCTTGCACTTTCAGAGTCTCTTTGCAATCTGTCTGGTCTTCGGGAGGCTGGATTGAGGTCAGAGGCCATTCGGAAAACTCATTGGTTGGGATGTGTATGCTGGGAAATACCTCAAAAGCTGAAAGTCAGCACTTTAAAAACCATTTTGGAGTGTACAGCCACAACAAAGAGAAACATATCAATGTCCCCAATTCTTTCCAACTGTGCTTTAAATTTCAGATTGACATAGTTTACATAATAAATAACTTTACCAAATCTTTGCAACTTTTTACTTTTCAAGCTTCTAGTCTTGAAGTGTGACACAGACTGAATTGACGTAAAAATGTAAAAACATCCTTGGGACCTGATTCTGTGCAACTTCATTCTTTAATATATTGACTGCGAGAGAATGATACATTTTGAAAACTGCAGTATAAATATCAACATAACATCCATTTGCCAATGAAAATCCACCTTCAAAACTGTTTATTGTTCCCCTCTGGCTGATTTTCTTTTCTTACAACAGCCCCTCCAAGCCATTATAAAGTACTGAAGATTATTAATAGATGTTTAATTTGAAATCTTCAATCACTGTTATTCGTCTTGATCGACATGCCGCCCGCTGAATTAATAGGTTATTTTTTTAAGGGTCACACTGGAAATCAATTGTGAACAGCACTTACTGTATGTCCGAGACAAGATTTTATTTGGTACGAGACTCACAGAGAATCAGATAAGATGGGGCATATCTGGGAATTGTGGGGCACATAACGCAATAAACGTAACTCAATAACAGTCACAAGAAATGGTTAAGAAGACTGTAGACTGCGGTGGTCTAATGCCAGAGTCACACATATAAATTAATTTCTGTCATCTCCGTGCAAGCAGGGGATATGATTTGAGCCAAAGGGCTTGCAGGTGAGGAAACGAGTTGAAAGGACGGATGGTGAAGGAAAAGGATCAATAGCTGATTGCCTGCGAGGAAAAGGAGAAGCGTGTGAGAAAAAAAACTGAGCCTTTTCCATGAGACTCAAAGGAACGCCGCAGTGAAGCTGTTAAAATCATTTCCTTGCCACACATTCCTGTTGCAGCCCAAAAATAGACTACGCCATCAGATGATGATTATACAGCTGAGCCACACTCACTCTGAACATCCTATGTTTTCTGCTCAAACTTCCATTATCTGGAAAATTGCACAATACAAATCTATTCTAGTAGACCTCAACAATGGAATTATGATCAGTGGAAATGGCCATGACATGGGACCTTTAAGGTGTGTAACAGACTTATAGCGCACATGTCTTACAGCTCTTTATTTCAGAAGTATAATAAAGAAGTGCATGGCCCTATGAAAGACAATGAGGAGGGAAATGTTGTGCTTTGCAACTTCTCTCATAGCACCTTGTGAAGCAGCTCCGTCAAACAGAAAGGGAGAGATGGCAAGCCGACCGTTATGTTCGGCATGTCAGAGACTGGAAATGATCAACAGCAATGTGAAGACATTACTCATCCTAATCAACTGCCTAATATTAATGTTTCTCTGAAGTATAGTGGAACACCTTTTTGAAAGTAAAGGTGTTAAAGAGATTTCATACTAATGAAAGGAAGCTAATTTTTCCAGATCACCGTGCTTCATTTAAGCAGGTAGCCTTTTCCAATAAAACCGTTATTCACAATCATGCATTCATTAGGTACCATTGTACACCTTCAATAGCACATCATATCACTTGGCTGTGCTGGTAACAAATTGCATTCTTAAACGCATCATTGGGCGATTTATACTGGGTTCTTTTGCAAGACAGTAATACTTTAGTCTGTCAAAAAGGAGGCAATTCACCTGTCATGTAAAGAAAGGCGGAAATATTAGTGTCAGTGAAACTGGGCGTAAAGGTGATGGCCTGTCAGGCAAAAAAGAAACAGTAAAAAGGTTAAATCCGATCCACAAGAGATTCTGACCATTATCTGTTTGTCAATGTACTCACAACCCAACTGGGACTTGTCTCTCTCATTTTGTGTTCGTATGTTTTCACCCGCAACACCACTCCTCTCCTGGACTGCCCTGAGGACCTCCACATCTGATACCAGCATACTGATGTTAAATGCTCTGAACCGGGGAGAGCAGTGTCCTGCCATACTCCAATTTAAGTAGCAAAGGATGTCTTTGCTCTGGGGGACTGTGAGTAAAACAAATGGGATTTTGGTCTCCTCCATCACTGTGAAGTGTAAAGGTAAGACACAGCTGTCAGGCCTCAACCCTGAAGGTTTTGCTCTTAAAGAGGGGTAATATTGTATATCTGTAGGTAAGATTCAGCTCCAGAGGGACCATTTTTTACGCTTCAATAGACTAATGACCCACTGGGTGAGCAGTGATACGGAGGTGAAGAGGTCAATGGAGAAGGGAGATAATGAGGATGACAGTGATGTGTTGCCTCTATTAGAGTCTTTGTCATCCGTCTTGCCCTTTGATTTGATCACACAACCATTTCTACAGCCTGATAAACAACACTCTCATTCATCACTGTCACTGCGACAAGGAGGCCCGACACCCCGACGCGCTCCAAAGCAGAAGCATAGTTATACAACATAACAATGAGTGACTTATTTCATAACAAATATGTAGAATATCTAAATATTTCCAAATAAATACAAAGAAAAAAAGTATAATTTTGATTGGAAAAATGTCCCCCCTGCCTTACTGCACTGCCCCCATGTGGCTTATGCAGGTTTAAATCACCCGAACAGTTGGTAAACATATACTTAGACTGTTAGTCAAATACAACGTTAGTTATGACCAGTGTTGGGCAAGTTACTTCCAAAATGTAATATATTACATATGACTTATTACTCTCTTTTGAAAGTAATAAGTTACATTACAATATTACTGTCTCTGAAATGTAATGAGTTACACTACTTTAGTTACTTTTGAGTTACTTTCACCAAAATAACCGCAAAATAATAGCTAGGTATTTTAAATGCTAAAATGTAGTTTAGTGCAGCTCATTATGCATCCAGTGAAGGGCAATGTGGTATATAGCATAACAACTGTGTAGGCCCTTAAGGCTACTAACAACTTGTATTACAGGGCTTAGTTGAATACTCCATTCTGATTGTAAATTCTTAACATGTGACACGTTGTTAATACAGCAGTACAGACCGCTGTCAAGGACTATAATGAAGGTTAACATATTGTAAATCAAGGCAAATATTATTTAAACCATGCTCATGTTTTGAAATGGCAAACATTGAAAGGCAAAAGTATTATTAAAACCATGTAGCCTACTACATCATCACCTTGGTCCCATCATATACGCTGGGAAGAGAATATTTACTGCTCTTGAAAACTGGTATCACATCATCATGTGAGGTTGACTTTGTGACCTGGAGAACATTTCAGCTGCAACATCAGCTCGTTGATAATAAGCTTGGGATATGAGATATTTTTGTAGCCATTCGTGGTGAAGGCATCTGTGCTATTGTATGCATTATTTTTTGACCCAACATTTCTAAAGGCATGTCAGAATATGGTACTATTTTCACATGAATATTCTAGCCATTGTCTATTTTTATACCACAAGCTGCAAAATGACCGCCTTACCCCACTGTACAGGCGGGTAGTTGTTTAGATATACCTGGCACCTGTGGGCCGCAGAGGGGCGGCGTATTTTCGGGCGACGAAGACTGCTGCTCCGGGGCTGGTGAGTCAGGCGGGAGTAAGCTAGTGTCCACAACGGAGGGTAACGTGATGTCCCCATCTGACCTGTTGCTACTGTCTGCAGTAGATGCAGTGTTGCTGGCGTTTAGTGATGGTTGCTTTAACCATTTTCGTATAAATGATTATCCACAGATCAGATGTGTGTCACTGCTGTGGAAGCACTTTGGAAATGATGCACGCGCAGCGGAGCAGGTCACGCTTACCTGACACAATTTGTTGTTTGTATTTTTCGCCACGTTCTCTTTTTTGAATGGTTGCATAACGTTCAACTTCCCCGAAGATCTCGACGCGAAGCCTGAAGGGTAAACACCAGGTTTACTAATCTACCCGCACAATTTGTCCGGTGTCGGAATTTCTCGCTATGTTAGTACATTCTTAAAAAACAAAACACCATTTAATTTCGGGTTAAAATGTGTTGTAACTGCGTTACTGAGCATTGTAACGGGTAATATATTACCCACATTTCATTAGTAATGCGTTACATTACTTCGTTACAGCAAAAAGTAATATATTACTGTAACTCCGTTACTTTTGTAACGCGTTACACCCAACACTGGTTATGACAACAACTGTTTCTTACAAAGCTCCCATGAACCAAGGTGGGGTGTCAAGGTTTTGGTGTAGCGGTCGCACGAGATATAGCAACTTCATTATTCATCATGACACACTGGCATAGCAATTATTTAACCTACACAATATATGGCAAAGGAGCGGCTATAAAACGGTGATTAAAAAAATTCTGAGCACTACAGTACAAACCCTCCAAAACGTACAACTGTATCTATTTTTTCTTCTTCTTATTTGACCAATTTGGTCTGATAACACATAGAAATCCAAAAGTGGTGTTTCGTCTTTTGCTGCTGTTACACTCATGTTTGGGTCCACACAGCATGAAAACTTTGACAGAAAATACCCTCTGTGAAACTGCAACTATTCAGCTGAGAGTAGATACAATTCACACTATTGTTCAAAAGGGTGAAAGAACTGCCATCCCCTTCAAAGAAATCACAACAAACGCAAAGGCAGACATGAAAAATACTTATGTCCTCTGGGTGAAAACACATTTTGCTGCAGAAGATTGGCCTGAGACACATGTTGTGTTCAGTTTTGTTAGGTGCTGCTTTTTATAGTTGACCTTCTCCATCCAAACAAAACATCACCATTTCCATATAGCACTATTTCGAGAATCCAAAGTGTGAATATTTACAAGACATAGCAAGACTGTGAGGGAGTGATTATGTCCCAGTGTCCCTTTTCCAATTATGATGCCTGCTGACAAAGGTCTGTGTTTTTTTCTCCCATGGAAATATAGACCTCTTCGCTCGAAATCTAATAAAGATACAACCAAACTGTGTTATTATATTTTATACTATCTGAGACCCAATTGTTGTTGTCGTTTTACCAGTTTGTTACATTTGAACTGTATGAATTTATTAAAGTAAATTGCCATGAGTAGATGATGAAAATATTTTAAGCGTCCCCTATTTTCACCCAGACTGCTGGTAGTACGTGCCTTTGAATAGTAGTTACTGCTGAAAACTAAGGCACTGAAATGAGCAGATTTAGAAGAATTAAGACAAAGCATTTTTTCTTTTTATTATCCTTCTGTACTTTTCATGGTTAAGTAAAGAAAACACATAAGACCATGTGCAGTTTTTTACTTTGTTTTGTATTAGATTTAAAGCTTTTCTGTATCTTTTCTTAATGATGGAGCCTCAATAGTTAACACTCGGTCATAACTCTTTAAACCTCTAAGAGCTCTCAGGAGATGAGCCATTGATTCCTTGGTGGCTCAATGCACAACTGCACAGCCACAATAGGGGAGAGGGAGAGTCATGCAGCAAAGATAATCCCCTTTCATGGGCTAGAAAAAGCATCTGGATCACAACATACAATTCAAAAAGAAGATTTAGGTAGAATTAGATGGCTGCTTGTGCTAAAGCTCAGTATGCATAGCGCATCAACACAAAATATGGCTAACATGCAAATTAACAAAAAAGGTCAGACTTTAACCATTTTCAATCTATTCCCATCCATCTTGTCCACATATTCTTATGTCCCTTTAAAGCCCCTGACTGATAAACAGCCCTCCACCAGATTGACTCCATGTCATAATGTTGAGAAGAAGCTGTCAACCAGCAGACATTTTTATATGTTATCTTTCTTTATAGCAACTCCCTGCTTACTGAGCTGTTATTTTCTTCCCTCAGAAGGGAACAGTCTACTGAGAGACAGTCACACCACATTCACACAAAACTCTGCAGTAGAACCTGCACATGCAGTTTGCAATGTGCTGTGTTTATAAGTCCTAGTATTTATAAACCAGTAGCTCTTTTATGTCAGACTTCAGCTTTTTAATTAGAGCAAAAAGAGAAACCTTTGTGTAAAGATCTCTCATTCAAGGAGGATGAAATTAAAATGAAAAGGACAGGAATGATTGACGAGTGCTTTGGCTGTTTTTCTTTGAGAAGACATCTTTGTATCCTGTGCTGCTTTTGCCGCATCTACAGTAACATGGTTCAGTCTAATCAAATCAAATCAAGTTTTATTTATAAAGCACATTTAAAAGCAATTTATGGACGAGCCAAAGTGATTCACTTTACTACAATCACAATAAAAGACAATCATTTACAACAGAAATATAAAAAACAAAAACACAGGGAATAGTCAGGTGTCATACTCCGCTCTGACTAGAAGGCCAGAGAGAAGAAGTGTGTCTTCAGTGATGATTTAAAAACCCCTAGTGTCTGGGCCGACCTCACATGGAGGGGCAGAGTGTTCCAGAGCCTGGGGCCAGCTGCTGCGAAGGCTAGGTGCCCTCAGGTTTTGAGCCTGGTCTTGGGTACTATCAGCAACAGCTGGTCCGCCGACCTTAAAGCTCTGGCATGTGTGTAGCGATGGAGGAGTTTGGCTATAGGCCGGAGCCAGCCCATTTAGGGATTTGAAAACAAATAAAAGGATTTTAAAATCATTTCGGAACCAAATTGGAAGCCAGTGCAGTGAGGCCAGAATTGGGGTAATGTAGTCACGCTTTTTGTGGCCAGTCAGAAGACGTGCAGCTGCGTTTTGGACTAGCTGCAGGCGGTTTATTGAGGCCTGGTCCATACCCACATACAGAGCGTTGCAATAGTCCAGTCTCGAGGTAACAAAGGCATTAATAACCCTTTCTAAGTCTTTACAAGATAAAAACGACTTGGTCTTGGCCAATAGTCTTATTTAAAAAAAGCAGGATCTGACTACGGTGCTGACCTGCTTGTCAAATTTAAAAGTGCTAGTGAAGGTCACTCCAAGGTTCATGACAGAGGGGAGGATGTTTTCATTGAGAGAGCCCAGAATATCAACCGGAGAGGCTGGGGGTTGGGGAACTCGACGCTCATGAACTATCAGCCGGAGGGACGGGGGGAGCCTCGCTGCGGGGAAGCAGTGTGTGGACCTGTTAACGAAACTTACACAATTACCACATTTAAATAATTTGTTTAAATGGCATAATAAAAAGGACAATTGTCTGTTCTGTGATTCTCCAGAACACACATGTTATGATATTAGGGTCATGCAGAGTGAAATGAGATCGCTGTCCCTTTAAGAGAGAGAGAGAGGGATGTGGCTTGTGCATGTGTGTGTGGATGGCAGAGCGACAGTGAGGGAACGTGTGTATGTTTCTGGAAGTGAAACGAGGAAGCAGAAAAACAGAGGTCTGTGATGTATTTTGTGAAACAGAAGAACAGCTAAATAAATGCAATGGCCTCCCAAGAAAAGCTCGCCTCTCTCCAGTCATTTAAGCTAAAGTGGGTTATTGAACCTGAAGCTTGTTGCCTTTGCCCTCCTCGACTACGGTCTGGGAGCCGACAGGAAAGTTCAACACACAGATGGCCAGTCCGCCCCTTTGTAGCATATTATTTCGAAGAGCAGATCGCCACTGGGCTTTCAACTAAAGACACATCCAAGCAAAAACTGCGGCATTTGTACAGCTCCTTATGGGTAGGCCTACTGCAATTTGTGAAGTGCTTTCCTCTGTGGTGAAACGATCAGCACTGCACCACGGAGGAAAGCGGCAGACCCCTGGTCTACAGTGTCAAAGGCAGCTGTCAGGTCTAACAGCACTGGGCTACCTGAGTCGGCGGCTAGGAGCAGATCATTAAAAACTCTTAAAAGGGCTGTTCTCATTCACAACACTCCGTTCGATATCTCACTATGGGATGCGCCTCAACGCGTATGCAAACAGAAGCATCAATCTCATTACGCCAATCCTGATTGACTGGTGATCTTGACGTCTACGTCAGGGAATCCACCCACCCTTTAAGTAGCTTGCGCTACGTCGCAGCGTCATTCAAACACCTCTTCTCGCTTCAGAGCACATCTCGAATATCAGTAGCCGGGCTAGCTTAACGGTCCACAGACTGAACCCAAGCTAACATTAGGTCGACTGGCGCTTGCCGGTTACTTTTTTGCTTTGTAGAAGAATTGAACAAATATTAATACACCAGTTAATATTGTAATCCGCCCCGCCGTTTTTTCTTTCGAAATTACGGTAAGGTTTGATTTTTTTTCTTCAAACAGTAACATACCTGTTGCTAGTTTATCCCTCCGCGCCAACCCCACGGCGAGCAAGGACGGACTCTTCTCTCCCTCACACCAGAGGAGACGGAGATAAGAAAGATATTAACACACCAGTTAATATTTTTTTTAAAGAAAAATCTACCCCGTCGTTTTTTTCCTTTCGGAATAACGATAAGGTTGGATTTTTTTTTTCGGTAACATACCTGTTACTTGCTTGTCGCTCCGCGCCGACACCCCGGCAAACGAGGATGGACCCTTCTCTCCCTCACACCAGAGGAGTCGGAGGCTCGGAGGCTCGGCTATGCGGGTTTAAGATCTCGGGCACGGACTCACACCAGGTCTGCTCGTCCTGCCTTGGGCTGGAACGCGCCCAGGAAGCTATCGATACCCCCGGTTCGTGCGGGCATTGTGCCCGCTTCACCATCAAGAGCCTCCGCCGACGGCTAGCTAGCCTGTCGGGACAGGACCCCTTGATGTCCATTGATTCGCCGGCCGGCAATCGGGACATGGTGGCGACCGCCGCGGAGATTGAGCCCCGCGCTGTGTAAGGCTGGGGCCCGGTGGCGGCAAGAGCCGCGAGAGCGGAGCCCCGTGCTGTGTCAAGCTGGGGCTCCCAACTGGACCTCACCGTGGTTCCACCCACGGAGGATGTCCTAGAGCTGGATTATATGGAGGAGGATGAAGAGGATGCCTCTGAGTTTCTCTTATCCGACTCGGATGAGCACAAAGATGACATCTTTGTTTCATCTGCCCAGGCTGCCAAGCCGGAGGCGATGTCCGCTCCCCCGGGCGAAAGCACACCAGCTTCGCCCTGCCTCAGTATGGACTTGCAGGCCGTGTGCCAACGCACTGCGTCCAGGCTGGACATCCCCTGGCCTGAAGTGGCCAAGGAGACCTCCAGATCTCGCTATGAGGAAAGAACTTGCCCCAAGCAGCGAGGATGAAGAGGCAGCTTCTCCCAGTCTTTCCAGAGATGCTGGACGAGGTGTCGGTCTTGTGGAAAGACCGCCCTTTCAGCAACAAGGCCCCAATCCAGGGTGCCTCCTCTTTGGACTGTGACGGCATGGAGCAGCTCGGCCTGCTCCGCATGCCGCCCATGGAGCCGCTGGTGGCAGCCCACCTCCAACCGCGGCTAGCTTCGGCACCGAGCTGGAACCCCACGCTACCGGCAAAGGCAGACCGCTTCCAGTCAGCAATGAACGAACGAGCCTATAAAGCCGCAGCTTTGTCCGCCAGGGCGCTCAACGTCTCCTCGCTGCTGACCGCCTACCAGGCGGAGCTCTGCGAGGACATGACGAACAAACCTGAGCCTGCCGTGTTGGAGGAAATCGCAGCGATCACGGACATTTGCCTCCGGGTGCAGCGCTGTGCAGTCCAAGCTACGGGCAAAGCACTGGGGATAATGGTGGTACAGGAGAGAGCCAGGTGGCTTAACCTGACGAACCTTCCAGACCGGGAAAAAGAGGACGTCTTGGACATGCCTATTGTTGCCGAGGGCATATTTGGCTCCGCTCTAGCTTCGATTTAGCAGCGGTGTGAATCCAAAAAGAAGGAGGATGAGGCTCTCCAGCTTTGTCTTCCCCGAAGGGTCCAGCCGCCGCCTTCAACGGCCCCGCTGCAGTCCTTCGCTCAGGCTCACGTCCTGCCCGTTTCAAGATCCCGAAACAGCAGAGGCCACAGCCCGCCCCGGGTCTCCAGCCCAGACACGAGGCGAGGACGAGCTGGCCAAGAAAGTCTCCGGTTCCGGCAGCAGCCGCTCAGGCACAGCCGGTCCAGACTTTCAGCCACTAGACGAGGAAGAAGAAAAGGGCGGCCTGACAGCCTCCTCTCCTCTCCTCGATAAAAGAGCTGGAAGTTCCCTGTTCTCCAGCTCCAGAACACGTTCCAGTGTTAGATGCTCATGTGTTTCTGGGGTGCAACCATGCCCCCATCTTCCCGCTGCCTCGAGTGATGTCAGAACGTCATCCTCAAGTTCGCGCCATGAGGGAAATGGACTTAACATCAAAGACAGCAAGCTCCGCTGCTCGTTTAAGTCACACAAACACATGTCATCACTATTGTTTCTTAATAAATCATTTTCCACTGTCGTTTCCAGGCTTAAAGCCAAGGGCGCAGTCAATAAAAATGAAAAGAAAAACAATAAAAACAATAAACAGTCTGACGTCTACTCACCTTCTAAGAGTGGCTGCTGCCTCTCTCAGAAGGTGGACGATGGATGGGGCTGTGAAGGCATCACCGCCACGCGCATGCGCAGTGTCGCAGGGGTTGTCAACCTGGGGTACCACCGTGTTCAGACACTTGAGGGCCCCATAACACAACAAATAAAGACACAGAGGGCAGACGACAGGGATGTGACATCTCCACTCGCTTTGAGAAGCGAAAAGTGGGGGATGCTCACAGATTTTGCGTGGGTTTTCAAGACAATAGCACGGGGTTAGAGACTCCAATTCGCTGTCACCCCCCCTCACTATTCGGGCATTCTGCATTCGCAAGCCCGGGGAGAGTCGGCCCGTATTCTGGAGCAAGAGATTCTCTCGCTACTAGAAAAGGAGGCTATATCTATAATACCCTCCGAACAGAGTCAGAGCGGCTTTTATTTATAGTGAGTCAGCTGTGGGTGCGTTACGGCCGGGCCGCGGTGGATCTGTTCGCATCAAAAGAAAACGCTCAATGTCAGCTGTTCTTTTCAACGCGCGATTTAAACGCACCGTTAGGCGTGGACGCGCTCGCGCACGTTTGGCCTCCGGTCCTTCTGTACGCGTTCCCATCCCTGGCTCTGATACCCCCAACTCTGGCCAGAGTGAGAGAACAACGCCACACACTGATCCTGATAGCTCCACACTGGCCTGCAATGTACTGGCTGGCGGAGATATATCAGCTGCTGTGCGGGCAGCCGTGGCAGCTCCCGCTACGCAGGGACATACTGTCTCAGGCGTGGGGGACGATTTTTCACCCACACCCAGAGCGCTTGGCACTATGGGCCTGGCCCGTGAGTGGTATAACCTGAATACAGTGGGACTCCTTCAGAAGGCGATAAACACTATTCAGAGTGCAAGAGCTTCCTCCACCAGGTGCCTCTATGACTGTAAGTGGAGGGTGTTTGAGGAGTGGTGCCTTCAAAAGGGACACATCTCTTTTCAATGTCCTGTCGGGGTGATTCTATCATTTCTACAGGACCTGATTGATAAACACAGAGCTTTCTCTACGATCAAAGTGTACCTGGCTGCTATTGCTGCATGCCATGTGGGCTTTGAGGGAAAGACGGCTAGCCACCATCCCTTGGTCTGCCGTTTTATGAAAGTGGCTCGCAGGCTCCTCCCTGTTTTCAGGTCACTGGTGCCCTTATGGGACTTGGCAGTGGTTTTGGATGGGCTCACTCGACCTCCATTTGAACCCCTGGAAGAAGCTGACATGAAACACCTGTCACTGAAGACAGTGTTGTTACTGGCTTGGCATCTGCCAAGCGAGTCAGTGACATTCATGCGCCCTCTGTACATCCTTCATGCACTCAGTTTGCGCCGGGGCAAAGGAGAGTGTTGCTGAAGCCCAACCCTGCCTTTGTACCTAAGGTGGTTGGCTCATCTACCCCCATTGACATTGAGGCATTTCCTCCGCCACTGTGTTCCTCTGAGGAACAGCGGCCGAATTTGCTGTGCCCAGTCCGTGCTTTACGCACCTATATGGACAGGTCAAAAGAGTTTCTATGCAATGACCAACTCTTTGTATCCTGGGCTAACCCTCATAAGGGCAAGCCCGTTACCAGGCAACGGCTCTCCCACTGGATTGTGGAAGCGATTGCTCTGGCTTATACGAGTCAGGGTTTGCAGGCACCAACAGGCCTGCGTGCTCATTCTACTCGTGGACTGGCTACATCCTGGGCTTTGTTCAAGGGTGTTTCCATTCAAGACATTTGTGCAGCAGGGTTCTACCTGTTAAGTTCTGGTTGTTTTGGTGATTTTCGAGATAAGCATGTCTAGCAATACGGGAGTTTCAATATCCCATAGTGAGACATCGAACAGAGTGTTATGAATGAGAACTATAGGTTACTTACGTAACCCCAGTTCTCAGAGTAACATGAAGTGAGATGTCTCACCAGACGGCCCTTCTTGCTAAGGCGAAGCGAGAAGAGGTGCTTATTTTGAATGACGCTGCGATGTAGCGCAAGCTACTTAAAGGGTGGGTGGATTCCCTGACGTAGACGTCAAGATCACCAGCCAATCAGGATTGGCGTAATGAGATTGATGCTTCTGTTTGCATACGCGTTGAGGCGCATCCCATAGTGAGACATCTTACTTCATGTTACTCTGAGAACTGGGGTTACGTAAGTAACCTATAGTTTCAGTACTGTACATAGGTTTGAAGCCAGACTGAAACTTTTCATGGATGCCATGCATGGTTAAGAACGACTGCAGCTGGACATAGACTACTCGCTCCAGGGCTTTCGATAAAAAAGGTAGCTGGGAGATGGGCCTAAAATTTGGGAGAATGGAGGGGTCGAGATTTTTCTTTGGCTGCATCACAGGGATTAATGATAGAGTTGAGGACATTAAAAAGAACCTGAGGTTTATCGCTGTTTTTGGAGATTAACAGAGAAATGTGCTCTGTTTTGGCTGCTTTGACTGCCGTCTGGTAGTCGGAAAGGCAAGCACGAAGGATTTCTAGGGAAACATGGAGTTTATCCATTTTCTCTCTGCACGCCTGCAGGTGCGTCTGAGAGCACGAGTACAGTCATTGAGCCACGGCTCTGAGAGAACTTTGGCGCGTCTAACCTTAAAAATTTAATTTAATTTATTTATTTATAGAAGGACCATGCATACAAAAACATTAATCTCAGCAAAGAGAAGAGATGCAATATGCCAGATTATAGCTAATAGCTAATTTCCATCTGTGGTCCTCAGACAGGTTCATAACAATCAATAAAAATAATAACATTGCATGATCTCTATCAGTCAAACAATTTTAAAACCTGATTTAAGTACTGCTCAATAAATTAATACATAGTACACTTACATGATCTCGGTCACTCAAATAATTACAAAGCCTGATTTAAATACAGGTTACGAACATAATACTTAGTACACTTCAAATACACTTAAATAAAATAAAATATCTAAGATATGAAAATACAGTTCAAATAAAAATAAAAAAATAAAAAACTCAGATTACAGTGTAATTAATGTTGGCATGACTGGTTGCTTAATATCATTTTTTTTGCACCATGGGAAAAGGAGTTAAAATCAGTACAGATTTTGAGTTCAACTGGAAGAGTATTCCAGTGCTTGATGGCCGTAAACGAAAATGCTGATTGTCCAAAGGCAGTGCGCCTCAGAGGGATGGTTAGATCTGCATTTGATGAAGATCTGGAGTTTCTGCAACTCTGCTCATGGCGAAACTGAAAAAAGCCCCTCAACGGTGGTGTTGTAGAATTGTGAATGATTCTGAATACCAATCGAACTCGGGAAAATAGAACAAGACTATCAAAACTGAAAAGTTTGTATTTGGACAGTATATTGCAATGATGGTGTTGTAATGACTTTCTATCCATAACTTTTAAGGCTTGTTTATAAAGAACCTCAGGTGGTCTCATAGCAGTCTTAGTTGCTTGGGACCAGCAGGTTATATAGTAGTGAAAATGTGATAGTATCATGGCATGCAAAAAGGTTTTCGATGCTTCTGTGGTTAATGAGTTCCTAATATGTTTAAATTTGAAAATGTTATATTTCAGCTTTCTAGTCATGCTTCTAATATGGCTTTCAAAAGTCAAATTGGCATCCAAGAACCCTCCCAAGTATTTGAACTCATTGACATTTTCAATTATTTTACCATTCACACGAAGCTGTGGATGCGTGGTTGTTTTTTTCTTACTCGTGAAATACATTGTCACTGTTTAGTTAGTGTTTAAAGTAAGACACGAGTCATTTAATCATTGAGCAACTTTGTGCAGCGTCGACGAGAGCTTAGAGGCAACCTGTTCAGCATCTTTCCCATGAGTGTAAACCACTGTGTCGACAGCATACATCTGGACGTCAACATCCTCACATACAGATGGGAGATCATTAATATATATGCTGAACAACAGCGGTCCAAGAATTGAGCCTTGTGGCACTCCGATTGAGCATGGCTTAATTTCTGACAGTGTATCATTTATACGGAAACATTGAGAACGACCAACTAAATAAGACCTGATCCATTGTATTGTGCTAACTGACAGGTTGAAATTGTTGAGTTTTGATAAAAGTTTGGTATGGTTTATTGTGTCAAATGCTTTTCGCAGGTCAAGGAACACTGCTCCAACTATCCCTCCTTTGTCTAACTTAGCCTTGATTCCTTCCACTAAATAGCAGCATGCAGTCTCAGTAGAATAATTGGTCCTAAAACCAAACTGCGTAGGATGGAGTAGGTTGTTGTAGCTTAGGTGTGATACCAGCTGCTCCGTGACTACTTTTTCAACTACTTTGGACACAACAGGTAGAATGCTGATGGGTCTATAGTTGCCTACTTCTTTCTTGTCGCCACATTTAAAAATTGGTGTTACAATAGCAGTTTTAAGAGCTGAAAAGGAGCAACAGAATCCAATATTAGGGTACATGTCGAGTCAAATGTGGAGATAAGCTCATCAGCACTAAAAGCACAGTTCACCTCTAATTTACAGATCAGGGAAGCATTAAAAACATCAGAAAAATGTGAGGCAGTCAAGGGGTTAATCGAACGCAGACGACGAGCAGGGGCACGTGATTCGACTCCTGCGGAAGGGATCGAAGTTGTAAACAGAACCGGTAAATGGTCTGAGACACGCGTTGATGCACACATTTCCTCCACAGGGACAGACAGTCCAAACGATAATCCTAAGTCCAAAGTGTGTCGCCAATTTATAGTTTCTTTAACATCCAGTGTATAAAAAAGATAAATGCACTGAATGTACATGGATCTATGTTATTAACAGGAATCAGAAATGATTATCAAGCTCCTAATCATCTTTGCAACATACATTACAAGGTCTGTGTACATAAATCCCATAGCATTTAGCACTTAATGCATTACATCAAAAGCGTGGCGCTCAGAGAAAGAGCCTACTGGAACTGCCACATCCACTTTGGGTGGAAGTAATTAGATAAGACACTTAATGACAACATGTTGACTAGATGAGATGGGAACCACATGGGCACAGTGTGCAGTCTGCCCTCTAATCCCACCTATCTGTTACCATTTCACAAGATACAAGGGGCTATTAGATGTGTCTTGGCCTCCCGCTCTCATCTCTGGCCACAAAAGCAAGTAGTAGACCTCATAAAAGCAAAGCTATAAAGCCTCAATGCAAAACTTTAAATTAAAAAAAATTGGCCAACAAACTGCAAAAACCGCACTAGAATAACTATAAACCTCTAAGTGATGCTGAATAAATCTCTGTGCTGCAAACTACAGTAAAAAAGAAATTCACATATGGGGATCAGATTGCTTATTTTATCATACAGCCATTTTCCTATTCAAGGAGGGCAGTAAATCACCTCTAATTGGATCTCATGCAGCATGTGTTTAGAGACTGCAACTCCAACCCCCAAAATCCCCACGGTGAAAAAAACAATGCAGTGAAAGAATAATATGGCCTTTATACAACTTAAGTATGTCTGTATGTTTAGTCAATTTTCAGCTATTAGGATACTAATGAAGCATGCTGAATTGATGAAACATATGAAAACCTATGTTTTCTATACTGCACTGCATGAACGGATGTGGCACATAAAAGATAAACAGATCAGGGAAATCATTTCTTTATGAGGAGTTATGAAACTCAAATCATTTGCATTTCTATTTCTGTCTGCTCTCAGCAAGTGTCCATGACTGTCATGGATTAAGGGCTTCAAATGTAACCTCATCAAGCAGAGGGGCAGGTCACCCATAATATTGTTAGCTCCAGAGTGAAAGGGTCGTATGATAATGTTGAAAGGGAAAAGCTCAGTCCCATTCCCTCAATCATTTATCTTTTTCATTGAATTTTCTATTTTGGGAATGTATTTACACAGGCAGGATTAACCACATTCTCGTATCCTCCTGTGGGCGTGTTAGGGTATAATTAGCAAATTATTGATTACATTAGCTGAAAAAACAACTTTCATCCAGATCCAAATGCTTTTTATGGAAATAAAACATACTGAACACCAGAAAAAAGAATTGAGCTTGCATCCTCAAGATAGGGGGTCAAAATCATCAATCAGAAGTAAATGGAATACCGACAGATCAAGGAGGCCACCCACATTCAATGTTATGTTATTATCTCCCTCTTTGTGGCACCCTTCCAGAAAGCCAAGTTAACTCCAGAGAGACTGCCAGATGTGGTTAAAAGCCACAGAAAAAGCAAGACAAATATCTGGTTAAGACTACTATGTTATACTTCCACACTCAAATTAATAAACACAAATAAGGTTGTGATAATCGCATCAGCACAGCAACAGAAACAAGTTTAAGAAGGCTACATTATGTGTGATGGATGAGATTAAGGATTTACCAAGGCACACCCAAATGGCATCGCCCGGCGGGGACTTTATGTGGCCGAAATCGAGCGCCCCCTCATTACCGTGTGTGTAACAGGGCACACGCAGGTAAACCCGTTTGGAAAAGAAGGGACCGTGTTTTTTCCAAAACAGCGTGAAAGTAAGGGCTATAAAACTTTATGAAAGGCAAAATGGGGAACACGAAGTTTTTAAAATTAAGCAATCGGATTGTTCCTGCATCGGCGTGAAAGGAGGAATAGAAAAGTAAGTTCAAACTTTACCGTGTTTGGAGTAGATCTGCTCGGATACGTTTTTTTACAGCATTTACCTTGTTCTGCAGACATTTCCATATTTCTCAAATAAACTTTTATTCAGCTTGAACCATAGTATATTTATGGGCAAATGTATAATTTATCAGTCCAGTTAACATGAATTGTAATATTTATTATGCATCCATAATTTTAACCTGCTTCCAAAGTTGTTAGCATGGTTGTTAGCTAAGCAAAGATGATAGCCGGATGTGACATAGTTGAGTGCACGTCATCAAAACGAAAGTGCGTAATTTATCCACAATTTAAGTATTTTTCAATTAATTTTATTTTCCACTCTCCATTCCATTTTCATGTTTACCTTATAACACTAAACTGCCACTTATTTCTTCAAAACGTTTGAAGTGTTGCAAAAATAACCTGCTGTAGTTTTCAATGTCTTATGAACAATCATGTACAAGACAAACCGGTACCACTTTACAATAAGACTACCCTTATAAAGGACTCATAAAGGGTTTATAATTAGGTTATTAATTAGGTTGTAAACACTTTATGAATCCTTAAGAACCATTTATAAACCAGTTCTAACATAGTTTTCATATATCATCGCAGACTCACAATTTGGCAAGATGACTAAGCCTTATATTGGCTACTTAGCTTATTTCGTCTTCTTCATCAGCCAATATCCTTGGTATCTGTTGTTCACTGAGTTGAATCTCCCCCCATCCATCTTGATGTTTCTTGGCATCTCTTTATGACCATTTATTTATGAGTTACTAACATTTATAACTGCCAAAAGGGAGCCTTATTGTAAGTTATAAAATACATTCCCATTTATTAATGAGTTACTACCATTTCTAATAAGGCTTAGCAGTACAGATAAATGTGGGCTCACTATTTGGCAAGCAACCGGTCACAGTTGCTCTGTTTATCTCATATCTTATAAAGGCTTATTAATGATTTATAAAGTGTTCACAACCTAATTAATAAATTAATTACAAACTATTTGTAAACCCTTTATAAGGATAGTCTTATTATAAAGCGGTACAGACTAACCTATACATCCTCAATGTAAAAACAGTGCAAGATTGACATCAGACAACAATCTTTATTGTTATTTTATTCAGAATAACCCTTTCTGATGACATCAAGTTAAATATTGGCAACTTTTTATAACAAAAATATCTTACAAATTAAGGTGCCGTACATTTTAGCAACCAGACATTCAAACTGACTCAATATTATATGTAGTCTATGGTTCAAACTGTGTTGAACTACTATCGCAGTTAAGGAGGAATACGTTTCTTTGCGTCTCTCCTACATTGAAATACCTTTATTGGCAAATCTTAACAATTATGTTTGACCAGGTACCTTTAAATGCTGAAGAGTGACTAAAGAGAATCAAATTATCTTTATTTTTCTCTCATACTCATCAGCATCTCTGAGAATCAGTTTTGAGTGCTTGAAAAAAAACTTTTAGTGAAGCCGTTGAAATGTTTTATTTTGTGCGAGTTGACATCAAAGGACTGTACTAGCACTAATGCCCAGGCGGCTTCAAATTGTAGGGAATGGCTTAAGTGGAGATAAATCCTTTCAGATAAATACTCCAGAGACCAAAATTGTAGAGTAAATAAGTAAAAACATTAAGCAAAGAAGAATGTGTCATTTAAAGTGACATAACTTGTAGAGTTGCATCATTCTAAAGGTTTTTGTACTCTTTTCTTGAACTCTTCACATAATCAAATGAACTCTATCATATGGCTGTGATTGATGAAGGAACAAATTGCTTGTGGTGCTGAGTTTGATGTTCTTAATGATTTATCACAGTGCCTTTGCTGTGTTCCCTTGCCAAACCATTTTGCTGTCTTTTTTTCTATCATATTTGCTGGAACAAAACAAACATAGTGCACAAACCCGCCGTTGGTTGTTGCATGTCTGTTGAAAGCCAGGATAAGGCCAGAGCAAGGCTTGAATCAAAGCTGTGGTACTGGAAAGTGCTCATATTGTGTGTGTCTTGAATATTAAACTGGGCAGACTGGTACTCAGTAAGACACTGAGCTTAGCAGACATGAGCAGACGGTTTGGCCATGATCTGTAAGACATTGTTAGTTTACCAGACAGTGAGGAGCTCTGTCTCCTGGAGGAGCACAGAGCTTTGGGAGGGTGGTGCGCCAGAAGCTTCCTAGACAAGCAACAAACAAAGCAGAAAATACAGATATTAAACTGTGCCGCAGTAGAAACACAAGAAAGCAGGGATAAAGGACAGCAGTACCTAACCACTCTGTGAATGTGAATAACGACACTTACGTAACCGAGTACTCTACACGTTAGCATTTGGGTTATGCACTTCTATTCCAAGCCTTTGCGGGGATTACTGATGATCATATTTTTGGCAACATCATCTAATAGGAATGATCTAATATGGGCCGTGTCATTAAGTAAACGGAAAGGATGAGAAAGAAGTAAAACCAATGTGCGGGTAAGTAATATGTGAAAAGAAAGATACATGCAGTATACATTGCAATGTGTGTACATTGTGTCTAATATAGCAGGCTCAAATCTTTTAACAGGGGTTGAACATAATCATGAGGAACGACACAAGATGCTGTGCAGCTTTCAATTATGATAAGGTAGTCTTTCAGTCCACATGGATGCACAAATGCACACAAAGACACAGGCAGACGCACCGTCACATAAACAATAAATATTCATCTGATCCAGTTATGCTCAACAACCATACGTAAATACATGAAACATGTAAACTACATCCTTCCTTGTTAGAAAAATTAGCATCTCCTAAAGGCAGAGCTGGTGATTCAAACGTGTGTGTCAATCTGTGTATATACGCTACTCACTTTCATTTTCTGGTGCAATGTTAATCTGTCTATTGTTTAATGCTGGATTAAAAACTAAATTTGTATTCCTAAATGTTTGTCCAACAGCCTACTGACTGACTAAATGTAACATCAGTTTTATTTTCCTATTTTGTCATTATGTTTGATTCTAATATTCAGATGTGTCCGTTTTCAACATGCATTAATAATTCAGGATTGCTTGCGTGAAAGGGAACTGGACCATTTATAGCTACAAATGGATTTCTATTTTGTTTGGTGGGGAAAAAAGGATGCTCCTCTCGGCATTCAAGCAGCAGAACATGCAAAGCGGAACACAACTCAGCACACATATCACGTTGATGGCTTGATGGTATATACATTATGCACAAGCCAAGAGATGCCAGTGAATGTATGACAAATAAGAAACTGAAGCATAGGGCAGAAGGCTGGGGTAGAGGACAGGTAACCAGCAGCTGTGAGTGGCAGGTATATAGAGAAAACTGCATCACCAGACACGGCAGCAGTAATGACCAGCAGTGTGATCCTGCCAGGTTGTTAAAACCAGCAAGTGTGCTTGATTGTGGTCGGACTGTAAGTAGCATTTCATTTAATTGTTTACCAGTCGAAGATATATTTCTTTGGGATCTAAAATGCAAACTTACAGATAGTATGTCTTGTATATTGTCCGGCTCAGTCATTAGGGGCTTGGACTGGGAGCTGTAGGGTCGCCGGTTCAAGTCCCCGAACAGATGTAAAATATGGAAGTGTGGACTACTTGGAGAGGTCCCAGTTCACCTCCTGGGCCCTGCCGTGGTGCCCTTGAGCACCCCCCCACTCCTATTGCTCCCCGGGCGCTGTACAATAGCTGCCCACTGCTCCTACTACTAGGATGGGTTAAATGCAGAGAACAAATGTCACTGTGTGTGCTAGGGCTGCTCGGTTATGGCAAAAATCATAATCTCGATTATTTGGGTCAATAATTGATATCACGATTATTAAAAATGATTATCCATTTACTTTGAAAACATCCATTTATGGTTCTTTTCATAATCGTTGCAAGCCAAAATCGTAATTGCGATACAAATACGATTAATTGAGCAGCCCTAGTGTGTGCTGTGCTGTGTGCTCTGCATGTGTGACCATTAAAGAGGGTTCAATCCCTCCAATTCTATATATTGTAAACCTCATACTGGCACATTTGTGATTTTGGGAAATTATTGTAGTCATATTTCAGAAAGTAAGTAAAAATATTTACGTTTTTCCAAAGCTTTTGACAAATAAACGATGTTTCTTTTTTTAGACCCTATTGGAATTCTAGTATTGTTTTTGCATTTGTTTAAAGAAGATCTATGAGGCTCGACATGGTAAACTCACCCATCATGCCAGATAGTCCCCCTGCAGCCTGTCTCTCATGTACTGTAGGAACAATAGCAACCTTAAGTGGAGTGTGGGAGATTGAGGGAAACCAAACAATGTCTGATTTCAATTAAAGGCACAATGATTTTTCTAAAAAACAATGTATGGGCTCCTACAAAAACAACCCTCCCAACCATAAAGGAATACTTCAGCCCCCAGCAATTGTGAAGCCATGATGACGTTTTGATTATTCAATTAAATGGGGGCAACTTTTAGCAACTGCAAAGAATAAAGTGATCATGCGTCTAGATAAATGATAATTGGATTTACTGCACACCTACCTTTTGAGAGTTTCTAAACTGATGTTTACATATTGTTTTACTGTTGTTAAGCATGACTTCACTTTCCTTCAACTCATCAAGACTTTTATCCTGACCACATTAATAATCAGCTATAATAAAAGATACTACAACCCTACAGAGTCGATAGCATGGCTGCAGGTTAGGTCTTGTTATCCAGCAACTGGAAGGTGCTGAGTGTGTCCAACAGGTGCGTGGTGCCTGAGAGTGCAGCTGGAAAGTAACACTTTAAAAGATCTATAAAATCTGCTCTATTTATAGCATGTTTTGATCTCCATGGATTGATGTGCTTCCTCACCTACATAAGACGGTTAATGAAAAAAAAGTTGCTCAAAGGCAAGTTCCCTGTGGTCCAGTTGCTATGCCAGTTATCATACCCCCCCCCCATGTAATTCAATAAACAGGCCTGAGGCCTTCTGCTTCTACAGGGAACTCTGTTTAACTCTCACACCTCTATCAGACTGTAGCTGAAGATCCTCAAATATATCCTCAGACCTTCCAGCTGTCAGAGCTAGCTGGCGTGATCACAGTGAGTTGGCAAAACTTAAATTCCTCTTGTCGACAAAAAAGGATCTGATAGTTTTTACTGCTATCTCTGATATTGAGTCAACGAGGAGGATACACTTTTATTTTTCACATTTACTTACAAAACATGCTCATACTTTAGGCCAATGTAATGGTACGTCTTCAGAGGAGTCGAATCAGGTTGCCAAGCAGATGGGTTTTAAAGCCTTTGTAGCCTATTCCCATCACACCCCTCAGGAGCCCAATCCATCATCTGCTGATCTGTCTGTGAGTCTGCACCAGTCCCTCCCTCTCATTAAGGAAATGAAAGCCTTAATTGGAAATTGTGTTAATTCTCTGACATGTTTGAAACCCTATCTCCCCTTCACTTTTACTAAATTGGAGACACACTTGACAAATTTGGGGCGGCAGCTCCACTGATGCATATCTGATGTTTTCATCTTCGCCCACTTTCAACAATAGACGCCTCATTATGAGCCTAATGATTAATGCCCAAAAAAACTTGGAAGCATGCTGGTTCACCAAAACGAATCTGTGTTGTAAAACTGGACCCGAGTAGTGGCTCGTTGCTCTAACAGTCGCACAGGCATAACAAGATGATTTAGATGACTAGTACAGTGGCATAATAGATGCTTCATTCATGTAGGACACAAACACGATTAATATGAATGTATCTACACAGGTGAGCATGTGCCAGCTTCAAACACCCCAACTGTTTTACATATTATTAATGCCCTTTGACTTGTCAAAGCCCTTCTTCTTTTGACCTGTGATGTTTACAAATTAAACATGAAACAGCGTCCTCGTGCTTTGAGCTGTGTTTCTCTTGTTTAGGCTACAGAATGAATAAACAGTGAAAACAGAGAAGAGCTAGATGCACCCTTGCCACTAGAAAAGCACCTAAGGGCTACAATACACTCAGGCAACAAATTCGATAGGTGTGTTTTCAGCATGTGAACGGTCAGGCTGGATGTAAAACGAATGTGTTTTTTACATTGAGCACACAGGACACCACATGATGTGGGTATTGCCTCTACTATGATCCTGTCTTAACAATATATTAGAAATAAAAATCAACTTATGCATAAAAGGAGTTAAATAATAACATGTACAACTATTTGTGTGCATCGTGCATTTGGAGGCAGTGAGATACCAGTGGCTGATGGCAGTCATAGATGCATCTGTTCTAATAATGGACTCTAATTATAGTAAAAAAGATGATTAAAATGAAAAGAAGCTTAGTTTAAGAGCAGTACTGCTGTCAGGATTTGGGGTGTGTTTTCAGTCTTGGAGGCAATATCTTTTTGGATACACAAGACTCCAGCTCTGCCAGATCACTGCTGTATGCTGGATCTGTTTTGTGCAGTGTTTATCAATCAATGGACGGTTTTGAACCAAGCTTTCCTGTAGAGCTAGACCAGAATATAAGTGGATGTTATGCTCACTAAATAACACATTTAAGGGATAAAGGGCGTCATTAAACCATCATTTTCATCCACGATTAATATACCGGCAGTTTTCTTGATAAAAAAAAAAAAAAGATAAGGTGAAATATTGCTATCGGAATTGTTTTCCCTGAGCCCGCATGACTCAAAACAAAAAAAAACGTTCCTTTTTATTGAAAAATCTGAAAGGACTGAGTCGCTCAGCCTCAAAGGTGGGACACCTTTTCTGAGCTTTGATGCGCTTGGCTTTTTTTATCAGTGGAACACCAAATGCTAGCTGGATCAATCACATAATGTACTGGGATTTAGCCCTTTTTCGGATTGTTGGAAAAGCAGTTATGGGTGTTGACTGAGAATCAGCTCCAATTAGTAGCTTGGGATGGGTTCTAAGCCCAACCTGGCTGATTTTGGCACAGGTTTAATGACTAATCTGGCATGGGTTGGGCAATCAGGAGTACTGGATTCAACTAAATTGCGGTTAATTGGCTACATGTGCGCACCACATTAGAAAGATTCAGGTTGAACATTGAAAGTGGCTCTTCAACAGAGCAACAAAAGTGAGGGAGACAAAACATTTGTCCGTACAAGCCTAACAAGAAGACAAAAGCCAACATGCTGGGATCGATTCTGACCGGGGTGCTTGTCTCACTATCTATCATGTTCTAGTTTACTTCCCCAAAGTCTGTGTGGCTGTTTAGCATATGAATATTGAGATATGATAAAAGGAGTTTAGAGAGGGCTGATAAATATGTGCGGCTTTGAAGCGGTTGTTTTGTGATCGTGTGCAGATGAGAGCGTGGGAGGTGGTGTGTGTGTGTGTGTGTGTGTGTGTGTGTGTGTGTGTGTGTGTGTGTGTGTGTGTGTGTGTGTGTGTGTGTGTGTGTGTGTGTGTGTGTGTGTGTGTGTGTGTGTGTGTGTGTGTGTGTGTGTGTGTGTGTGTGTGTGTGTGTGTGTGTGTGTGTGTGTGTGTGTGTGTCTGGAAGTGCTGATGAGGGTGACATTTGTGCACACAGTGAGAGCTTTCACCGCCAGATTTGGTGCTTCTTTCTCTAAACCCTAAACCATCAATCGAGAAGAGGTAAGAACTCTGCAGTTTAGTCTACCACATAGTCAGCGCTAAGGTGATGAATCCATGATGTATGTGCAGAGTGCTGAAATCATTTAATGTGTGCCGAGAGCGGTGTCTTCACTTTGACACACACACACACACACACACACACACACACACACACACACACACACACACACACACACACACACACACACACACACACACACACACACACACACACACACACACACACACTACAGGATTTCAGCACTCTGCACATACACCGTGGATTCATCACCTTAGCAACCAGTCGATTGAAAGATGATGAATCATGCCAAAGACTGCTAATTTCTTTGCAGTTGTCAAACATGAACAATGGGTGGTTAAAAGGAGTCGCAGAACCGTCACCACAGACAGAATGTTATATATATATATATATGGGTTTGTGTGTGTGTGAACTTGAAAGAAAACCACAAAAAGAGGAAGAAGGAAGAAAATACAAACCAAGGCCAACTGGAGGATAGTCTGAGGAGGAAAGGCGATTTGGACATGTACTGTAATGCTCTTTGTTTATACTTCTGACTGACCAGAAGTAAATAATGTGAGCTCTTCATCAGCATGCCAGATGTGCTTTCTTTTAAAACACAACGAGGCTAGGCATTTTTCAAATAAATAAGCAGAAATTATGTTATTCACACTTTTTTGTAAGAGGTCTATTACAGGAAGATTGCAGCTGCTGTATATGTGATAGGACATCAGGGATCAAGAGGAATGTATAAATGCAAAAACACCCATTCCAACCGAAATCTGCTTCAGACACCTGTCAACCAGTGTGACAAACAGCCCCCCTGATCATTTCAGGTGAGAGTGGATGGTGTCAAAGCAGTGTATGATTTCCTGCAGGTCTCCATTAAATGGAGCTACAACACATCTGACCTCATCTTCTTTGCACTTGAAAGTGACAGCATGGGTCCGGATGCAATTCCTGACAAATAGGTCTTTGATAAGAGAAGAAGGGTTTCTATCTGCGAGTAATGTCTGCTGAGAGAGCTGACAAATTTCCACCATTACAGCAGTGAGGCTATAAAAGACATGTATTATGTAAAGAAAAAACATGGACAAGCTTCAGCTTCTGATGCCGTCGGGTTGAAGAGAGGCACTGCAGTCACAAATAATGTGAATCATTTAAAAGATACAGCCTCAAATACTGGTGCCTGAAATAGTGCAAATAAGATGCAAATATTGCTTCAGTAGATAGCTGTAGAATCCACAACAATACTGAATGTGAACATTTTATGTCGAGCAGTATCGTGAAGCTTAACAGCTCCCTCTGCTGGCCAACATCCTGAAAGCATGTGCTGCATCAGACAGTTGGACAACGGCCTTTTCTCAATGGAGCTTTGATTTTGCTCTCCTGTTTTCATCTTTGAAGTGCAAGGAAAGGAGATTCTTTGTTCTATGATGTTTAGTAAGATGTATATTATAATGATCTACTCTATCCGCTGGCTTGTTGATTTTCTTATGTGAAGTGTGTGATTAACAATCCATGATCATCAGCAGAGCACCAGATGATTACTGAAATTAATACCAAAACTATGAGTCCACAATTACAGAATAATTATCAATACAAAGTGATTATAATATTATATATTTGGACCTGTAATCCTTTTTTATCAATCACTCAGTCATGGCCTCAGTATTTTTACTTACTCACTATATCGCCCCAATAGTTTTATGTAACCTTCATAAAATGTGCTGCCAATTCCACAAACCATTTTGTAGCAAAATTATTGAGCAACATCATGAACTGAATTGAAAGCAATGTTTATGTCATTGTCTTTGTCTTTTGTGTATTGACTTCACCTATCAGTCCTATTTTTAATATTTCATATTACCAATAGAAATATGAAGAAAAGAAACCAATCAAAATGCCACAGTTTCTGGATGTGTCCTATTAAGTGAGCGACAATATTGTTTTGTATTTATTGTGTACGACAAGAAAAAGCATTAAATCCGGACGTTTGAGAAGCTGGAAGTAGGAAAATATGTTTGTGAATCATTGCAGCTTTAACAGATTTATAAATAATGAAAATCATATTCAGTTGCAGTCCTTAACCGAATGGTATCAAAGATTATTTTAAGATTTGCACGTGACGGATGGAGAACTCAAAAGTCATCTTGACAACCTCGGGACAGCTGATGTTATTTTTGCTGTTAAGGGTCTGATGATGTCTAACCCTCAATGTGAAATGTATGTGGGAGCTGGTGGTGTGGAAGGTGCCATGTCGTGGTCGCAGTGTTCCCTCATCTCTATGGGTCACTCAGCAAGAGAGTTCCTGTGGGCAGAGTGAGAGAGCATCACACTCTGCCCACACACTTGTCCTTGAAAAACTACAGTCATCTTCATATGCAAAGAAAAAAAAAAAAGCTGAAGTCAGAAATTATAGCTGTGGCTGTTAACACAAGTTGTGTTTGTAATATAAAATGTTACTGTTAAGACCACTCTGCGTCTAAATGTAGCTAGGTTTGATAACCACAGAACTAATGATGGAAATATTTTAACTTTAACGCTCCTCAGACACGCTGAGGACTTTTGACACCTACATTTTCTGAAATCCATGTGACATATTGAGGTTTCCTTCCAAATGTATTACACATTTAACCACATTTCGAGGGAAATTGGCTGAAAATATTGCAAATAAATCTTGTTTTTTTCCCCCACAACCATTATGCAATTATAAGATTGAAATTATTCCAGTTCTCCAGTATGAAAACCAGCAGATGAACCTTTTATGGTTAAAAGCGATGGACAAAACGTTTTTGGGAGCTTTTTCCCTTTTATAATATATATTAAAACTGAAGATAGCTACGACGAGTGGAGAGAAAGGGCATGACATAGAGCAAAGGGTCGTGAGTCCAATACAAACCCGGCTGCTGTGGTCAGGTTGATAACATTTCTAACAAAGCTTCCTTCGCACCATGTCTATTCCACACTATTAGCACACCTCAAGGCAGTAACAGTAAATCTCCTGTGCTTCCATGTGTCTCTCTGGGGAGAAAGTCATACACTATTCATAAGGGCCGAATCGTTATGTATTATTTATTAGAGAGGTCCTTGTCTGAGGCTTTTATAAACTCAGGGTGGATACCTTTTAGACACTATTTGTTTTTAGTTTAAAACATAAACTTGTAAAACATACTCCATTACAAGTTGGTCATGCTATTAATGATAACTTAATTAAAAGTTCATAACTATTATCAGATAAATGTATGTAAAGTATTACATGTATACGTACTGTCTCATTAACTTAGTTTAGTGTTACTGAGGAGCCAAAGTCCAGGAATGTTGTGAACCGTTGTGTTAATCTTGTTAACCCCTGAATTGTAAATGAGAAGACTCATGAAGTGGCACATTTCTTTTCTCCAATTATACCATCCGTTATACCATCATAATTTAGTAACGCTAATTCTATATTGTATATATTTTTGGTATGTTGCTGTACTTTACAGTATTGTTTCTCTGCTGATAGGAGTAATATGTTTCAGTTGTAGGATTCATCTTTGAGAACCAGGTTGTAAAATGATCCTCGCACTTACTTTGGCTTCCAGTAGAGGGCAGCAAAACACCTATAAATGTGCCACAGGGGAGCAGAGGCTCTTCAGCTCAACAACAGCTCTGTCCTGAACTACTCCTGGCTCTGTAAATCCTTTGCAGCATGTGGATAAACAAGTGGTGTCGAGTTTCTACCTCTCACGTATCTTCTACTGGCCCTTGTCTGTGTTGTTCTTTATATACATCTTTCCTACAGTTTGATGGCTTTAGTTTAACTTATGTATTGTATTGCCCAATATTGAGGTATTGCTTTTTTTAGAACACACATATCACTATTCCGTGTCATTTATCGATCAATATATCCATGATATATTACAATTCTAGTGAAAATACAACTACCAAAACCTCCCAAAGAGCATAGTGCACCTAAAACCTGATTTATTTTCTCATATTGGCTGGAATTACTTTACTGGAATCAAGAATTCACCGTCCTATGAGCAGCTGTATGTGAGACTTGACTCATTACATTGAAGGGTTTCCATTACATATTTGTGTCAGTATGGCGGTATGTACAGTGGGGCAAAAAAGTATTTAGTCAGCCACCAATTGTGCAAGTTCTCCCACTTAAAAAGATGAGAGAGGCCTGTAATTTTCATCCTAGGTACACTTCAACTATGAGAGACTAAAATGGGGAAAGAATCCAGGAAATCATATTGTAGAATTTTTAATGAATGAATTGGTAAATTCCTTGGTAAAATAAGTATTTGGTCACCAATAAACAAATAAGATTTCTGGCTCTCACAGACCTGTAACTTCTTCTTTAAGAGCCTCCTCTGTCCTCCACTTGTTAACTGTATTAATGGCACCTGTTTGAACTCATTATCAGTATAAAAGACACCTGTCCACAACCTCAAACAGTCACACTCCAAACTCCACTATGGCCAAGACCAAAGAGCTGTCGAAGGACACCAGAAACAAAATTGTAGACCTGCACCAGGCTGGGAAGACTGAATCTGCAATAGGTAAGCAGCTTGGTGTGAAGAAATCAACTGTGGGAGCAATTATTAGAAAATGGAAGACATACAAGACCACTGATAATCTCCCTCGATCTGGGGCTCCACGCAAGATCTCACCCCGTGGGGTCAAAATGATCACAAGAACGGTGAGCAAAAATCCCAGAACCACAGAGGGGGACCTAGTCAATGACCTGCAGAGAGCTGGGACCAAAGTAACAAAGGCTACCATCAGTAAAACACTACGCTGCCAGGGACTCAAATCCTGCAGTGCCAGACGTGTCCCCCTGCTTAAGGCAGTACATGTCCAGGCCCGTCTGAAGTTTGCAAAAGAGCATTTAGATGATCCAGAAGAGGATTGGGAGAATGTCAGATGAAACCAAAATAGAACTTTTTGGTAAAAACTCAACTTGGCGTGTTTGGAGGAGAAAGAATGCTGAGTTGCATCCAAAGAACACCATACCTACTGTGAAACATGGGGGTGGAAACATCATGCTTTGGGGCCGTCTTTCTGCAAAGGGACCAGGACGTGTAAATCCGTGTAAAGGAAAGAATGAATGGGGCCATGTATCGTGAGATTTTGAGTGACAACCTCCTTCCATCAGCAAGGGCATTGAAGATGAAACGTGGCTGGGTCTTTCAGCATGACAATGATCCCAAACACACCGCCCGGGCAACGAAGGAGTGGCTTCGTAAGAAGCATTTCAAGGTCCTCGAGTGGCCTAGCCAGTCTCCAGATCTCAACCCCATAGAAAATCTTTGGAGGGAGTTGAAAGTCTGTGTTGCCCAGCGACAGCCCCAAAACATCACTGCTCTAGAGGAGATCTGCATGGAGGAATGGGCCAAAATACCAGCAACAGTGTGTGAAAACCTTGTGAAGACTTACAGAAAACGTTTGACCTCTGTCATTGCCAACAAAGGGTATAACCCTTTTGACCGCGGCATATTGACCAAATACTTATTTTCCACCATAATTTGCAAATAAATTCTTTAAAAATCAGACAATGTGATTTTCTGGATTTTTTTTTTTCTCATTTTGTCTCTCATAGTTGAGGTATACCTGGGATGAAAATTACAGGCCTCTCATCTTTTTAAGTGGGAGAACTTGAACAATTTTTGGCTGACTAAATACTTTTTTGCCCCACTCTATGTGATGGCCAAAACATCAAGAGGTAACTTTAGAAAGAGAAAATGCAAGCCATTTACTGAAAATGCTTCAACGTGGCTTAAACGTGACTTTCTATGGTCACTTACACCATATCAGGCCGTCAAAGAGAACCAGCTGCTTCTTCATAAATACTTTAACTAAGTCATGGATTGTTAAAGCTTTATTTTGACGTGCAACCAATACAAAATATTTAAAAGAACAGATCAAATCTAAAGAAGGCAACAACCCACTGAGCAATAGTGACGCTCTGCAACATTAAATCCATTACAGGCCTGTGAAAGTAGCACACCCCTAAGCCCCAAATCTCTTTATACAACACCCAGTAGGAAAGTACTAAGCTCTTTACCGATAGCTAAGATGCGCCAGCACTCAGCAACACTAGTGCCTCTGCTTTCTATTCAGTGCAGTACAAATTGAATACAGGTGACCATATATTTGAAGACATTTTTGAGGTTATCGTTTGCTGCTATCATGGCCAGGACACTACTGTGCAAGAATACTGAAATTGAAATCTCTGTAAAGAATATCTGTGGTTAAACATGGCTTGTATTGCAGCTAAAACGTTGGCCTGAAATGCAATTCAAATTTTAGAAATATCTACAGAATGATAATGATAAGAAGGATACAAATGTACTGTATCACACTATTTGGCATATGACAGTACATCAAGATGTTGGACTGGAAACAAAACAAGCAAATAAACAACATCACTGTGGGTTTTCAGAAATTGTAAAAGTCCTTTGACCCTATTTAAAAAAATATTTCTTCTAAAACCAAAAGATAATTTATCCAAAAATGATACAAAAAATGGCAAAATTATTATTAATTTAAAAAAGTGTAACAGTACTAAACAGCTCTTTGTCATTAGTAAAAAATCTTGTTTGTTTTTCAGAAGATATATGAGGGATTTTTGTGTTTCATATAGACTAGAGTTCATACTTTTTTAATGCACCTGTGATATTTAAAAATCTATGATCGCCTACATCTGGACTTTTTCGCTTTGGGAGTTGGGAGCGTCTGAAGGAAATTCATGCAAATATGGAGAAACCCTGACTGTTTTATGTGCCCAGAAAAAGTAGCCCTAAATAGCATCTTTTAAAAAAAAAGTGCACATGAAAAGGTTACTTTTTAAGCATGAGGTACTTAAAAAAGCAGTTATCAATATCTCCATAATATGCATGAGCAGGTGTAACCTTGATATCTTGATGAGTTGTCAGATATGTTTGCAGTGGCTGCTGGATTAGATATTAACTTTGGCCTAAATCACGTTATGCTGACAGACATACAAATGGATAATCCAAGGTGTGCCTTTAAAAGCCAGACCTTGGCCACCAGGATCCACATGTAGCAGGGTCCTCTCCATCCAAGAAACAAAACTGAAGGGCTGATTGAAACCGCAAGCCGCAAACATGAACGGGACAGAGGGACCATATTTTTACATCCCTATGGTTAACACCACTGGCGTTGTCAGGAGTCCTTATGAATACCCTCAGTACTACCTTGTCAACCCAGCAGCTTACGCCGCCCTGGGTGCCTACATGTTCTTCCTCATCCTTGTTGGCTTCCCCATCAACTTCCTCACTCTGTTTGTCACCATCCAACACAAGAAGCTGCGTACCCCTCTAAACTACATCCTGCTGAACCTTGCTGTGGCTGACCTCTTCATGGTGTTTGGAGGATTCACCACCACCATGTACAGCTCTATGCACGGCTACTTCGTCCTAGGACGCCTCGGCTGCAATATTGAAGGATTCTTTGCTACCCTTGGTGGCCAGATTGGCCTCTGGTCACTGGTTGTCCTGGCTATTGAAAGGTGGATCGTTGTCTGCAAGCCCATCAGTAGCTTCCGCTTCGGGGAGGATCACGCAATCATGGGTTTGGGCTTCGCTTGGGTGATGGCTTTTGCTTGTGCTGTGCCCCCTCTTGTCGGCTGGTCTCGTTACATCCCTGAGGGCATGCAGTGCTCATGTGGAATCGACTACTACACACGTGTAGAAGGATTCAACAATGAGTCCTTTGTTGTCTACATGTTTGTCTGCCACTTCCTGGTCCCAATGGTTATCATTTCTTTCTGCTACGGCCGTCTACTCTGTGCTGTCAAAGAGGCTGCTGCTGCCCAGCAGGAGTCTGAGACCACCCAGAGGGCTGAGAGGGAAGTCAGCCGGATGGTAGTAATAATGGTCGTTGCCTTCCTGGTGTCTTGGGTTCCCTATGCCAGTGTGGCCTGGTGGATCTTCTGCAATCAAGGAGCTGAGTTCGGACCACTCTTCATGACCATCCCGGCCTTCTTTGCCAAGAGTTCTTCCGTCTACAACCCAATGATCTACATCTGCATGAACAAGCAGTTCCGCCACTGCATGGTCACCACCTTGTGCTGCGGTAAAAATCCATTTGAGGAGGAGGATGGAGCGTCCTCTACTAAGACCGAGGCTTCGTCTGTATCCACGAGCTCGGTGTCTCCTGCATAAAAGGGCCGTTGACACAGGCTCCATGATCCAATATCCAAGAAGAAGACTTCTGCTCCCCTGGTAAAACGACTGAAGCCTAACGTCTACAGAAATAACTCCTTTTTGTATTTTTACAAATGTGTTGGTTCAACCTAAAGACAGTTGCAGGAAAGGTCTGGCCATAACAGAGTTGTTCTGTATTTGCAGAATATCCAACTTAAAAATGTATTTTTTCCAAGAGGAAAGGGAAAAAATCTTTTACAGTTGGATCATATGATACTGGCTTATTTTTAAATGTAGACGCATGTTACCAAGGCAATGTAAAATAAAACGCACTTTGCAAATGACTCATTCTGTTGCATGTTTTATTTAAAATGTGGGGGGCAAAAGAGCTTTTATAGTACAACTAGTGCTCTTCTGATACAGAGCTTTTCGGTGCGGATATTTGGGAAATAGAAAAATTGAGAATAGCGTTTTTAATTTCTTTTGTAGCGGCATCTGCATTGCTACTCCTGGTGTTATTTCAATCACAGGGCACCTTGAATTTAAGAATTGGCCTACCTAAGGAATTATGACATTATTAATCAAGGATGATTATAGATGTGACACCAACTTTGTAGTTAACCTTTATTTAATGTGATTAATATTCGTCATTAGATTAGGATTATCGGATAACAGTATTATCAAGAGACACCTTGATGCAAAGGTTATGGAATGGAAACAATGACTTACCGGTACTTATAAACTTACAATGTATTTATTCACAGGGGGAGTATAATATAGGATATAATGCTTTACATTAATAAACTCTTAAAATGTTCTAAGAGCTGTCAGTGATTCAGTTTATAGTGTAATAAACCATTTGTTACATTTTTGTATTTTGCTTACTAATGCAAAATACTTGAACTGTGCTACCAGTTATGATTGCTAACAAATAGTTAAAATTAAAGGTGACCTATCATGCAATATGCACTTTTGTACGTCTTTTATACATGAATATGTGTCCCCGGTGTTCCAGGGAACTCACCAAGTGTCAGAAAACACAACCCTCTCTATTTTCCTCCATACCCAAATCTCTTAAAAAGGGGTTGCAACGGATCTGATAGAGACTGATCCAGATTTGAACACTTCTGTGACGTCACAGAAGTGGCGCTACGGCTATTGGGCCAACTCCACCAATCAGGAGGAGACAGCCACGGACATTGCCGTTCAAAAGCGCTGGAGACGCTGTAGTACATAGGCCAGGCCTGTAGATGGTGCTGTTCTCACAGAATCAGCCCATGCAAAGACAGTGTTAAATTGAGCAAAATGAGGAATGGCCAAAATGCATGATCTGTTTGGTATTTTGAAAAATAAAAAGTATAAATATGCCTTATATAGGTATGGTCCTACACTATACAGTATTATTCAAATATAGCATGATAGGTCCACTTTAAATTTGTCCTCTGTGCTGTATACTGTAGTGTGTATTACATTATGTAGTCAAAGTTCTTAGGCAGGCAGCTAATAAGTGCCCTCTAGGGGGACTTAGAGAAAAGTGTTACTGAAGGATCAGTTGTTGGAAGAATCCTTGGAAAAGTTGTACATTTCTCAATCAGTTTTCAGAATAAAGAGGAAAACCTATTTAGAGTATTAGATATGCATATTAACAACAAGTTTTCCTGTTGTATTAGATGTGCATATTAGATAGATATTGCGGTTAGTTTATGAATGAGACCCACTTGAGATCTGCACAGGTTCATGGCTTCAATATTTCACAGATGTAGCGTTAAATTGTACCACTAAGATGAAAGACGTTAACTCGTGTGATGACGTGATTTCTCCCACTCAGTTCCTGGTTGTGCAGTATGCCAGACTCGAGCAAAACAAACCCTAAGATCTCTCCAGTAATGACCTTCATGTGTACTGTAGCTATAGCAACCATTTTACCAGTGGAGCTTTCATGGAATTCAGATATACCTCAGAGCAGTCTGAAGTAAAGCTTAATGGAGAGAAAAAATCAATCACTTGCTGCTTAAATCTAGAACTAAAAAAGAAAAAAGACATGCTCTAACATTTTAATGAAGTTAATTAAAGAGTATTGGATGGATGACAACTTATACTTTACTGTTCTCCCAATCAAAATACCATTCGAAACCAGTTGTAATATTAGTATGGTTCGGAACAGTGTTCATTAATCTGTCAATTTGTACTATCATTATTATTACACTGCACCATTTGAAGTAATGAAGTATCAGTGGAATGATTAGTGTTATTGCAACAATGACTACTATCGTAACAATAACAAAATAATACCTCCAGGAGTGTAAGGAGGGAGACAATGTTGTAGACAAGAAAAGCCATGCGGTTGACAGCCCATACTTTAACATCTTTAAATGTTTTACATTTCCGTGTTACTATTTTGATTTAAGTTTGAACCGTTGTAAAGTCATTATTAAATGTAGTACATTCTCCTCCAGTGTCGGTCTTCAATAAAAGAAAGTCTCTAAAGCTGCATATTAAAACGTAGTGTGACCAGGAGTGACACACCAGAGTGATTTGATCAAAAAGATTGATCAAACTCTCCAGAGTGTCTCCAGAGACATTACTGAAAAACGGTTGTGCAGAAATATGAAATCCTTTTGAATTTGTATGGAAAACTTTATTTGATAATAAAAATAGCATTCACAGACTTCTTTTGATAGCTACATATACATTGTAATCCATCTCAAGGAAAGAAGCTGGATAAGTCCACATCTACTTGTACTTAGACTAATGTTATGTATAGCTTCATGGGTCAAATAAAGCTATGAACAATGTAGTATTTATATATGCATAGTTTTATAAAAAAGATTGGCCCATATACATGTACTGCTTTTATCAACACAGAGACAGCATTATGTCCGGAGCACATTGCAAGAAATAATGCTTGAAGAACACAGACTGCATACAAGTGCTTTATAATACAAAGGCAGGCTAACCATCGAGAGAGATTCAAACCATCAAACAGTTTCTGATTGACCAAATACAGTCTTTTAAAATGTCTTTACATACCTGATCCAGAGTAAATTAACATATTTCCCATAAATCATCAGGTCCATTTCAGAGATATAAACACAATATCACATTCCTCACTGCTGAGGTTTTTCATAAATGTCTCTTTTGTACAAGAAAAAGGCAACATTTTAATCCTTGACAGGTTCCTAATAGTTACACTGGAAAATTCTTTACAGGTGATGGCCAACAGGTTAACTTCTTAAATGTATTTCCTTTTTTTCTACTTTTTTGTTAATACAGTACCATGGCGACAACAGTGATCAAACAATGCATTTGTTGTGGTTTATCCAATATATTTTAGTTTTTTTTTAATGAAACATAAAACGGAGAATACACACAAACACGTTATAAAGCAGCAGTCAGACTCCAGTGGCGTGACAGCATGGCTCAGCATGGCAGATTGGTTGTCTCCTGTACCGCGACTCCATATTTACCAACACAAGAAACCACATCAGCTCTTTGTGTCAGGACCCAGGAGGTGGTCGGTGCGCAGTGTGGTTACCATGGGGACAGGGCTAACACTTACTGTGGGAGTACAGTGCATGTTTGTTATCGATTATTCTCGCTCAGACCTATCAGATAAAGTGGTTAAACTACACTTAAATTTACACATGCATCTTGCAAAGGATTAATTTACACATTTGTGTTTTAATTTTTTTTGGCATATTTGAAAAATCATATTTTATGGCAGCTTCAAGCTGGTATTGTGGCAAAATGCAGACTCATTAAGTACAATTTATTTTATTTTTTTGTAACAAATTTAGATTTTTCCACAACAATCTACCAAAACCGTTTTGCCTGTATTTAAAAGTGAGTCGGGTTACTCCCCTGCTACATCAGTTCAAACTGGGAAACAATGTGAGTATTCATTTTTATTTTAAAATCCTCCTCCAAGGGATCAATTATTAACAACATTGCCAATTTTGTCTGATCTCTATTCTTAATTTTAGAAGTGTATGTGTGTGAGTATTTAGGCAAAGGAGGGTGAGCTGCCACACATTTCAGGGATGCAACACAAGTAAGGGTACAGCATGCTTTTCCAGGTACAGTGTGCACTTCTACCTTGGTCCTCAAAAAATTGAGCTTGCTCAATATATGTGCCAAATTAAAAATAAATAGTGAGCAAATGACACAGTCATATATTAATTATATAATTATCACTCTAGTTTCACCATCAGATCTTAAATTTAGATTTTTGCCTGAAGTCCAACGTGACTTTCACTTGTGAACCATCAGTGTCTTGTGCTATAGTTTGTTCAGTAAAGCAATTCAGGAATGGAACAGACATCTAAAAACAAGTTGAAAACAAGCTTAGTAGTTAGAAGATACCACAACTGGAAGCATGTTTCATACCTCTGAGGGAACAAATATTTAGATTCAGCAATGCCTACAAAAAGCAATATCACTGATTTCATATGCAGGCACATACAATACCTTTATTATAGTACAACAACCTCTGTTATGTTCAAAATAACTATAACAATGACGAAACAACCAGTATGAACTGATAATAGGATTGTACTCCTGCTGTTTTATGAATCTCTGGGTAGGATCACAAGTAGTTAAGTTAATCAAATCATTCAAATAAATCGGTCAACCAAATGAAGCACAAGAGTTAGTATCCTCAGAAGTCCAATTCCAGTGTATGGTACATAGTTTGCACAGATAGAGGAGAGAGTGGCGAGGGGGGTCTCTGCTCTAGATGCTGAGGTCTTTGGGGGTTTCTTTGTACAGCCTTCTCTTGGGCTCAGGGAGCTGGTTTGGGCTGCGGCCTGCTGCGTTATTGTTATGGCCCGTGTTGTTGTAGGCAGCATTGTTGTGTGCAGCGTTGTTCTTCATCATGCCGTAGTAATCCTTCAGTCTGGGTGCTGCTGCATAGTTCAGCTCCTCCCGGCTGTAGTTGCTGTCAGGGGAAGAGTCCCGCTCAACTCGGTATCGTCGCTCCGGTGTCCCGTTCATCGGAAACCTCTCCTGCCTGCTCTCTGGCGAAGAGTCTCTCAGGAGGTTGCCGTTCTTTGTGGCTCTCTCACATGTACGACCCCTGGAAAGAGAGAAGGAATCCCCGTTGTTGTTGGTCCGCTCTGGGGTGGTGGCCTCCTTGACTTGTCTAGGCGTCTGCGGGTCCTTGAGGAGCCTCCGCTCGTAGAACTTGCGTTCAGGGGTGGCTGCAAGGAACCCGCCATCGTCGTACTCCCTCTCAGGTGTGCGGTCGCGATGTGCCCGCTCTGCCCTGCGGTCCATGGACTTGGCCCGCCGGCGATCTGGAGAAGGGGCACGCTTTGATGTTGGAGAGCGGTCAAGGGACCCGCGACGTTGCCGGGACCTCCCGTCCAAAGTAGAGCTGCTGTTTGAGAGCTCTCGCCCCCTCAGTTTCTGGGCAGCTGCAGCCTTTTTCCCCGAGCTGTCTTTCCTCAGAGTCTTCAGGAGTTTAGAGATGCCGCTCTCTGAATCGGATTTCTTGACCTTGCGGCCTCGGCTCTTCTTGTCGTCACTGCTAATGCTGTGACCATCTTCTGGAGACGGCTGTCTGGGGGAACTTTGACTGTGATTGTTATTCCAGGTGTGATGATGGTGGGGATTAAATTGCCGGCCTTGGTAGTCCATCTGATCTGACCCAGCCCTGTCCCTTGCTCGGCCACACGCAGCCTCCTCCTGGCGTGATGGTTTGTGAAGGTCTGGTGGATAACTGGACTCCAATGAGGTGTGATATCGGCTGTTAGGCGGCAGCGTTCTCACTTCCGGAGTGTTTTGTGCCCCGGGTGTGGGAGGGTGCCCGTCACTGCTGCCGTCTGCAGGAGAGGAGAAACAAAGAGGAGCTTGTTGACTAGAAATACCTTATTAGATGAATGAGGTTGAGGAATACTTGTACATCAACATTTGACATGTATTGTATTCAGCCGACATGGCTTTCCTTGTTGGTTCATGTGTGCTCTCGCATTGACATGACAGCCAATCAATGCAGAGATTTATGGATGTCATGCATACATGTGCTCTTTCTTATACTGAGTATATATCCCATGAAACAATCAGGCTTATCTAAATTGATCTATAAACATAAAATGCATTGAAGTGATGAATCACTTCAATATGATTTCTCTATAGGGCTGCGGAGACACAAGGTGATGTCAGCAACAACAGCAGGTGCAACACATCGGCAAGTGTAGGGCAGGGGTTATCAATGGCACAGCAGACACCTAGGAAATCATTCAAAACAAAAATGGTGCATCATCGGGAGGAACAAACTCAAAGCAAAAAAAAGAGTGTGTTGGTTGCAGGTCTGCCAAATTAGAGACGGGTTGCTATGGTAGCAGCATGGGAGGTGGCATTAAATTAGTCCCAGAAAAAAATAATCTGGTGTGGGGCTGGGGAAGGGTTTGTGTGTGTACAGATTTAAGTTAAATTAAGGTTGAATTCAGGCATGACACGACATAAAGCATGCACACTGTCAACACACCTGCGCGCAAACACACACAGAGTGGG
The DNA here is from genome assembly GCF_949606895.1 of Notothenia rossii. Taxonomy (NCBI): domain Eukaryota; kingdom Metazoa; phylum Chordata; class Actinopteri; order Perciformes; family Nototheniidae; genus Notothenia; species Notothenia rossii. The sequence goes on from NC_136902.1 coordinate 16,188,613, forward strand.
ATTCAGGTAGGTATGAGCTGGAAGGAAGGGTGGATCAAATCGAAAGGAAAAAGATGACAGGGCGAGTGAGTTGGGACAGACTTTTGGCTACAAACCGTGGTCTGATTTTGGCCCATTAGGTAGAAACAGGGCTCTCCCATCTTGTCATTCCTCATTGTACCAACAGCGAGATGAGGAGCCATCATCGCTGGAGAGGAGGAAGAGCCCAGCAACAAGAGACAGAGAGAAAGGAGGATATAGAGAGGAGAAACAAATAAAACAGACAAGAGGCTGTTTTACAGTGCATCTTGATCAAGAGAAGAAAGGGTTTGTAGTGAAAGACAAAGAAACATAACTCTTTATACTGTATCACAAATCCATCTGAGAGAAGGAAAGCATCAGAATATTAAACCCCAGAAAAGAATGCTGACCAATACAACGATATGACTCAAACAGTGAGAGGAATAATCCATCAGCCGGGCATACAGCTCTATGGAGAGAATATTACTTTAGCTGTAAGACATCTCTACTGCAGATACTACAGAGTATACATCACTGAACAAGCTTTAGCGGCAGCCATATCTGCATTGATCGATAACATGTGACGGCTCAATATTGTGCTCAAACTGACAGGTCACATTAAATCCATAGTTCATAAAGTGCCTTTCTGTTAAATGTTTATATATACAGTAATGCAATTCTTGAAAATCAATGTTTTTCTTTTTGAAAGCCAGTATTTGTCCCTCCGATAAGAGGCTTTATTTTAGTCTGCGGTGTGCACAGCTTGAACAATAATAAGATTTCAAGGCTGACATAAGCGGTGTTATTTACAGACACACATTTCAACCCGTTAACCTACCATATTCAGGTACAGATCCATCTCCCCGTTTGAGGACGAGGCGTGCTCGCCGACCACCGTTCTTGATCAGTTCAATGGCACGTGAATGCTTCATGTTCTTTGTGCTCTCACCATTAATCTCCAGAATCTCATCTCCTACCTAAAAGGGAAAGGCCAAGTTATTATCATAGCTATTTAATGGATGAGTAGATTCATAGAAGAGAGAAACGAGAGTTATAAACTAAGTAGCGACACATGCGGATTTGAATGGTTGCATACCCTCATTTTTCCATTTCTGACAGCAGCCCCATCCTCTGCTAGTCTCAAGACATACAGGTCCATGCTGTACTCCCGCCCTCCTCTCAGGCTGAAGCCAAAACCTTTACCGTCCCGCTCAAGGTCCACAGAGTAGAACTCGGCATCCTATGAGACAGAAAAGGAGAGATAAGTCACAGGGAGACTGGAGCGGGGTGACTAATCCATGGGAGTCAAAAGGTGAGTCCACACTTCAGGACTAATCAAGCCATAGCCCACAAAGACTCACAAAATGTCAATGGCAGTACAACACACTGGAATGAATGAATAATGAATGCCACATGAGTCTGTGAGCAGACTACAGATCACTTAGCAAGGGCATCACAAGGGCTGGGCCTACACCTTACCATACTCCGGAAAAGAAGTGAGATCTGTTCCAAAATCAGATTTATATACAATGAAACTTCTCTCTCATGGGAATAGATACTGTATGTTTTTTTGTTTTTTTTAATACGCAAAAGGTCAATTGAAAGAAAAAAGGACGGACAAGCTAAAGATAATATCATGCAAGTAGAACATCTGAGACATGTAGGGAACAGTTAGTGAAGATGTAATATTTCATAATATGGTTATTTCTGTTTCTATATGTAAAAGACATCCTTACTTAGACATCAATGAAATAAGATGTGAGTTCAAATGTAAATAACCAGTAGGATGCTAAAGGCATAGTAAGGGAAACTTAATTTTGAACCTTAATACCCAGTTTGACGCAGAACCCTAAAGGCTTACTACCTTGTCATTATGTTAAGACTGTCATTAAAGAGCGCTGCTCAACACTGCTCCATAAATAACTGCAGAGTGCCTTGTTAAGATGCTGCATTCCTTAAAGTGTATAGGATGGCATTCATTGATACTTTGTTATATTGTGAAATAAAAGAGTAGGAAGATCAACACTTTTTTTAGTATTAGGAGCCGCGGGACTTTTAATATTACCTGTTTGTAGATTCAGGGCCTTTTTATCTTCTTGCAAAAACACTGGTTATTTATTTAGCTTTCCTCTGTTCATTTTTATATTTGTACCTGACTGACCGTTGGTAATGAAAACATCTATTCTTACCTGTGCTGTCTGAGTTTGTATGGGTGGAGGTAGAGGAGCTCCTTTCGACTTTGAGTTATTCCTTTTGAAAAAGAGAAACACATTAATACACATTGTCCTGTATCAAATAATACTTTCAACAAAGATGTATCTCCACCTACCTGGACTCTGTGGTCTGTTGAGGTGTGTGTGTGGTGGTGATGGTAGCTATCTTCTCAGCGTTAGTCAGCAGAGAAGCATTGGAAGATTCTGCAAAGAAGCACGCACAAATTAAAGAAGAAAAACATTTGAACTAAAATGAAGTGACTGCTTTTGTTAAATGCATTTGCCCAGCGGCTGTGTTTTCAAAAGACACTCTGGAAAACAAAATGTTACTGTTCAGAAGAGTCGACTGAACAGCCCACAGGCTACTCTATTCAGCCTGATGCTAACTGCCTGTGATGTTGTCATATTTGCTCATGGACAGCACTGGCCCCAACCTCAGAGAAGAAACAGCAATAAATAGGGAAAAAGACCCTCATGACTTCCTTACGGCATCATTTATAGTTACATCTTATAACAAGCAAGAAAACTGCTCCACACATTAGTATCCACTGACATTGGCAGGAGTACAGCACTGTCTATGTTTGGCTAGAAAATCAGCGGGACACATTTGTTTCATGTTCCTTGACTCACTCTCTCCTCATTACTCCAAGAAAATATGACTTCCTCAGGGCCACCACGCTTTCTCTTTGAGCTGAACAGTTTGCTGTACACATCGTTCTTGATATTTGAAATGAGAATAAGATGGACCAATAAATGCCATCTTTCACATTTTACTTGGCCATACCATGTTTTTTCTATTAGGACACATCGCATCCTGCATAAGCACACACAAGCAAGTTAGTGAACATGTGTGCGGGGGAGTTTGTTCACATGTCTCTCTCTCCGGTCTTAATTGAGCTTCACTTTCTGTGTCTGTGGAGGCTATTACAGTGCACTGTAAGCCAGTAACAAGCACCCTGACACTTGTTACAGCACTAGACAGATTTCACCCAACATATTGAGCTTAAGGTTGCTGATTCTGATATTATGCAGTTCTATTGACTTTCCTAAGCTAAATATATTGACATATACAGGAAGCCCTTGATGACGTTTGAGCAGTGCTTAAGTCCTTTCATACTGACAAAATATTGTAGCAGTGAAGTCAATAAAAGAAAAAGCATGAATATAGAGAAGACTTGTAGATGCGCTTCAGTTGTTTCTGGGGGCAACTTCACCTTCTTCCTACTCTGTGACCCACTCTCCCAGATACCAGGGTTCACACCCTGATGAAAAGTGCTCTTGCCTGTGAAAAGCAGCGGTGCCCTTTCCTTCCCACTACTTCCATGAATAAGTCACATAATGCTGCATTATGGAACAGCCATGTGAGGCTCGAAGCCAAAAGCCTTACCATCACCCGGAATGATCCTGAGCGACACTGTGTGTCCGGCTTCCTTGATCAGGTTGACGATGTCCGAGTGTGACTTGTTGGTGATGGAGCAGCAGTTCACAGACAATATCCGGTCCCCGACTTTCAGCTTCCCACAGCGGTCCGCCGGGCTGCCCTCGATTATGCGTCCTATTTTGTGGGGCATGGCCACACAAGCATTTCCAGCTTTTATGTAAACATGCATGTTTGTTTGCGTGTAAGTTTTTTGTGTTAGAAAGAGTGTGTGATGATGATGATTTGATTGATTGTGTTTATTGGTTGTATTGATTTCAGAAAAAAGGAAAAGACAGAAAGAAAACAAGGAGAAAGAGACAAACGGAAAAGTTAATTATCCAAATCACCACGTTCCAATTCAGTCTCAGAAAACATGAAGGATCAGTACTCATGCGGAAAACTAGATCCCATAGAAAGACGGGATAAATCTGTATGTCATATACAAATTAATGGGCTCAGTGGGAGAATTCAGGATCTCTCTTCTGCCCGTATTATCTGACGTATAAATCAATGGGCTGTGAATCATAAGTCAGGGTCCATGGTGGCTAAATCTAGACAGCCTATCAATACACTGGTAGCATCATGACTACACCTCCCCGCCAAGGCTCAATAAGCACACCATTGCTGCTGCAGTGGAGCTGTTCTGGTTATTGAGCTGTGGCATCTTAACCAGCTCAAAAAAAATGATGGAGATTCCCCAGGATTAACTCTGATGTGAGATGTGCAGCCTATAGCTCACATATGGCGCTAGTCATGTGGTCAACTGCAAGAAATACATCTGCACCTGAGTGACAGTGTTCAATACTGCACATCTTGTTTACACAGGTCTGAACAGTCCCTGAGGATCTCCAGTTCTTCTCTCTCTCCCGTTATCTCTCCTCCTCCCTGTGCTCCCATCTTCCATCCAGAATCTTTACATCACCTCAGTTTGCAGCTACCCTCCCCTCAGTCTTGATTGAAAAATGCGTTTGTATCCTGTCACTCTATCTTAATAATGAGATGTGGGATATTGCAGGGTGTGCCAAGTAGCCAGGATTTAATGCTCAATCTTCTAAACACAACCCCAACCCCAGGTCATAGCAGGAAGGGATGAGAGGGGGGATGGGCCCTGCTGGACTGGAAGAAAAATGGTTTATGTATCCATGATCTAGGGGAGATTGAACCAGCTGAAACTGCTGTGTTCATCTTGAGACTGACAAATCATGATGGAAGAATCTTCAGAGCCATGTTGTGTTTTTTTTTTTTAGTAATACAAATTCCTCTGTCAGATTTCAGCTTGAGTGCCACATGGTTTGAATCCATTAGGAGAGTGTGTGCAGGAGAGAGATCCAAGATCAGCACATGAAAGCCCTTAATCCATTCATCTCGTCGTCCCAAGAGAAATAGTGATGGAGCATGGGAGTGCAGTGAAGCAAAAGCAAAAACTGGAATCTCATAAGGACTAGAAGACGTTTAGACAAGGTTGTTGACTTGCACTCTCTCTGGTGTCACTATAAATAACATATTCATTCTTGCATTTTGCAGAGTAACAACATTAGCCCATGGGATCAATGATTTTTCTCTGGGCAGTCAGTGTTGCTAACGTCTCATCCATTCTTGCGATGTGCTTCTGACACACCACAGTACATCATCATAATGGCTTACGATACAAGGGCATGACATTGCTATCGGACATTCATCATTCAGAGGTTAATACCACATTTGTTTCAGGAGGACATCGGCAATTCCTCATCAATTCCTGACCAACTTTATTTCTGTTGTTTTATTGTGACGCGTAAATGGTACAGACAGCTACGGAGTGTGCTGAGTAGACTTCCATTAGATGCTGAATGAATCGGTGAGGGCAGCTGTGAGGCATGAGTCTGTGATGATGGTGTTTTGATAAAGCTGCAGCCGGCCTGATCCGGAGGGAGCGCGTTCCACACATGAGGAGATTTCTTTATCTCCAAGCTCATCATAGTAGGTTTGTGACCTCGGCCTGTGGCATTAAGCTCACTCCTGTCACATGCCAGTTGCCTGCTATTAATAAACTGGAGTAAATTCAATTTCTTTTTAATATTGTGGTTCTGCCACAAGATGGCATCAATCATTTCACTCAGTGGTTCATATACTTGTGGACGTGGTTTTTTGCTATAGCTTTGCATAAGGCTGTTCATGCTCTGACTCTGGAGATACAATTCTTCATGTTCTGCATGTCTACAAAAGGCTCAGAAAGCGTTGAATTTGGTTTTGATTTCAAAAGGGAAAACATTTTAACTTGAATTGAGTGAAATCAAAGACTATTTTATCTCACTTGTCTTACTGTATGTTATTGGATGTTTGGTATCTGATTGTCTGGAGACATTAGCACCTATACTGTAAAAGTGTGATTTTTCGGAAGCGCATCCTCAAAATAGTTAAGTGTTCTTTTCCAAAAATACATTTTAATTTAATAATCTGTCATCTTAAATGGTTTTCTGATTTGATTGATTAAGGTTGAGTTATTTATTTATTTGTAAATAAACTGCATGGAAGTACTGAAAAGATAATATGATGATAACATGTATATCACCTGTACTGGTCTACTCTCTCACTTTCATACTTTTGACAGTGCAATTGTGAAATGGATGTTTGGTTGCTTACTTGGTGTTATTAAAAACATTCTGAATGATCTTGGCGCACTCTGCAAAACACTGCAAGGGTATAATTTAACACATTTAAAGTCTGAAAGTATTTTTGTTATTGCTTTATAGAACCCTAAGGGATGTTGCTGCTTTATAGTTGTTTGTTCATGCTGCTCACAGTCTGAGAGTAAATTCATCACAGACAGAAATAAGGATCTTCAGGAAAAACTCTTTTCACGTAACGTGCACCAATACAGATTACAAATGCCCAAACAATCTAATCGTTGAGTCGGATCAAAGTCTAAATTGTCTGGCTATAGTAAAGAAAATGAATTTGAATGTCAAACTTAATTCAAGTTGCTGTCAATCTCAATTAGCTCCAGCTCAGCGTGTCTCACTTACCGAATGTGGTGCCGGCGTCGGGCCTGGATACAGACGACACGATGACAAAACCGAAGCCCTCGTTCTCTCCGCGCTGGATCTCCACGTCATACGGCTGCAGGGAGGCAGGTACCACCGCACTCCCGCTGCCCCCTCCACCCCCGCTGCCTATGCCGCTGGTGGATCCGCTGCCAGAGCTGACGGTGTTCAGAGAGTTCTGGCTTCCCTGGGGGGTCCGCTTGCCCTCCGTCAGGCTGGGTGCTTGGGTGCTGCTGTGGTGGGAGGAGGCCGGCGACGGGGGAACTTCACCTTCCCCTTTTGACACTGGGGATGGGGGGGGGGGGAAGAAATCCAACTAGTTAGAAAAATATTACTTGAACACTTCATTAACGTATTTGTCAGAAATCTTGTTCTGCAAGCAGAGGAAGCAGTGTCTTTATGTTTATAGATAAGATAAGATAATCCCCGTGGGGAAATTCAGTAGTTTAACAGCAACAGGGTAAATTGAAAAACAGGATAGCACAGATTAATAAAACGAAGGATACAATCAAAGATAACAATTAAATGATAACATAACTATAAGATAAGAAATGAATTAAAAATGAACATGTATACATATTTTGTCATGTGTACATATTATTTACATGTGTGTGTGAAAACAATGTGTATTTTATGTCCAGTAATCGTGTCACATGATTGACCCCTCGTTGCGCATCCTGATGGCTACTTAATATGCATGTGAGCCTGCATGCTACAGGTACGATTAAACATTGCTCTATGTTAAACTCTCATCACCTCCAAATCCCTGTGACTTGCGTCTGACAGTGAGGTTGACATGGCCCTGTTTGGCGGCTTGCTGCATCAGCTGCACCACGAGCTGGTGAGACTTGCCCACCACCGCCGTGCCGTCCACACAGATGAGCTCGTCCCCCGACCGCAGGCGCCCGTCCTCATCTGCTGCCCCGTACTTCACTATGTGCCCTATGTAGATCTGGAAGAGGAAAACACACGCGATGCATGTTGTGAAGGATTTCTTAAGCAACAACGTAATTCATGTTGTCTATAAAGGTGAATATGGGTCACTGTAGGTTCAAACAAATAACCAATATGGGATGGGAGAAAAATATTTAGAGAAAAAACACTACATTATTAGGGTCATGCATTTAAAACCAAAACATTGATATTCTCTGATAAAAACATTTGCAATTCTTTTTGACAGAGTGGTGTGAATCAAGGAGCTTTTATAGTTATGATACTGATCCATGGCTTATTAAGAGTCATTATGCTGCAGTTCATTCAATTGATTTGATCTGACTTATCTTCTTCTGATGTTAAATTAGTCAGTTAAACCCAGCAGCGGTTCTGAGTCTACTCATGCATTACTTCAAGGTATTTGTAACTGACAGAGAACCAAAGAAGGCCAAAGCAGCCTTTTGGGACCATGGAGAAGCCTGTGTGCTTTAGGCATTGTGTGGGCGTGAACACGGGCTCTGACAGAAACAAGCACATAACTACCATGCAACACCTTTTGGCACTAGCAACAAGTACTAACTCCTGTGGGGTAGTCTTGAAGCCTGCTGCCATTTTATTTCCCTCTCTTCCTCAATATCTGCCTTCCTGTTTCCCTCTTAGTTGCTCCTTTTAAGACAAATATATGGCGCACAACCAGAGGGATTGTGGGTAAGGCCTTTGCTTCTCCTAACAAGCCGTCTGTATGATCCTCAAGAGAGCGAGCTCCAGTTAGACAGAGAGAAAGGACTTTCTGCTGCTGTGGTTTGAAGGCAGACTCGGCACAGAAAAAGGAGGAAGAGGAGAAAACCAACGAAGCAGGGAACCTCTTATCGAAATAGGAAGCATACAAAGCAAAAGAGATATTTATAAATAATGATCAGCAATATTGAGGATGGGGTGTGTGTACATTTGAAACATTTTTAATCTTCAGCTCTTGTTTAAACCATTAGTGGTAAAGTGGAGGGGATACTTACAGGCTCTCCGGGCTCATTTCCTCCCAGGATACGGAAACCGAAGCCTGTGTCTTTCCGCCAAAGGAAAATGTCCTGCTCCTGGCAATCTGGCACTGAAATACACAAGACCAACAGTTAGGGGACCCCATGGAGTTCAACCACCAAATCTGCCAAAGACCTGCTGCTTCTGCTCAGCGTTGACTGATTAGCATCTATAAAGGCTAATCACTAACGCTTGTTGCTCTAAATCCATTTGTTTTGCCTCTGATTTTGTGTCCATCCAGTTGTGTTATCGCTGATCAACAAGGTGTTGGTTTCTCTATTAGCGTCAGAATGAGAGCAGGCAGGGTCAACAGCTGCTCCTTCCCTCGCCTCAACACAACAAAGATAAAACTCCTTCTGCTCGCGTTTATAGACCCCAAATTAGGCTGCAAAGTCTCATGCTGTGAACTCATAATACTCACGGCCTGCGCTCTGAAAGCACACTCAATAGCGATCCCTATTATTAACCCAAATGTATAACTGAACCTTTCTTACACACATGGATACGTAGCTTCACTTTAACCAATTTCTCTCCTTTTCACCATCAAACGCTCTTACATGCATAACCCCCCTCCCAGTGCATTTGCATCTCACTGTGGACAGAGCAGACTGTGGAGGAGGACACAGGCAATTTGGTGTCTGTCTGTTCAACCCACAGGGCCATTCGGCACAGGAGGCACCGACCGTTCGTTCCTGCTGTCGACACGGCTGCCACGCAAGGCCAGTAGAGAATGCATCAGCTTCAGCTCTCCAGTTCCCCTGAACACTGTGCGTGGATTGAACTGCTACAGTTAAGTTTACAGTACAGGAAATAACCCTCAACTGTCAACTGTTAAGTAGTGAACAAAGTGCAAACTGACAGTGCAGCTTTCTGCCAAATCAAGCGACAGATGACAATGGGAAGCAGAATTTCCCAAAGCTCACCTTTCAGTCACATTGTACTGGCACTGAAATATTTCTTCACATTTGCACTCAATGGATGCATGGAATCACAAATCACTCTTGCACGTGTACTGTATGTGGCAGCATGCACATGGAAATACAGACAGAGAAATTTAGTCTCTCTGTCTTTCTTTGTCTCCCTTTCTTGTTTCACAGCGTCTCCCCCGCCGACTCAGAAAGGGGCTACAGCTCCTTCAGGGGTTATCAAACAGATACACCAATCAGCCGCAGCTTAAAGCAGCCCTCTGTGGGCCCAGTTAATATTTAATCAGCAGCAGTCCTAGATTCTACAGGCAGCCATGATTGTTAACCAACACTGCAAAGTGACTGCAACAATCACGATGTGCTAACACAGCACACATATAGACATCAAGACAAAGATATATTTGTTTGTGTTTTTGGAAACACAGAGATGTATCCGATACAGACCTTGTATCCTTTTTTTTTTTTTTTTAAATATCACTACAAGTACAAGGGATCTGAAAGATGTAATTCAGAACAGTCGGTGAACCCGTTATTTGGGAAGATCCTTCCTCTTTCTCCTACGCTCTTCTCTCAGAAAGAGAAAATAAGTGGTTTGATACCCTTACAGTGTTTCCCTATGAATAATGCAGGAGTAGGCCATGACTGCAAATGATATTGAGGAGTCTTACAGAGAGGCTGCCTACTTTCTAGTGTTCCAGTTTTGGATATTCTGTTTTTCTAGTGACTAAAAAAGGGCACAAGACAAGCTTTTTGGCTGCTGATAATGTAAATGTGATCCGTTTTTCTATGTGCATTTAAAAAAAAAGGTAAAGTGTGTCTTGTCCCTTTACTGGGTTTTTTAACGTGACTATTATTTTCAGTCGAGAGAAAGCCAGCACGACACACAATGCAAGCACTTGTGTGTTTTCAAGGACACTTTTCTCTTGGAGGCACCTTTTGTCACACAATCATTTGTGACTCAGTAAGCAAACAAATTGTTTAGTAAACAAAAAGGGCACACAAACACACAAAGGCAGAGATGTGCCCTGTGGTGGTCACAATGTATACACAGCTGTGATTCTTTTAGTCTGTGCCACTTCTCCACAATGGAAAGAAACAGATGTATTTAGCACTCCAAGCACAACCACCTCAATTAAAGTCTCTTCAATCTTTCAAAATCAAAAAGGTTCATCCAATCAGTGAACATTATACTTTTTAAAGTTTCCTCACAGCAATGATCTGTTTAAATCATATTTTCCTGACCTCCATATCTAATCTGAAAATCATACAGTAACCATTAACAGTGCTTAACTCAGTCATTTAAAAAATACCTTAATAAAAAGGCAGAAGACAATAACAACAGTACACATGGCAGAGACCAGAACAAATGCAAAAGATATGGAATGAATCCACATTTTGACCATCTTTGAAGAGAGTTGATAAGAGGATCAATACCAATTCAACGTATCGCTGCTAAGGTAACAGGACAAAAAAGCTTAGTCTGAAGACAACGAAACTCTCCCACCGGCAGCTTTACAGCCAGAAACAGTCTGCACCAACAGTCCTGTTATGGCAGATTGTGTTTTTTTACCAGAGTCTGGTTGGCAGACTGAAGGCAGAGCCGGGCTATCAGTTTTCCTCTGGTTTCATTTTGTATGCTAAGTTAACATGCTGCTCGCTTTAGTTTTCATATATACAGTTGAAATACGATAGTTATATGTATCTTCCTTCTTATCCAACACTTTGGCAAAAGTTCCTTTTTAAATCCTTACATAAAAGCATATCTTGAAAGAAACTGTGTGGTATTAGCTTCAGCTCTTTAGGCAGGTCATTACACCATTGATAGCTTTTTCTTGAAACTAAGCCCTTTAACATCTCCTGCCAGTTAATCTCCGGCTATATTCACACTTATAGAAGGTTAAAAGGTCCGTAATGTTGCTAGGGGATAAACTTCGCTGAGCTTTTAAACTACAAAGTCAGCAAACCTTAACATTTCAAAAAATCTGAATTGGATTCTACTCACGTCGGCTCTCGTACATGCTCCTGGACTGCGCCCAGATTTTAAAGGGGTCTGGCTTCTTCTGGAGGGTGAGGGTGCCATCTGCGGGGTCTTGAGGGGGCAGGCCTGGCAGAGGCTGGGTGGGGGCCGCTGGAGTGGGAACCACAGCCTCACTGGGCATGGCAGAGGGTGGGTGGCCTGGAGAATCGGTGTGGGCGCTGCGATGGCTGCACACGCTGTGCTGGGAGCTGCTCTGGCTGTCTTTCCTCTCTAGCTGGTGCTGGGTGGACAGACAACAGAGTGAGAGGTGTATGTGTGTAAGGTTCGGGGGTGGATGTATGCAGAAAATGGAGGTAGAGGGCAGAAAGAGGAGAAAAGAATTGAGAGTGAGAAGAGACAAGGGCGAGATATACAAGGGAAGGAGATGAGTGAGAAAAAGTGTTGATGGAGGACAAAGAGAAAGCATCCAAGGTCATCTTTTCAACACATTGCAGTAGAATTTATCTCACTCTTGGAGGGAGGAGAAATTACTTGGTTGGTTTCCATGGTTGCGAGAAAAAGACAGATTTATATGTTTAAGAATTTCAATTAACGAAGAAGACTAGTTTTGGGAATCAAACTATTCATTGTCTGTAAGTCCTTAGCGTTGAAACTGTGTATTAAACCAGTTGAATGTGTAAACATCTCAACAGCTGCTAAGGAGATGGGTATTGTGAACACTTCGTTGCTACTCAGTGAGATTAAAATGTCTTAAAACTATCTGCCTTTTTTTTTTACAGAGGAATACAACATTTAATGATTACAATATTCTGTTTTTTCCTTTTGCATATTTTCATTCATACTGAGCTGAGCTTTTCGTATGAATTGTAAATATAAATGTCATTCCTGTTGTTCAGCATTTTGGCGTCTAATAAGCATCCAGATCTCTTACTCAAACTTGAATTCCTAATACGTTTTTTATTGTGTCACCAAGCAACACGCCGCCAACCCAAAGCCTCTTGCATTGCTTTATCATATGGCAGGTTTTTGTCTAAAACCAGCTTAGAGGCCTGCTTTTAGGGGCCTGCTGATGTGGTCGAAGACACCCTAGTGTTTATATAATCTTTGCATTCTGATTCGGCAACCAGAGAATAAACATATTACCACATTATTACTTGCAGATGCACATTACAAAGTACTCAGCTTTATGACAAATGTTCCTTACTGGGGAAATGCAATTACTGACAAGCCCCAATATGACAACTGTATCATTTTTGATCTGGTATGAATAATAAACCTGTGCATGAAATGGTGGAGAAGTCACGGCACAGTCTCTCAATCATCACACTGTATGAGAGGGTGGGTCAAATGATCCAGTAATGCTTCTTAATGAGGACAACAGCCATGCAAAATTGACTTCTCGTCTGATCTGGTGACTTCCTAATGGGTTGAGACAGCAAAGTCTATCTTGCACATGGGAGTTTACTGTGAGCATTTATTTAGAAATCTGAACTGGAGGCAAAATGGTTGTTCTGGGCTGACATAAAGTCGCATGCAGCGTGACATTTCCCTGACATAACACAGAGAGGGGGAAACTGGCTCACCTCACTGGGAAGCTAATCCAAAGTGACAGCCAGGCAGTGCCACTATTGGATCCACTCGACCCTCTTACTACCCCCACCCCTCTTCCATCCTCCATCCCCCGTGACATGTGACCTGAATAGGTAACACCCACTGCCCTGACTGATACAATTTCAAATTAATCCTAATGCTAATATCCAGCCAGAGACACCATTCAAGGTTTTCTTCTACTCAAGTTGTGGGAGTTGAACCCATCACTGACCTTCGCTGAGACTTGTCCAAAGGAAACGACCTTCTACTATAACTCGCTGGCTCTCCAGGGGTGAATTAGGGTGACAGTAATTTAAAGCTGCACTGGCGTCTCCTCAGCGCTTGAATTGTTTTTTTTTTATCAGGTTGAGAAGAGTCGTAAAAACGAAGAGGCGTGTGCTCTTTTAAAGTCCTGAATAACTGCACTGTCCCTTAAGAGACCCTGAAGCTGCTCCCAGAACTGGTCTTCCTGCCTCTTTCCCCGTCGCCTCTTATCCGTCACAACTATGGTCGCATTGCAATCTGTTGCAATCTCTCCTCCAGCTTCCCAAATCTCCCTCTGCTTTGCTTCCAGCTCACTCTGCCGTCATGGTCCCCCTTCTCCCTGTCTGTTAGTCTCAGTGAGTCCTCTGTGTCTGTGGGCTATCACAGTGATTCACTGTTGTGGGACAAACCATATCCCCACGGGTCTTCCCCTCCCTCATCCACAACCCGTTGTTCCTGTCTTTGCCTCCCTCCCATCTTCCCTCGGCTGTGGCTGTCTGCCCTCCAGAACAGCTGGTCACTGTTACACTGTTCAGCCTAGGCTATGCTTAATCAGTCACAGGATGGCAGGGTGGTAGGAATGGGGGAGGAGGGGGAGGGGGTGTAAAGAGAAATGACAACAGAGAGGCAAGAAAAGCAAGAGGGTGAAAACAATACAACAATGCATACAAAGTGACAAGCCTATAGAGTAAAGAGCAAGGAGTCAAATATGTCTATTGTTCTTTAAATAGCTCTCACTTCACTCAGTAGAACTGACACACACACACACACACACACACACACACACACACACACACACACACACACACACACACACACACACACACACACACACACACACACACACACACACACACACACACACACACACACACACACACACACACACACACACACACACACACACACACACACACACACACACACACACACACACACACACACACACACACACACACACACACACACACACACACACACACTGTAGTACTTACCACCAGCTTTGGACTCCGCTTGGCTGGCACCACTCCTGCAAAACATCGGCAGAGAGACAGAGAGAGCATGAATGACCTGTTGGGCTCTTCCCTTGTCCCCTGCGATTAAAAAAAACAAAAAACTCTCCAAAACAAACGGATGGACCCTGGTTCCTGCAGAGCACAACTGGCCCGACTTGCTCTCCTCCTCTTCCTCCTCTGTGTTGCCTTTCTCTCTGAGCAACACACTGCGCTAGGCTGCTCGCTAATCTAAGTGATCTCCTCCCCCTGTGCTGTATCCCGCTCCACTCTGCGCTCTCACCCGTGCTATTAGAAGAGGAGCAACTGATCTATCTGCATTAGACAGGCTGACTTATGCTGCAGCAGCCCTCAGATGCTGGTCCAAGCTACAGGTCTCCACAAGCATCAACAGATCCACGCCCCCACAGCCTCCATCCAGTCTACTTCCCAGGTGTCTCTCCAGCACGAGCTCTCCAGCAGAATCTCAACTATTACCCACTGACAAGAAGCTCAATAGCTTGAGCATCCTATCAAAGGAAAGCATGAGCTTCTGCCTTATTATGCACATCGTAACTACAGAGCTGTTTCCTCTCTCCTCCGCTCCTCTTCTTTGCTCAAGGCTTACATCGAGAAGCTGAACTTCTCTCTGCCTTTTTTTTTTCTCCCTCCCCCTCCTCTTCTTCTTTCGTGCACCATGACTCTCTCTCCCATCTGTCTCTATCTCTCCATCTTCTTTATACCAGTTAACATACTGTAGAGTCACCAAGAAGATCAATCTCATTTGTGCTAATGAAATATTAATACTTGGAGCCAGTTGTCAGGGGAGAGGATTTACAGCATACAAGTGTAGGGAATCATATACACTCCCAATTAAACAGGGGTTCTTCTCACATCCATCACAGCCAAACAATTCATTCAACATGTAGGCTTCTAATCTGAACACAAGCCTATATCGTCTCCACCTGATTGCAACACACTGAGAGTATGCGCCACTTTCCAAGAAAAACAATTTCCCTTCCCCGATGCTCTATTTCCTGACACTTACTACACCAAAGTATGTTGGGACAGAAATAGACAAATGAATGCATGAACGACATTTGGACAAAGAGTTGCGGTTGCCAAGGCAATCAAGTAGTTCCGCATGCAGTGGCAGACGTCTACTTTGTTAAATATGAGGTGTGAGCAGCAGGGGCACACATATTAAAACATATTCATTCCTGCAACATCTGACACCAAACAGGCTCAGAGAAAACCCTACTGGAAGTATTGATGGAGCAACATTAACACATGCAACAACATGCAAGCATCCATCTTAGGCTCTTTCTGCTGCATTGGCAAAAAAATCATTAAATGTTAAAACTCTCTGTTGCTGCAAAGCCCCTCTCTCTACACAATTCATAATTTATCCTCCCTATTTTCCTTCCCTCCCTTCTTCTCTCTCTATCCCTTAGATTAGGGGGTGCCAGTCACAGGAGGAAGTGGAACATCTCAGCTGCTGACGTTCTGATGAATGTTTACATGTGATCCAGATAGGACACACACAAAAGGTAATGATCTCTTGATTTCACCACGCCTTTCACTTTGAAACAACCTCTGAAAGTCTTCACATTGGAACTGAGGTCAACATGATTAGCATCAAATATATAAATTGAACTTAACTTGACCATATGGTTGATAAATTACGGCATGAAAGTTAAGGGGAATACAGATTTTTCAAGTGATGTAGCTTGACCCCAACTCTGCATCCACTGGAGCAATGTCAGCTGGAACATGTGATTTACATGCCGCTAGACGTGAACGCATCCTTATGCATGATGCAGTTTTGAAATCTGCTTAAGTTTCTCTGGCATTGTGAGGCGGATGCATATGTGTAAGGGCTGAATGTAACATTTATGAGCAGCTGATGCTCGGTGGAAGAAATATGGGAATTGCATGATCCTGCACACATGCAACGGTGTAGAAGCATCCATGAATGCACGCATGCTATATATAGTAAAAGCACAGGCAGGTATAGAAGAAAGTGAACATTTATTTATTCACGGAGGACAGGCATCAGTGAGCATGAAGGCACGCACATAGCATTTACATTGTGAGGCGTAATCCTTATATTTTTTACTCTGCTGAAGCTTCTGAAGGAGAGAAACAAAACGCTCTCCATTTATGACGTGATTACTGAGGATGCAACACCGGTTAAAAAGGACTGATTGTATTATTACTGAGGAAAGTCTACCAGACTGACAAAGACTGTGTCCATTATCATTCCAATGAGAGAGGAAGTAAACAAATTTAGAAGTGAAAGCGAGTGCCGTCAGTTGTTTTGTGAACCAATCTGGCACTTAGCGTCAGTGTGGAGGAGGCTGCTTCCTTTACTTCTTTTACAGTAGACAGTGAAGTACAGATATTGTTACTAGCTGAGTAACAATATCTGATGTAGAGCCTCAAACAAACAATGTTAATATTATCAATTGGCAATTTTGAGCACATGCCGAGTAGTGTGTTTGCTCAAAAGGTTTATCATTTGTGTGACAAGCTTGACTTTTATTATTTACTATGGAATACTATTATGACATTTTTAATAGCACGGAATTACTTTTTTTCTGGTATACTATACTTTGATACTACATGTTTTTTGTTTTTTTTAAATGTCCCATTTCATGCTTTTCCGGTTATTACCCGTCCCCTTGTGTGTTATGAAGGTTTTTCTGCATGTAAACGGTCTGCAGAGTCACAAACCCTCAAAGTACACCGTGTAGCGAGTAAAACTCTAACACAGAAAAGGCCTGTCTATGCTGCCCCAGAACGCCTCGTTGGAGATTTTTCTTTTTCCATTTTTTGGGGCAGGTTGATGTCACCAAGTCCAAATGGACCAATTGGTCCGCGGAGCTCAGACCCCACGCAGCAACCAGGAAACGATACCAGTAATCCACCTCACACTGTCCGCTCCTCAAGCCCCAAAGGGCGGAGCAGCGAGCACCCCAAAACGTCCCGCCAACACGGCACCCAGACCCCACGCAGCATTCTCATCTGTCATCATTACTGGTGTCATTTTCTGGTTGCTAACAAACGCCATTGTAAAACATAAACACTGATGTTCAGCTGTAACGGTGGTTGACTCATCAGAACAGAGTGGGCGGGCTGACCAATCAGAGCACAATGGGCTCATAGGGAGGGGGGGGGAGCTGTGTAGGACAGAGAGTGAATACACATACTATACAGATATGCTTTATGAGAAAACCAATGTGAGTTTGGAACATTGAACAATGTAAATCTATTCTAGTCGACATCAACAAT
Source organism: Notothenia rossii (assembly GCF_949606895.1). Taxonomy (NCBI): domain Eukaryota; kingdom Metazoa; phylum Chordata; class Actinopteri; order Perciformes; family Nototheniidae; genus Notothenia; species Notothenia rossii. The sequence continues at coordinate 16,206,281 of NC_136902.1, forward strand.
GGAATTATGATCAGTAGAAATTGCCAAGACATGGGACCTTTAAGCGGTATGGGCTATATACAATAACATCACATACTATGACATATTTTGACTGTCGGGTATCATTCACTCGAAACATTCACATGATTTCATTATTTGCAGAGAACATTATATAGTGGAGACGATTGGTAACTTGCTGTGTGTGTGTGTGTGTGTGTGTGTGTGTGTGTGTGTGTGTGTGTGTGTGTGTGTGTGTGTGTGTGAAAGGCAGTGTGTTTGGTCCTTCCTCCAGGTTCTCTAAACACTGTATACAGGACTGTCTCAGAAAATTAGAATATTGTGATAAAGTTCTTTATTTTCTGTAATGCAATTAAAAAAACAAAAATGTCATACATTCTGGATTCATTACAAATCAACTGAAATATTGCAAGCCTTTTATTATTTTAATATTGCTGATTATGGCATACAGCTTAAGAAAACTCAAATATCCTATCTCTAAATATTAGAATATCATGAAAAAGTATACTAGTAGGGTGTTCAACGAATCACTTGAATCGTCTAATTAACTCGAAACACCTGCAAGGGTTTCCTGAGCCTTGAAAAACACTCAGCTTGGTTCAGTAAACTAAATCACAAGTATGGGGAAGACTGCTGATCTGACTGCTGTCCAGAGGACCGTCATTGACACCCTCCATCAGGAGGGTAAGACACAAAAAGGAATTTCTCAAAGAGCAAGCTGTTCACAGAGTGCAGTTTCAAAGCACATCCACAAAAAGTCTGTTGGAAGGGGGAAATGTGGCAGGAAACGCTGCACAACCAAGAGAGATGACCGCAGCCTTAACAGCATTGTGAAGAAGAGTCGCTTCCAGAATTTGGGGGAGCTTCAAAGACAGTGGACTGAAGCTGGAGTCCAGGTATCAAAAGTCACTGTTCACAGACGTGTCCGGGAAATGGGCTACAATAGCCGTATTCCCATGGTCAAGCCACTTCTGAACTCAAGACAACGGAAGAGGCGTCTGACTTGGGCTAAGGAAAAGAAGCACTGGACAGTTGCACAGTGGTCCAAAGTCCTCTTTTCAGACGAAAGCAAGTTTTGTATTTCATTTGGAAGTCAAGGCGCCAGAGTCTGGAGAAAGGCTGGAGAGGAGCAAAATCCAAGTTGCTTGAAATCCAGTGTGAAGTTCCCACAGTCAGCGATGGTTTGGGGAGCCATGTCAGCTGCTGGTGTTGGTCCACTGTGTTTCATCAAGCCCAGAGTAAATGCAGCTGTGTACCAAGAGATTTTAGAGCACTACATGCTTCCGTCTGCTGAAAAGCTCTATGGAGATGAGGAATTCATTTTCCAGCATGATCTGGCACCTGCCCACAGTGCCAAAACCACCAGTAACTGGTGTACTGACCATGGCATTACTGTCCTCGATTGGCCTGCAAATTCCCCTGACCTGAACCCCATAGAGAATATGTGGGGTATTGTGAAGAAGAAGCTGAAAGACACCAGACCCAACAATGCTAATGAGCTAAAGGCCGCTATTGAAGCATCCTGGGCATCCATAACACCTCAGCAATGCCACAGGCTGATTGCCTCCATGCCACGCCGCATTGATGCAGTAATCCGTGCAAAAGGATTCCCAACCAAGTACTGAGGGCATTAATGGACATTTTCAAATGTTTGATTGTGTTTTGCTGTTATAAATCTTTTTTTTTTACTTGGTCTGAGGAACTATTCTAATTTTTTGAGATAGGATTTTTGAGTTTTCTTAAGCTGTATGCCATAATCAGCAATATTAAAATAATAAAAGGCTTGCAATATTTCAGTTGATTTGTAATGAATCCAGAATGTATGACTTTTTTTTTTTTTTTTTTTTTTTTTTTTTTTTTTTAAATTGCATTACAGAAAATAAAGAACTTTATCACAATATTCTAATTTTCTGAGACAGTCCTGTATATTGTTGTTTAAGGGTGTACAGCAGTGATCATCAACTGGCGGCCCGCGGGTCAAATCTGGCACGCCAGACATTCTCATCCGGCACGCGCTGTGGTGCTGGCAGAGTGGTTAGTGCGTTTGCCCCCCACTCATTTATTTTTTACAACGTCTCGTGAGTAATGTGCAGCACCAGAGTCTAACGGAGAGGCTGCAGGACAGTAGCTTGCGTACTGCGTTGCCTTCCCTGCCCTGAAGAAGGAGTGATCCTTCGTTAGCGTGAAGAGTCTGCTTTAAGCGCTCTGCAGTAGCCCCGCTGCGAGGCTCCGGCGAGCTGACAGTACATGAGCGCGCTCCACCAGCACCGCCCCCGGTCAACAACTTCACAATTCAGGGCTATATATAAAAATCGCTAGCCCCCGAAAGTGTCTCTAGGAATAATTTTAGCCCTTGGACAAATGTAGTTGGTGATCCCATGTGTACAGCATGAGTAATGTAGTCTTTTGTTGAGCCTGTAAACGTTTAGCCTTGCTTTACAACTTATAAACACATCTCTTTTCTTCCTCCACTCTAAATGATATTGTGTCGCTCTTCCTCATTGTCTGTAATCATTATATTACATTCCTCTCCCTTCTTTTCCCCAACATTTTATATCCCCCCTCCCCCCTCTAAGTTTCCCTCTTCTTTCTCTCTGTCTCTCAGGGGACAGGAGCGCTGTGCACGATTGTCATGGCAACAGCGGTGGGAAGACAAGATGGAGGACTCAAAGCTGGCCTGGCCTCCTTTACATGAGAAGGTACAGTGTGTGAAAACACTGTTATCTTTGAAATCGTATTGGATTATGAACATTTCTCACACTAGAAAAGTTTATGGTCATAATAGATTATTTTAACAGGTTGAGATACTACTGCTGACAGTGTGTAATTAGACCATGAAGAATGTGTTCAGGGTTATTTTCTTCTTCTTTTTAACAACAGTCCATTCACAGCCCTTTTCTTTTAGCTACTTCCTTCATTACCACAACAGCCTATTCCACCTCTTGTCTTTTTCCATTGCAATAATAACATGTGGCCAGTCTCCTCTCTTAAAGCCAACGACCACACAGTTGAAACTAGAGAGACCACTTGTTGGCCAAAATGTGGCTCCGTTCCTTTCTGATGCCATCGCAGGGGAGCATGAAGGCAACGGCAAGATGCTGTGACAAAACATCTTTTTTACTTGTGAGGCTTTTGAACTCGCTGCGCATCTATCTGAGATTTGCCACAAGCAAACTACCCTGGCACTGTTGAGTTCAGAGCGATGCTGCCTCCTGGGATAAACTGCTGAACTGGTGTAGCGTTGCAAGAGATGTTTTTGTGTCTTGGTCGTGCACATCCGATGATACAGTACATTTTGCCAAAGCTATAAGGATTCATAAAATGTTGCATAAATGAAACTTCTGTGACACATCCCGAGCCACTGCGAATGATCATACACAACATTTAAATACAAACTTTGTTCTTGAAACATAAAATAACATTTTCATTGTGTGATGTGTTTGTTTGACCTTGCGCTTTGTGCCCTCTATAAAAGTCTGAGTCAGCCAGCACGTATTGATGAGTCACAGATAAACAGTTTAAGGCTTCTTCTCTTCCAGCTGAGGTCCACCTTGTGCCTCCTCCTCTCCTCCGCCTATATATATATTTTTATAGCAATCCCCTCATACACGCTTCCCTTGCTGAACTTTCAATGCTGTTCAGCAAATCTCACACTCTCTCCCCTAATCCTCCTCCTCCACTTTCTCAAAACATGATCCCTGGCCTTCCTATATCTCATCCTCGGCTTTCTTTTCTTATCTGCCTTACCCTGCTCCTCTTAGCTCCCATAATTGTTATTTGTGAATGATTATGTGCTAGCTGGTAGCGATCACTTGAAAGGTTAGCGCATTATTCTCAGACGAGTCACAAATCAGCCCCCAAAAAAACGTTATTACACTTTTGGGAAGGCTGCAACTAATGATTGTTTCTGTTGATTGATATGTGATCTATGTTTTTAATTCATCGCATTAGTTGTTTTGTCGAGAAAATGCCCAGAATTTCACAAAACCCAAGGTGGTGCCTACAAGTTGCTTGTTTTGATGTAAAACCCAAAAATATTAAATATGCAATTATATTAGAAAAGGGAAAAGATGGAAACCCTCACATGTGAGAAGCTGTGAGGGACTTTCACATCTGATCGACCAAAGGTGTTTTTACACTACGATTGTAAAGTTTATCGCATGTCATTGCATTTCACAATATGCGTGTGGTGTGTATTTATAAATTACGTTTGCAATTCGTTTTTAGATTGGTCAAGGAATGTTATATTTTGTGATTAATTTGTAGACTTAGAATGAAAAAAAGGTTTACTTCTTTGCAGAAGTCCGACAATCTTGTTTGAATACAGTGCTACGGTATATTGGCTTTTTTTGTAAAATGAACAAATAATTGTGTCAATAGTAGCATATTGAAAAAACGGTTTCAGTGAGTTTAGTATTGTTTGCACCATTCCTTCAACTTCATGCAATACCTCTAACTATTGAACGGAAGCTTAATTAATCTCAATCCCACCCCCCTGGCTGCCTGTGTGGGTGTGCAGTTTCTGCACCTCATCACCTAGCGTCTCACCTGAGCAAATAATAATGAAAGGCTGGTGTCAAAGCCTAACAGAGATGATCTACGCTGCTGTCAGTCGCCCTGCTTGCCACAGTGACTGCTTGTAGCCTTCTACCCAATTATCCTCTTCTTCATTTCCTCTCAGTCTTGCTCTTGCTCTCCTTGAACCTCTTTCTCTTAGCTCTGGTAGCAGGAATACTGCCCTGCAACCGTATCACTTCCTCTCTCTCACATTCTCACAGGCCCATAATAATGCTGACATTTAACACAATACAGCAGCACTATTCCAGCATCAGTGCACAGGGTCAACTCATTAGAGGGCATAATTGATGTGAGGTGCATATCCTGAACCTCCACTAATAGAGATATGGGTCACCTGGCATGGACGGTAATTTAACAACAATAAGGACTAGACACAAATGAGGGACCTCCAATGTCACTCAGTGTCTGCCTGGATACTTTACACTTCGGCAAACAATTTGTTTTGACAATTTAATGGGAAAACATTCATCTATGGATCATTCCAGGCTAAAAGTGTATTATGTAGGGAAATGTATGATGCAGTGTTGCTGTGAACAGGCTGAAAAATCCAGAAACAATATGCATTTAACATAAAAAATCCACATAAATAATGTGCAAATACTAAGAATGAACTTTATAAGTCAAGTCAATACTTAATAATTTTCCGTTTTCATGAACACATGCTATAAACTCGTCGCTTAATAATTTCAGCTACTGTGGGTGAAGAGCAGAAAATAAACTGACACCCATTCAAAACATCATAAGGTCAACATATGACGGTAGCTAACATGAATAGCGACAAAGTCTCTGAGGCCCATTTCACCTGCATCCGTATTCATAACATAAACGAGTCCCTCCCCCCCCCCCCTCTCATTCATCCATCTTGCCTCTCTACCCAGCCTCCCACTCCTTCCCACACTCATCTGCTCATCGACAGCAATGCTAACTCAGCCCATCGTCTCTTTGCCTCTCATGGTTTCATCTCATCCAGTCCGATTATTTTCAACCTGCCACCCACTCTCTTCCTAACTTTTTCTCTCTGCCTTCGCATTATGTCACTCTCTGCATGCCAACTATTCAAGCTGTTGTCGGTTCAGCAGATTACTGTATGTTATTTTCTGTGTTCACATCATTTCATCAACTTCATTATACCTGCATCTATTTATCCAAATATTTGACATCAAGATGTAATACATACCTCTTTGCACCAGCATGGTGACCTCACTGCCTCGGGGACATTTGCTCAGCAGGTCCACCACCTGATTGTGGCTCATATTCTGGACGTTCCTCTTGTTGACCTCCATCAAAATATCCCCCTCCTTTAGACCACGGCAGCGCGGGTAGTCCACTATCTGCTTGACTCTCTGCCCTCCTCCCGTCAGGCTGTCTGCGATTGTGAAGCCGAATCCCTTGTCGCCCTTCTCCATGTGGATGGTGATGAGCTCCGGCTGGGTGGCTATCGATGAGGCCATGTTGACCACATCGCTGGAGTGGCCGTGCGAGCCGTTAGACGCCACCTCGGCGGAGGGGCTGTGCGACCGCAAGTCCCTCATGCCGTTAACGGGTCCGCCGTGGTTGGAAGGCGAGTCAAACGCCTCTTGTCCGTTGACGATGATAGGCTCCTTGTCCACGATGGCCACTGAAGTCACCAGGCTGGTGTTGGGGTCGTCGGGGTCAAAGGGCAGAGGGTAGCCCCGACACAGGGCCAGGTCCACCATGGAGCCGATGGGGATGGATTGGAAGATCTTTACCACCTGAGCGTGGGTGTAGCCCAGCACAATGATGTCATTCACACTGACTATCACATCGCCTGCAGAGAGGAGAATTATACTGTTAGTGATGCATTTACACAAATAACAACTATTTACTGTTCTATATATATATTCACAGTTTTTTCGTTTTTTAAACAATGTGTTATTTAGTTTAATAACCCAGTTTTTGGAAAGTCCATTATTCAGTGTAACACCAAAGTGTCTGTAATAGGGGACCTGACAGGGTCGTGAAGGGCCTGTTAAAATGTATACCTTCACAAACATTAAAATACTATCCAGCCCTTTAGTATTGCACTATAATATTGTTGGTTCTATAACTCACGATGGACAGTCAAATTGATGCAGCAGAAACACAGCGACAGTATATACTTAAATAAGTACAAGAGGTCAGTTGCACCAAATTCAAATATTTTATGTCACTATTATCAAGTACAAATATAAAGTGCCGCTGGAAAATCTCCTCTTCTGACTCCCACATCTTTTTTCCATTTTCGTTTTGCACTAAAGGTTATTTCTTTAAGGAAGGTCTGTACCGATGTAGTCTTATCGAAAATGTGGATACAGGGCTCAATAATCCACTAGGGACCCCCCAAGTACTCGACCTCGATGGAAAAAGTTCACCAGGTCAAGGAAAGATTATGAGGACTTAAATAATACGACTGCTCTTTTACGATAGCAGATATGTTTTACTTTTATTTTACTGAAACTATACGAGAATGGTTCAGTGGCAAACTCATACTGTACTATCAAGTAATGATTGCTGTCCAAAATAAAATCCAACCTCAGAAGGATTTGATTATCATGATTTTTCAAGTTATCCAAAGTGTACAATTAAACAGCAACAGTAGATATCATTGAAGGCCAAATGGTGCATCACTTAAAATACAGCTGCTGGGATTGGGCTCATAAGAAGTGTGTTGAATGAAAACAGTGCCCCCTGTGGATAGTGCTTATGTACTGCACCTGTCTCCATTTTGCCATCCACGGCTGCAGGCCCGTCCAGCACCAGACTTTTGATCTGTAGAAACTCATCTGGCTCGTCACCTCCGACCACCGTGAAGCCGAAGCCGCGACGGCTCTTCTTCAGCTTTGTGTTGATGAAGGTTCCTTTCAGCTCTGCTGGGTTTCTTGTGAAGAAAGGCTTCCCTCCTTTAGAGCAGCAGAAGAAAAAAAACTCATACTTTTGTGTCATTTCCGGATTCTATATTCAAAATACCTGAACAACGATTAATAGTAGTTGTGTCTCTCAATTCAGGATCATACATTGTTGTCTGAATTTTGATATGTGGACAAATTAGCAAGATGAGACAATCAGCGATTCCTCAAATGAGACTCAAATGGTTACAGGCTATGAAATTGTGCATTGCTTTTTATGGTTATTAGAAATGTTGCTTGGCGATGCATAGACATTTTGACATGGGCTGCTTGCACTCCTTTGTCACTTTCACATTAAGTCATTCAAAAATAAATTGAGGGGGACGTCCTTTTCCAAATGTCATGTCAAAAGACTGTCAACAAATCGGCAAAAGTAGATTTTCTAGCCCGGAAATGTCAAAGCATGGGGAATTACAATGTGAATGTAGTAACCAAAAACAAACCTTCATCTTAACTACATGATGTATCTTAGGACAACTGCCAATACATATAACATCATGAAGTAAAAGTGAAGTATGGACAGGATTGTAAATCAGCAGCTATAAATGCTTCGAAACATTGCCTAGGTTAATAGTCTTGCAACTCTATGTATACATATCATATCATTTAAATGAATGAATATGATGTACAGTGTCTATTAAACAAAGACCTACGCTTGGCTCCTGGCATCGGAGGTAGATTTGGCCGGCCCTGGGGGTCCCTGTAGGTCTCCAGGTGGTTCGGAGCGTAGTTTGCTAATGGAACAGCAGCTGAGGAATGCTCCTCTATCCACTCTGCACAGACACAATCACAATCACACACACATTACCGACACACACTCAACACAAAAGTGTATTTACATGCCAAGCACAAACAAACACTCAACAGCAACACACACGTATAGACACACAGAGCTTTAAGCACATATTGTACATACTTGCCATCTGATTCATTTTACGCCTCAGTTGTGAGAAGTTCCCTCATTTACATCAGCTTCTACTAGTGTTGTTTGTTAAATGTGAAAAACTTGTTTAATGTGAAATGTTGCAGTAACTATATACATTTGATTCTTAGGCTAAAGTAGTAGTTTTCACACTCTGTCACCTCCTTAGAAAGAAATTGAGTGTCAGTGTATGTCCAGATGTATCCAACTTGTGGCAAACATCTGTATATAAATGGATAGAGGAAAGTGTCAGTATTCCATGAATAGAAGTACAAAACACTGTGATGGGACAATCTGAGCCTAGTAGAGTAAAAGAAAAATGCAACATGAAAAAAGTTGAATTTATGTTGTTCTATTCATTTGGAGCTGCAGTTCCCATTAGCGCATGGCATTGCAGGATGTGAACAGAAAGTTTGATGTTTCTATGGGTGTGGATGTGGCTTGTTCCCATTTTTTTTTTTTTTACGTTTTTTTTAACCATTTGAAGGATGCCAAATTAGCCATTAGCAGTTCCTGTTTGCAAAGTACATAAGGACGTACAGACAATTACCATTATGATTCTGAAAAACATATTTTTTGCTCATTTTATGAATTTAACACTGAATCTGAGAATGTGTGTATGTATTTGGATCTGAAATATGACTATTAAAAAGAGTACTACTTTTGAAACAAATCGCAGTAAAACAGCGATAGGTGTTTTAAAGTACCTTAGTTGCTGAGCTGAGCTTCAGGCTCAATTCCTGACTGTGTGGATGAATAGGCCAAATCACAGGGCCAAACTACAATAAATAACTTCCTGTTGTTTTGAGAGCATCAGCATGCACCTGTCCCGCCTCACAAGTCATTCGCCCCACATCTCTCCCCTGGGCAGATGGCGTCAATGTTTAAAAACCTCTTGGCTAAAGAAAAAAATGTTTGAATAGCGTTTTCATGGTAAAACAAACTAAATGATCAAATACAGAATGAGATAGAGCTTTTATGAATTTAAATAACGTAAATTAAAACCTAAACAACAAAGACGACACCAGGGCTTCGGCCAGCTCTCTTTTGGTAAATTCTTTATAAGAATCAAAATTAGCATTTAGCCAAAAACCTATGTTTTCTTTCTATCATGACCTGATGGGAATTGAAGTAAAGTCACAGAAGAGAGAAGGATAGCAGTCTGGCCAAAACCCTGGAGAGCACTGGACAAACTAGAAGGACATGACACTCACAGACATGAAGAAAGAAAGAAATGGTGCCGTGCCAGGGCAGGAAACGAACCTCGAATATACCGCTCACCTTCTGGAGGCTGCGGCTGCTGCTGCTCCAGGATCTTCTGACGCCGCGCCTCCACCACTGGGTTCTCATACTGGGTCTTCCTGTTTATATGACTGAGACAGCGTGGGAGAGAGTAAACAAAGGACATTATGATTTTCAAAAAAGACAGTTAAAGTATATAAAAGCACATGAAAAGCTCTCTTATAAATGATGGTGGTGCGAAGATGGTCTTTTATTTGGAGAATTTTGACAAGCTGATTAACTTACTCTACATAGTACACCCCGTACACTGGGTCTTCTATCCTTTCCCATCCTGGAGGCAGCTCTGAAATACAGATGAAACACAACATCAAGCACAGAAAGATAATTTCTCCTTGGTCATCAGCAGAGCAGAGTATGATCGTGGATTGACTCGAAATCATTCAGTGTATCAAACATGGTTATTAAACTACAGGTACAGCCTCCATAATGTACTGGATCCCTTTCCTTCATCTTATCTCAAATCTCTGGGTCAACATGATTTCTTTAGAACATTGTTTTGGTATGTTAGCTCGGAAACATGGTTTATCAGGCTTTTCTGCCCTTATGGCACTTTGTTATCCTGTTTTACATTCTAACATTAATGCCAAAATGCGATCACTTTGATTTTGAAACTTCTCTATTTCACTGAATGTCTTGGATTCCACCGTGAAATAAACATTCCAAGAACTTAATACATTTTACCATAAAAATTCCACTTTTTCCACACAAACACTTTTATTACAATTAAAACATTTAACAAAAACAAGGGGCCAACAAACAAGTGAAGTCTGAAAACTGTAAAACTCAAGTGTTAACATCTGTATTTGGCGGTTTGTAATTCTTCTAGTAAATATAACCGTATCATTCTGCTCCGCGCCACTACTCTCACTCTTTGAACACACCCTTGCACGCTGCTCACACAAACCTAACCGCATTACATGGGAACAGGCGGACAGATGAATCCTATTAGACTGACACAACCCCATTAAGATGTTGGCATCTCAGTCCTCCTCCTTCTCACTGTATTCATTTTCACACAAAGACATTACCGCCTTGTGTTACCGTTGGCTTCTCAGAAGTCCAGTAAATACTTTAATGAGACTGGATTTCATGATCAATAATCACAGACTGTCTGCATCAGAGCAGCCAGCAAATGCAGCCAGAAATAAATAAGGCTCAAAGCCAGACGTTCAAGGCTTTGTTTGAGGCTAGGCTTTTGATCCATTACAGGGTTGTTTGTGTTACCTGCAACTGGGAGGTGAGCACATAGTTCAGATATGAGCATCTGCAATCTGATGTAAACAACTACTGCGATTAATTGCGAGGAGCAGATGATTGTATTTATAATATCAAAGGCAAATTGAGTGATCCCAGAGATAAAAACAAACTTTTGATCAAATGCTAAATCAACATGAGGCTAATTCACATGAGTTACAGAAAGTAAATAAAAGTAATACAACTGAGGGACAAATACTATTTTGGCTCCAGTCAGAAAATGTCAAGAGGAAAACATTTGGAGAGCAGAGAAAGAAATGTTATAAAGCCAAATGCCATATTGGAAATGCTATTAGCAAAAGACACAGAATTACGTCACATGGGGTCATAAGCCCTCTCTAAACAATAAACATCTCTGCTCTGCAGGAATATGTGGAAAATGCTTTGTGCTTTAAAGGGAATTTTGTTTTCCGTAAACACATTTGTTTACAGTCTCAGCAATACATCATTTGTGTATCCGTAAGGTCTAAGAAACAACATATCCAATCCATCTTTTAATGAAACCCGCATTATTTACATTACTTGCAGTCTTTTCTATTTTTTGGGTCTGCAGCTGGTACAAATATCCTCCACTCCTCTGCTTGTAGCATGCAAAGCAAGTACTAAATGGTAACATCATCACATTGCTGTACGGCTCCTCTTCACAGTCGGAAGGTCCTTATATTTCTTGCATATGTTTTCCTGCCTCAAAGTTCAATAAAGAATAATAAAGAAGCCTCCATTTCATTTCAGCATTAACTAAATAAATGGTATAGCAACTTTTAGTGCAGCATGACAGAGAAGGTCAAAATTCAGAGATCAACATAACGGTGTGATTTACACTGATAAACCTTATTAGTCTCAACAACACTTTTATTTAAACACAAAAGTATTACCTATATCAGCTTCCAGTTCCTCCGTATGTATTCCTTCTTCTCCAGAATTAAAGCAAGATGAAACAAAGAATAGAAAATAATGAATAGAAAAGGGGATGCAAAGCGGAGGGGAGGTGGGTTGGGGATGGAAGAATCGAAGAGCAAATAAAGAAGGAAGTGACAGTCCAGAGAAAGGCAAAAAGAAACCCCTTAGTTTCAAAACGTACGGTAACAAAACAAAACAGCCTTTAAACAATCCTGTGCAATGTGTGCCACTTGAAATCTCGCCACTTGATGGTGCAATTTTTCAGTATTCTGAACTGTGCTCAACACAACTGTAATTTGTCATTTATCAAACATTTTGTTGTTTATAAGATCATTATTAGTTATCTTTTTATTTGTTAAAAGTTGTGAAAAAACACAAAATCAATCTGTAGGTTTCACAGCAAATGAGTTAAAATGTCACCACTCTCTAACAAGGAGCAGCACATTGTTTGAGACCTCACACACCACCTACTGATTCCTGAAGCAACACGCTGAAGTGCTAAACAACTTGTATTGTGCAAAGGATGTTGTGTCGAAGCTTACCTTCATCATCGCACTCTTCTGGCCGTGAGGCTTTGTCTCTACACCGAGGATCCATCCATGATGTGGTCTTTGTGTTGTGGCTGAGAGGAAACAAACAAGACGACAGAATAATTCAACACAGGCTGTCACACCGACATATAAAAGCACAGCAGGGGCGCATGAATGCATCAATAAGAATTAGAAAGTAAACCGCGTCAGCAAGTTTACAGAGGACAGAAGGCGCCTGCTGCAAGAAGAAATGAGAATAATAGAGCAATACAAGCAGGATATTACCAATAAATGACCTGACTTTTCCCTCTATTGTTAAACAAGAACATACTGTAAATCAGTGATAGCAGAAATAAACATACAAGCTCTGAAAATACACATCCATGTCCTGGTGGTGTGGCTTTGCCGTGCTGCGGAGAGGACAGAGAGGTGGAGGTAGTCAGGTGATCAGGATGTGATCTCCTTTAGAGATCGGGACATGCAGGGATTAACAGGAAAGCAGTGGCACCCAGGGGGCTGGGCAGGTTGGCTGGGGAGGCCTAAAAACCAAATCATGGGGGAAGACAAGCCACTGGACGAACAAAAGGGATAATTGTGCAGGTAAAATACAGAAAACACAAACTAGGGAATGGGCTACGGTGAGAAATGCTTACTCAGGCAGTGCAAAGAGTGTGTTGCAGGAGATAAAACTTTGAAATGTTGCAGGCTGTCGATACATACTCTATGAAGTAAAGTTCTCCGCTCTCAGTGTAGGCCATCTCCCAGTTTTCAGGCAGAGGTCCCTGCGGGTCTTCCGGAGAGACCTGCGGCTCTGCGAGGGTCTGCTGCCCACTTTCTGAGGTGGAAGCGGCCGCATTGTTCAGACCACAGGATGGAGCATTGTCACGTGCGGGGTACGGCCGGAGGGTGCCGCCGCGGCTCTCGTCCTGGTCAATAGGGTTACCTGTGCACAACAAAGGAGAGGGGAAGAGACTACGCACTAAAGATCCTGGGTAACACAAGGAGCACAACACGGAACGACAACAAAAAAGAACAAAAAACACAGTTTATGTTTTTGCATGCAAGAAAAGAACAGAGGACATAAGCAGAGATGCTATAACTCTTGCAACTCACATTCAACTTTAATCACACCACATTCCCCTTCCCCCCGTCTTAAGTTCGGCCCCCTGCCCATATCTAGTGTACTCAAAGGGCCCCAGGAATATGCTAATTCTTCCAGCAACAGTCTTCCCCGAACTCTTTGTGACCCCCACCCTGTTTTACCTCTCCGCCCATAAGCCTCTTTCTCCTAAGGCTAGCTACCCCAACCCCCCATCCCCACTCACTCCCAAGTTCTGGCCCAATGTCCTCCACCACTTCCGTGGGCCTTTCAGGATTTGATCAAATGCTAATTCAACACTCTCACAGCCTGGCAGGGGGACACAGAGAGGGCATAGATTCCCAGCATCAAGAGAGAAAAAGAAACCATGTCTTGCTATCAAAAAACAGGATAGAGCTTAAAGGAGACAGAAGAAGAGGGAAAATACTGACGCTTTGGCATAGAAATCACAATGTTTCTTATTTGATATATTATGGAACTGATTGAGATGCAGAGGATGTTAGCAGAATGCTAACATGTATTGGAAAATATGTGGCTTGAAAAAGCAATAATACCTGAGAATGACATATTCAAATTTGATGAACATGCTAGAAGTAATTAAATGAGCAATGTCAAGAGAAGTAAAAGATAAGATACAGCTTGGAAAGGATTTGAGGCCTGTAGCAATGAGAGAAAAATGAGTGTATACTGTGGTGTAGTTCTTCCCCCTCTACACCCCTCCTCACAGGCAGATGGCAGTGTTTGGACGCTCACAGAAAAAGGAACGAGCATCACAAAGACATGATGTAACCGCCAGACACCCAGCACCGTACAACAGAGGAGAGAATCATAAACACACACACGTTATCTCTCTCCTTCTATATCCTTAATCTTGAGCATTCACACACACTCCTAAGCAAGCATCCACTCAACACAGCACAGATGGAGAATACATGCACAGACAAAGAGAGCTGCAGAAAGTTTAGGGAGGCTGGAGATGTGGAGCGACGCCCTCACCTGTAAAACTGTTGTTCATTTCCGTGGCCTGGTCGTCATCCTCGTCGTCAGCAGGCACTACTCGGGCGTTTTGCATGTCATTGTAGGACTTGGTGCGCTTTGGGGTGGACTGCTGGGAGCCTGCATCACTGAGAATCACTGTCCCACTGATGGGCTGCCTTGGCGGCTTGGGGGTCCCATAATAGTTACCTAGGCAACAAGAAGGACATTAGCATGCTTGAGAGAGACACAGAAGGAGAAACCGAGACAGAGAGAGGAAGCCAGGGATAGAAACAGGCAGAAAGGTAGCAGGCAGAGAATCTATGAAACCTCATCATCTGCGCTGGATCACAGTGTGATCATGAATCCTGGAAAAAGCAGCTGGTGAGAAAGCAGAACTAGATTGTATTCGAGGCTTCAGAGCTTCATTGTCTGGACCCTGAAAGCATACTTAGCAAGAACAATGGCCGGCTCACAACAGCCAGCTTGTTTTTGTAGCTTTTTATGACTGAGAGTCTTGTTTTCAGAGGCACAAACAAATACTTCATTAAGTCGTTATCCTGTATGTTAAAACTCTATTCACACATTATTTATAGATATGAGAGACAGAGACATCCTGGTGACCTAGGGGTCCGACGATACCATAGAAGCTACATTTAAGGAATAATTTAACATTTGGGGAAATACCCTTTATTGCATTCTTGCCAATAGTTGGATCAAACGATATAAAAATATGCTAGATCAATACCACTGGCATGTCTGTTAATTATTTGATGCAAGCACCAGCTGATTAACCTGGTTTAGGATTAAGGCCCCGTCCACACGAAGATTATATCAGTTGTATCCGCTAACGTTCTTTATCGTATAGACGGTTCGTCCACATGAAGCCGCGGATTCGGAACCCGAAAACGATACAATTTGAAAACGGCTCCCAAAGTGGGTAAGTCTGGAGACGAAATGCTTGCGGCACCGTGTGTACCATGGATGTATAATAAGAACTGGATACAGCATCAGAGGCAGGGTCTCGTTCTTTCCTATGAGAGCTGCTCATAGAGTGGTGCAGTGTCACGTCCTAAAACCCGGAAGTGAGTTAGCATTTTACCACTACCGGTTCCCTCGTCTCAGAGTCAATGGGATTTCTCCATAGGATTTCGGAAAATAGCTCGAAATAAGGTCTGTGGTTAACACAAATGTAAGAGACGGATCACGTTTTGTTCTACGACATTAAATACATCAGCAGTGACCACACTGGTGATTTTTGAAGACTGTTAACAAGTGGCTGAATAGGACTACAGAAGTTGTACTTCATTACACCGAACACGTAAACACTCCCGCTAAGTTTGTTTTCCCTGTTTTGCTTGAAAGCAAGTACCTGCCCTCTTGCAAACTGTTAAAACAAAAGCTTCAACTTGTACAATTTTGAATCTGTATTTTTGAATATCGATCTTAAGTTGGCGTGACGTTGAAGCAGCGACCCAGCTGTAGTTCGTTTATAGCATAACGTTAGCATTTAGCTTCTGGCGATTAGATTTATGATTCGATATAAAAGTAGGGTAGACATGTGGATATTATCCGGCTGAACAAAACGTGCATTTATCTAAGAGGTTCGTTTTCCACAGACCTTATTTTGAGCTATTTTCCAAAATCTTATGGAGAAATCCCATTGCTTTTTTGACGACGGAACCCATGCGCAGCTTACTTCCGGGTAAATACGTCATCCCTGCACCACTCTATTGGTGCATGAAGGCAAAATGGTCCAACCTTTGAGAGCGAAACGTCACAGATTACCCGTCATGCCTGGCTGTCAGAGCAGAAGTACCTGTATGTGCGCTCAAAGAGCATGCACAGTTGAGTTGCCACTTAAGCCCCGCCCCCCGAGCTCCCACTCTCGGCTCACTAGAATGAATGGAGATAAAAATAAATCTAGATTCGGCTTTTAGTGCATTTTACAACTTTAAGGACCGATTTATTCTAATAAGGGCTATAAAATAGTTAAAACTGGGTAGTTTATTTAGTTACAAACAAATTATCCGCTGATTTACAGACGTCTCTTTCCCCATGTTAGTCAATGAGAAAAAGTATTTCCGGGCCCAGTGACGTCATGGACTGATACGGAAGTTGCAGTACCGCCGTTTGGACACAACGAATGTTGGGCACAGAGTATGGCGCACTTCCTGGGGGCTTGGTGTGTATGCCTATACGATAATTTCCTGAAACGATGACGCCATAGCCCCCGCCTCTCCCCACCTCTCCTGCTCACCCCGCGTCATTGCTGATGCGTTTCACCAACAACAACAACAACAACAACAACAACAACGGCGGATCACAGGGTTGCGTTCGTGCTCCAGATGCTACTGACCATGATACAGATTTTAGTGCAAGATCTACAGCTCGTCTAGCACAACCATCAGCAACAATAATAAATATAATATGATAATAATAATAATCGTCATCGGTCTTATTCGCTGCTTTTGGTGTATTTTGTGGCGGAAGTACAGCGCCACTTACAGGCCCGGTATATGTACTAC
The DNA here is from genome assembly GCF_949606895.1 of Notothenia rossii. Taxonomy (NCBI): domain Eukaryota; kingdom Metazoa; phylum Chordata; class Actinopteri; order Perciformes; family Nototheniidae; genus Notothenia; species Notothenia rossii. Next base: position 16,223,272 of record NC_136902.1, read on the forward strand.
AGCGTCTCCAGCGTTTGTGCGGATGGACACGTTTCTTGAGCCGTTTCCGTGAGGACGGAAGTTTTTTTTTAAATCGACTTCGGTTCGAAATCGGTTTCGTCTCCGTGTGGATTGGGCCTAAGAGTCTAATGTAAATGTGAAATTTAGAGTAGCTGTCTTCTGTTTACAGTAAACAAATACTCTGTATTAAATAAATAATTCGGAAAAGGCCAAAGGCTGTTTGAATTGCGCTATGGATGTTTATGTCCTCTCATATCCTTTTAACTAATGTCTCTATCAATTGTGTGGTTTTAATTTATCATTTATTTAAACAGGTTTTTCCTGTTGAGCTCAAATATATCTTTACCAAGATAAAAGCACATCTATTTGACTAACATCAAATGATCAGATAAAACATTTGAACCCACATTCTGCCCCCATTATATTTCCCTATAGCTTTAATCCTGTTTAGGTAAACAATATGTTTAGGTTTAGGATCAGTCAGTAGAATAAACTATTCAGTAGGTGCAGAGAATCTAAAAGCACTCTTTCCCAATTCACTTCTTACTTTGGGAACAACAAAATACAGTAAGTCCTGCAAATGGAGATGGTAATTTCCCTAAATCAAATTTGGGATAGGGATAAGACAAATAGTATTTTTACCAAGAATACAATTCCAAATAAAACACAACAGTGAAGTGGCATGTTAAAATAAACATTTCTCAAAAATGGTTAACAAAACTGTGAGGGAATTAAAAGAAGGTACTTATAATCTAATCTTTTTAATAAATATATATATTTATTTTTCATAACGCTCCAGGGTTACTGCAGTTATGATCAATAATCCAGTTTTCTGGTGGTTATCTGGATGTCCACAGACTCCTGTGGACAGGTATTTGACATTGTCTGCGTGAAAGGGAGAAACGTGCCAACAGCAGAAGCGGTGCCAAGCAGATTAATGTCACACACACACACACACACACACACACACACACACACACACACACACACACACACACACACACACACACACACACACACACACACACACACACACACACACACACACACACACACACACACACACACACACACACACACACACACACACACACACACACACACACACACACACACACACACACACACACACACACACACACACATTAGACTTAGCCCTGCACAACACACAGGCTCGCAGACAAACACACATGCACCCACACATCCACCCACACACTCATGTTAACACACAGGTTTGTGTTGGAACGAGACTGCACAACACTGTCCTAATCAGAGTGAGAGAGGCAGATGTGGAGTGACCTGCTGTCTCCTGAATGCATCTCCCTCCCCATCATGCACAGTCTAATCTGAATCAACTGGAGCAAAGTATTTCTGCCCGCCTGCAAGTAGGAAAAAATAAATGTTGCCACGCTCATTGTATCTGTGGAGAATCAGGACACCTGCGCCATAATGAGTCGCATGTAGGGTCAGTTGTGATCATCATCCTCACCGTCATATGTTCCTATTTCGAGTAGTGTTCCACTTTCCTCAAGTTCTAGGAAGTCCTCCACAGACAGGAAGTTGTAATCCACCCCTGGGACCTCTCCGTCTCGAAGGGGCCGGGTTGTACCTAAGGACAAGAAGAAACAGACAAATAAAGTTAATGTGGCTGCCTATAATATAAGTCAGATCTTATCGCTTTCAGTGGGAAAGTGCCCACCTTGAACCACATTTTTATCTTAGTTTAATAAGCCTATCAGTGTTAAAATGCATTCAGCATCCTAATATTTGCTCAGCTTTTTTGAGATGATGACCAGCACAGGGATTGGAAACAGTCAATATGTGAGCTCTGAAACCAAGAGGGAGTGATTGTAATCGCTATAGATACTATGAGAGGAAATTAACTGTTGCCTGCTAAGTCAGAGGATGAAATAAAAGGTCCCCATAGGAATCGTTCTTATTTTGTTATCAATCCACCAGTTTCTTCATGGTGATCGTGGGTTTGTAACACTCAAAAACATAATCATATACACTTGAAATAAGTGTCGTAAGAATGTCAAAACAGTGCAAAAGGAAGTCACAAAACCATAGAGGGGTTGAGATCAAAATGAAGGCTGAGTTATAAGATTAGTCTGGTTCAAGCAAGGGGCGTCGGAAATGTTATGATCCTCGCCCAATTTGGCCTGATTTTGCCAGGGGCTGTTGTGCACCCATCAAGGTGGTAAATGGTAAAGCTATTTGGGGCTCTACAAACAAGCCGGCATTAAACACATACACTGGCGGCAGATGCTACCATACAAGGTGCCACCTGATCATCTGGAGTGATAAACATTCACACGCAATCGCACCATTTCTGGTTCAGTATCTTGACCAAAAAGATTCCATTAAGTAGAGAGCAGGAGACAGACAAAACCGACCCCATGATTGGTGGACGACCTCCTCACCTCCTGAGCCACAGGCTGCAGTTGATTGCTAAAGCTGCATTGCATCTGTTACGACTGCAATGCTGAACAGCTATACTTAATATATTCTAGGTGTCGTTAGGTTTAACTATAGGACTGTAAAAGCAGGCGATATAAACCAGCACGTCTCCTGGTCCTGGCACCAGAGAACATTTGAGGCAGTGAAACTCATGACATTTGCTAATAGACTCTGAATCAGCCTTTGGATTAATTTCTGATAAAAAAGTTCAACTCCAAGTAAAAAATGATTTGCAGGTCTAACCACCTGAGTCTGATACCCTATAGGAGTTAATGATTCGTGGTCTGTGGTGTTTTTACTTATAGTTGGAACACTTTGTAGGAGGAAGCTGACACCAGACAATGGAGTCATGGGCTATTGTTTCTCTGTCTTTACAAAGAGGAGATGAGAAGACAGGCCAGATGGTTGACCGAAGTTGTGATCCATCTGTGGTCAGGACAGGACTGTGTATGAGATATATGTATGTTTAGCTCAGCTTTTAGATGAATGCTTACACATCTTATCCCACAAACTTTTGGAAGTATTGGAAAAATGAGGGTGCCAAACTTATGATTGTACACACTTAAAAATCAAAGCTCAATTAAATATTTACAATTCCTTCTGAGTAGATATGAATATCTCTGGAATCCATCCAAGTTATATTTGATCAAGAAAGATATTAAGATACATCCTCTCAGGACCATATCTTTCTCCACAACATGTTCTGTCTATATGTATCTATCTGCAATCCATTTATATGTTGATATGTTGCATAATGTTGTTGTGAAAGCCAAAAGTTCACCAAACATATTACATTTAATTCTCTGAGGAACATGAATATCAAAATTACAAATCAATCCACAAAAAGTATGTTGAAATATTTCAGTCTTGACAACGGTGAATTAACCTACAGTATATTACCAGCCCTTAATCAATGACACAATAATGATTAAAAACTGGTTAAAAAAACATACGTCAGAATAACTGAAATAACAGTTCATCAGCCTTCAACCACTGTGTTCTATTCTAGACGAGTGAGAAAGCTCATGCTCGACATAAGACTCTTGTTCGAGTGTTTACTCTCCAATAATATGCAGTGAGCTCACACTCTGCATCCCTCAGGGTGCATGCAGCCCACAAACACCTGATAATAAGCAAGCCTTTACCGCACACTGCTCCGTCCTACACCTGCATTGCACTGCAAAGGCTTTTGTTCCCGCCATTTTAAAAATACTTCTCAAGATTAATTGAAACAGGATGATGTAAACTAGTCTACAATAAATTGTGGTCAGAATGTGAACAACAAAACATAAGAGAGAATAAATAAGTGATGCATTTTCTAACTGACTGTTTACAGCAGGAGCACACAAGCAAAGCTTGCTGTTCGCCTCAGTGGATCAGGATCAGATGAAAATGAAGTTGTCTGGGAGTTTGAGTCAGAGGACAAGGTGGTCCCATGGTGAGAGATGTTTCTGAGGCTCAGTGTGTTCTGATGACGCTGTCTGCTGAGCAGGGAATGGAGCTGTTATTCCACGCTATTCCCCACAGTTGAGGGCTCTGACTAATTCTGGCGTGCCTGTATTACAGAATATTAGAGCTGAACACTTCTTTTATGTTCTGTTATGAAATAATTTCTTTTTAAAAATGTTTGCTCTTAAGTGATACTGCATCACATTTGCAGGGTTAATTTATTAAACATTTTAATGTCCTAATGTGCTTCTGGGTTCATTTGTATTTGCTTCTATTAAATATTGCACAATTTAAATGCAATTCTTTCAGTACAGTAGGACAAAACTCTGATGTGGGAACCATTTATTTATTATCTGTTATCCATAGCCATGGGGGCCCAATAATTCAGTTCTGAACAAGTTGTGTATATATACACCATATAATGTTCAATACTGTAATACTATCATATAGTATGATATAAAGCAACCCTTGGCCTTTTGCTGCATGTTATCCCCTCTCTTTCCCCCTATCTTCAGATAAAGTATAAGCCAAAAATAATTAATCTTATACAGCTAAATCCCATTTGATGAGGAAACATAATGTTCGTAAAGAAGCAAAGACTTTTTAGAAAAAAGCCATTTGTCATAAACTATGGAGACTTGGTAAGGTTTGGAAGATAATTCCTGTTAATGACCCAGAGGCTTGTCTTGAGTGGGACTCATATAAGAGGTATTGTGAATGCTCTCAGTGTACGACAGCCACAGTGAGGTCAGGCTCATCTCCATACTGTCACTGTGTATAGTCTGACCAGGGAAACAATGACTGGGCCATACTCAGCTCTGACCCCGGCCCTGATGAACTAACTTCCACTGATGGCCATCAATGGGCTCCATTCATTCACTGTGAGCGACCAGCCAGTGCATGCATGAACAGCAGAATGGAACACAAGCACTAACGTCTTCAGTTTTAAAATACCACCAAACGAAGCAGAGAGCAATATTTGTTTGAGGAGAAGTTGGGCGCTTCTTCAACTAGAGAGCATACAAAATGCAGAAGAGTTAATTTTGTTGTATTGGGAAGGAAAAACAGTGTAGATCTTTGACAAAGGCTAGCAACAGAGGGTGGCCACCATTGCCTGAAAGAAAAATGCAATTCAAAACACAAACCATTGCTTAAAAAACAACTAAAGAGCTGAAGCAGCTTCTCTCCAAAAACTAAAACATTATAAGCTTCATTTATTGCATGGCTATTGCATTGGATTACATTATTTGTTTAAACTCCTCCTTGTATTTCTTATTCGTTTGTTTTCCCGGTACAGACATATCCCAGGGAGAAAAAATAATGTTAAGAGCTTTATAAAGCCAACACCATACATTTCAAAAAATAATTATAATTGTTAATCACAGCTGAAAGATGTTTTGATTGATATTTCTTTGAACTGCAGTGAATTTAAGATCTCGGTGTTCTGCTGTCTACTCTGTTTTGCCTTTAGAAAATCAAATGTGACAGGCCGGCGTCTACTTCTGCAGGCTTCAAATATACTTTTGAACCAGCTACTTTTGCACATTGAATTTTAAGTTTGGTGATGTCCGCGGGTAAGATGATTCACTAAAGGAAGTTGGAAAAATCTCATATTAGTTTAACTGATGCAACTTTAATTCAGCACAATAATAATAACATACAGAGTGACTCGCTGTTTTAAGACAGCTTGCAAAGAATACAAATTCTACAAAGAAGCTCCTGCCTCAGTTACTAAAACATGCTAATCATGATATTATGTTCACTTCTGGATAACGTTTTTGTTTTCAATCCACCAAATGTTATTACCAGGTTGGCATTTCGTAAAACCAGATTAAAGGAGTCTCTCAGACTCAGAAAATATTTACTGTACTCAACTCCTCTGCAGTCGGTGACATTCATACTTGTTGACTATATGTTTATGTTTAGAGACTGTTTCCCTTTAAGTAGTAGTTCAACATTTTGGAAAATGTGCTTTTTTCTTTCCTTTCTTGGATAGAGTTAGATGAAACCTTTTTTTTCTCATGTCTGTAAATATGAAGATAAAGGCAGCAGCCTATTAGCTTAGCTTAGCTTAAAGACTGGAAGTAGAGGGGAAACATGTCTATGCCTGAAGGGTAACAAGATCTGCCTTCCAGCATCTCTAAAGCTCAGTAATTAACATGTTAAATATTGCTTGTTTAATCTGTGCTAAAACAGAATAGTTAATAAAACAAGTGTTGGTTTTGAAGGGGTTTCTTTTTATTTCTTTGTCGGCCACATGTTTAGTAGCTAATAAATACAAAAATAGTAAAACCTGTAACCCCAAATAGAAACATGACAGGTGTTGAAAGAAGAACAAAAAAATGCAGACACTGTGTCTGGCATCAAGTTGTATAGCTTCAGGGGCAGTAGATGGATGTGTGTAAATGTCCCTATGAGCAACAACTCCTTAGATTGGCATAAACCAAACCCTTCTTCAAAAATATTACTAAAACTACACATGTTTGCTAAATACATACATAGGAATGTTTGCCATGTTAGCCTTCTTAGTTTAGCTTGTTAGCATGCCAACATTTGCTTAACAACACTAAACACTAATTGCAAAAAAGCAAAACATGCACTACAATCGTTGGAAGCCACCTAGATATTTGTCCAAAGATTTTGTCTCGTGCTTTAAAACAAGAGCTCAATAAGATCCAATGTCACTGCTGAATAATTGAGGTATGCATGTCAGGTTTGGTACAGCCTGGTACAGTCAAAAAATAAACATTTGTGAATTAAAAAACATTTTTGCATACCTTTATCCACAGCTAAAACACATCAATGATAGACATTATTTTAACACCAGTTTTGCCTTCATCGACAGAAATACCAACATCTCCATCCCAAGCTCTTTGCGTGGCTAAACACTATGACACACTTCATAGAGATAACAGCCCTACTGCAATTTAAAAAGGAAGATTTGGCAAAAATAAACTCCCCGTAGTAGATTAAGAGTCATGTGATGCAATGTGAACTCAGCATCAGGGATTTTCTAGTTGCACACAAATACTTTGGGTAACCAAATTACAACCAACCGTCCCTTTACAACAAAGTCAGCCATGCTCTTCTTGTCAAACATTTACGCAGCTACAGGCTGTCATAGGGCAGTACTACAGAGTATATACACACTAATGTACAGTGTAATGTGACACCATTGAAATGTGTCTACAATCAGAGATTTAGCAGGGATGTTTATTCCAAGGTTACAATCCTTTTAATCTCTCTGGCTGTATTAGGCACATGCAATGTTGCAAATCAGCATGACTGCATCCATAAGATTGCTTTCAAAATACAATAACAAATCCTTAGTATTATACACACAGCTCCCTTCTGTGGTAAAAAAAGAAATATAATTCTCACAATGAATTCCTCCTCTTCTTTCATCTTTAATCTTGACTATAAGGACGTTTCATTTCTTTATTTATTTCTTCCTGCTCTTGAAAATATTTATAGGGGAAACCAAACACACAACATTTTATCAGGGTCCATCTCTTTCTTAACAATGACGTCAATCAGAAGGTCATCTCCCCATTCGGAGGAGAAAGGAGGAAGTACAGGATTGTTCGGCCAAATGGTGGAGTGGCGGAAAGGTGAAAGGTGGGGTAGGTGAAAGAGGACTAGGGCCGAGCAAACGCATGATACACAACAGGAAAAACATTCACCTAATGGGTACGTGTTATTCCTTAAAACAACTCTACCTGCTTAACTAACAACCATCATGCATGGAGAAGCGAAACACAACAACTACATCTCTGGCTCTTGCTGTGCAGCACACTCTCTCTGCTGCCTCTCTTCACATCTCCACTTTCATCTTGTTTGGGCATCGCGTTATTCAGTGAGTAGCATCTTCCTCTCTTTCTCACAAGGCTGGGGCTGGGTGTGTGCATGCATCTGTGTGTGTGACAGAGGTATTGATCCAAGCACCGCTAAAAGGATAAAGGAGTCCAGGCGAGCGTGTCCTTGCTTCTGTCACGTCATCAACTATGTCTCTGTCACTGCACTGGTACAAGGAACTCTGTGTACGAAGCAAAACATACCACCATAGTCAATTAACCGATTAGTAGATGGACACTAAATGAATCAACCTTTTATCTGTATTAGCTGCATCTAAGGATTATTAACAATTATATAATACAATGCAATAGAGAAGCTGAAACTGGAGAATGTTGGGAATTGTTGCTGATAATTAACTTAAATGATAATTCAGTAATCAAGATGGTTGCAGATTAATTTTCTGTCATTTGTTTAATCGTTTTAGCTCTACTGTTATCTTTAAAATCATTAACTGAAAATCTTTGGCTGATGAATGATAAAACAGAACAAGAAATGTAACGTTCTTCATTTTGGGTCTGGGAAGCTGTAATTGCCATTGTTCAGTATTTCTGGGACTTTATAGACTCAACCTTAAGTGAGAATAGTTTTTTTATTTACAATTTATGGGGTTATTTTACTGGATTGCCTTGGACTGTAAGGTGTGTTATATGCTTACCCCTGAATAAAAGTGGAGAAGCTAAGTCATGAGCTAAATGTTAATGTGAGTAAAAACCTAAGAATAGTGTCCTTCTTTCTGGTCACCCCCTACTGTACTCTGCTCTAGATTTAACTGAAGTCTGTACATGGCATTAAATATACAATAAACACACACACGCTTATATATACAGGTATGAGCGTCCACACTGACAGAACCACACACACACATACAATAGGAGACCCAGGTACAGGAGGGAAGAAGTGTGTAAACACAAACTGTATATGGTGTATTAAAGTGTGTACTATAAATAGCAGGTTGTGGAAGCCAGTTTCTGTCCTCACTGGCAGTTCATAAAAAGCTCCAGAGCAGGGGACATGTGTCCCTGAAGTGGCCTGTTTGAGTTGCTGCTATGACCCACATCCTAATACTGGGCCGCTCACTCACTGCTACCGAACACGGACCATAAACTGCAGGAGCATCCGAACTGTCCTCAGTCATTAATTACAGACCTTGGAGAAATGTTATTCTCTCACTGTAAGAACTCTATGTATTTGAATCAAAATGGACAGTTTCCATAGGACCTGGCTATCTAAATCTTCAATGTAGAGTAACAAAAAAAAAGAAGGGGATTTTAGTCCACATATATGATGTATTTGTCTTTGACAATACTATTAGTTTGTATGACATTGACAAGACAATTATCATTTCAATGAGACCAATTTCAAGTGAAGCATAGCAGGAATATTTCCAGTGAGGAATCACAGGAAGCAGCTAAATGAGTAGACTAAAATGGCCTTACTACTGGCTGGCCTTCTTCAACTACAAGATGGCACGACACAAAGACAATGACTGATGAGTTGTCCACATTGTATTTTCATTACTGAGAGAAATAACATAAACACAGTTTTTCTTTGGGAAAGATCAGTTTTGTCTTGACATGATGTACAGTAGAGACCTTTAAATGGTTCAATAGTGACTGAAGATGTTTTTGGTTCTTTCACATTAAGGTAAATCTCACGTCTACCTGCACTAAACCACATACAGTTAATCTAAAAAAACACCCCCAAGTTCCTAAATCTCTGTCAAAAGAACATGGACAGAAACTAAATATGTTTACATTTTGCAAATGTTTTTCAATGCTTCTGCTACAGTGCTGTTGATGAGCTAGTATTAGTGGCAAACATTTAAAGGACATTTTATCTAGCTTGAGAGAAAAGCTGATTCTGAGGCCATCTGGCCACTGAATCTTTTACAATGCACAGGGCTCAACTTCAACTGTTTCTAGCAGCCAGAAATTCATATATTCCCTCATATACTGTTCCACATCATTTGGCATTTTGTCATCACAAATACCAAGCGAAAATAGATGTGTTGTACTACTATTACACTGAGTATTTGCATAAAGGTCAAACACAAATGGACGTTTATGTAGTTGAAAATGCCAAACACTGTCTTTAACTGTACACTGTCATAATACATTTAAAAAATGTAATTTTTGCATGAAGCGAGGTTGCACTGCAGTCCTTTCTGGTGGGCTGACACAAACTGTGTGAGTTTGTCCTGAGAGGGAGGCTGTTATCTGTAGAGGCTGTCTAAATATTTCATTCATGTTGCTGAGTGAATGTTTGTATCGTCTAAAAGTGGCCCAAGCCTGCCAGGGATATGCACATGGAACATGTTTTGCCACACATGAGTGGGAAGAAGGAAGGATATGGTAATTCCTACACACTACTCTAAGATGATGAACAGATTCCTCCTTAATATCAGTATCTGAGCATTTATGTTAGCATATGTAAAGAGCTGCTAGCATGGCTGTGAATCATTAGTCATGTTATATTTGTATGTGTCGATGTTCTTAATCTCTGTTGCCACCTTCAATGGATGGCCAGAATTTGGTAAAATTGCTAACTCTGCACAGACTTTTCATCTTTAAACCTTAAATCGGACACTTAATGTTTGCTGACTGTGTTTCACTTCAGTGTGTCACCTGACACAGACTTTCTACTTACATAATGTTCACTTGGTAGCACAGGATTAATATTGTGTTGATGTTTATGATTGGAGGACACTTCAAAAGTCAAATATACATGTTGATTTAATAAAAGGTGAGCAGAAGCTCTCAAGTGATATGAAGTGCTGTTTGCCTGTTTTCTCCATTTTACATTTCTATCTTGCATTGTTCAAACAAACAAACAAACAAACAACTGAAGAGCAGGATGTAAGACTAAGGGTGATATATCTCTACATCCTCTGCAGCCTCTCAGTCTGTGTCCTGTCCTGACCCCTGGGTCACTGGTTCCCTGTTACCTGAGGCCAAAATAACCTGAACACCTCTTTATCCACACCCACAGGCCGTGCTGCTTGACTCCTCAGATCATTATTCCTCCGCCATTCTTCATCACAAATTAATTATACATATGTCCACAATAATATATCAGGGAAGCTAATGTTGTGTGTAAAATACCAGAAAGAAAATGTCCACTCACTCAACCACAGCTCCAGGTGAAAAGACGCCCTCCTGTGTACTAACAAAAGACAGTGGGGGGACAGCACCCTGACATTCGATACTCTCAATCGCCTTCCTGCTGTTGATGGTCTAGAGAGCTTCCACTCATTGTCTAACACAGACAAACACACCGTTTCAGCCAAACATCTGCTGTTTTTAACCCCTGGTGGTTACGAGTGTGAGCCTGACAGGGGGGGGAACACACGAGACTAAGCAACTGAGAGTGGGGTTGTAAACTACGTCTGGAAATAGTTGTTTAATCAAACATGTATTTCCAAACAATGCTATAATAGTGTCCATGAGACTAAATAAAAAAGTAGGTTGATTATTTAAAATTAAGGTGAAAATACAAAGTAATGTCAAACTTTAGATTCTTAAAAAACGGAATCTTACCACCCTGTAAATGACCCATCCTCAACACAAGAACCTGTAGTTACAGCATAAATTGGGGCGTGTTTCCAGGATAAACACACTCAGTGTTGATGTGGAAGTGTGTGTTATGAAAACAGAGGCGGAGAGATGACGTGAGAAGAAATGACGTATATATCTCAGAGCAGACAGAGCAGGGGAGGGGTAGAGAAAGCCAACAGTCACACGGGGAGTTAGCAAGCAACTCTCTTGGGCCTGTAAGCCAATTACCTGAGCAGCATTGATAGAGGCAGCACTTTAAGCCTCATCTACACAAGTAGTCCCTTAATACACTGGTCAGATGATGGGAATGCCTCAACCACAAACTATGGATAAATGGCCATTTGCATCCATTATGTAGTCAACGGGATACATCTTTTTAGTGGTGTTAATATGACTAATAGGAAATATTACAAACATATTTGGTCTAAACATGGGACTTTAATTAAAGTATGTGTCACATCATCTTAATGTTTGAAGGCTTGAGAAGTCTTGCGAAGCAGGACAGGTACTGGACCCGCTTCCTCGGTCCTGATCAGCTGACCCGGACACCAAGGTGAATATTACTTCCTGAGTACTGTGGCTGTGTTCAATCAGCACTTCCATCCCCCATTAAAGGGATTGCTGGTCCATAATGATTTATGAAGGGGAACGTAGAGGAAATCAATGTAGCGGAGGCCCTGAGATTAATGATTAAGCAAATAGCAGCCCCACTCCAGATCCTATCAGGGGCCGAGGTGCTGCTAAGAGCACGCCATGCTGTAGTAAGTTCAATTAACTACCATGGGGTCGGCAGAGAGCTATAATGCATCTCCTCTCCTAGAGTGAAACGCAAATGCAAAACTGGTAAAACATTCAAACAAAAGTCATTAATGAACAGAACAAGGTCCTTCAAGTTATTTTGTCATCATTTTTGCAGTGTTGCGAAAAAAGAAATGAATTGACATCAATATATTATGTTGTACCAGAAGAAACGTTAAGAATCAAAAGTATGTACACTGATTGTTTGAGGTCATTGGTTCATTTGCTTAAGGCTACATCTACATTAATATCTTATGATTTATTTGTCTTCAAATGTCCAACTAGGCTTGACCAACAGTCCAAAACCATTCCAGTCAAATTAGGCAAAAAATTGTGAAGAACTAGGTCATGTTTGGCGGGTTTTGTGAAAATAATTATGCGACAATCAAAATTGTTGAAAAAAATAAATAGTTCAATTGAATGATGGACAACGTTTGAATAGCTTTACAGTAAAAAAAAATCATGCTGATATATCGCAAAGTAAACTCTAAAAAGTCCTATTTCACTATCTTGGGTCAGAAACCTTTTAAACAATACCCAGCCCTGAATGTATTGAAAGACTAACTTTCTTTGACAAATAATCTTTCACATTTTTCTTCATAAGAGGAGCATGTTTCTTGCTGTGATTGTTTAGAGAGGAAGGGGACAGGACAGAGAGAAAGAGAGGGAGGCCAGACACACAATACTGCTGCTGCCCTACACAACAGGCCATTCTTTCAGCTCGCGCCACAACAGTCCTCACAGCTGAGTCCCAGCCGCTATTCTCCTGCTGTTCCCCCTGCTCCCTCCCAATCTCTCCCCTTTCAATACGGGGGAGAAGAATAAGGCAGGACAGGGGGGGGGGGGCGAAAATGAATAGTGGGCAAGCACATACAATGTCAGGCGTCATTAGCTGGAAATCTTGAAAATAAAATTGCACACAAGGAAGGGTTTTAGTTTTTTTTCACCTGTAAGAAAGCACTGTTTTTAAGAGAATACTGCTATGTGAAAAAGGGGGACAGAGCAGAGTAAAGCTGAGAGGAGAGAGCTAGTGTACAAGGTGGGGTGACTCGGAGGTAAAAATGAGGGAGGACGGGAAGATGTGGCAGGGAAATATACATATGTGCTCTTACACACATACCATCATTACAGACACATGCCCACAAAACATCAGTCCATCACTTCCACGCCACAAATCTGCACAAGCACTGGCTCCCAGAGTCTCTCTTTAAAAAATAAATCCACCTGCCTCAGTATTTCTGCTTCTGTGGATCTGTTTATTCTCGCCACCCACATCTCCTCAATGTAATCCCTGAAGCCAAGGCATCTTTCCCAGG